>NC_030851.1:39832303-40144945 GCF_000208745.1 Theobroma cacao
ACTGGAAGTGGAAGCAACTTGAACTTACAGAATTTAGACCTTTGGACACATGGTTTAACCGTCATTGATTTAAGGAATGGGTACCTTAAAGACCCTAGCACAAAATTCGGAATAGATAGTATTTTTATTATCTTAAACCCTATTCAAACTAGATTATAAGATATTTTAATTCTATTTAATTGAATCGAATATTGCAGGATACTTGATTATAAAGTTTCCGTAACCATCCTTTGCATAACACTATCAATGATAGATTATGGAAAAATTCAACAACTTTTATTATTATATCTATTCATATATATTTTCAAAATGACTAAAAGTTTAGACATGTTAGACTTTTAAGCATATAATTATATGTACTTTAATTTAATACTATGAAATTTAATCGATAAATTTTTGCATTTCTATATTCTAATTTAAATAATGCCTCAAGACCTAGCAAGGGGTAACATCTTTTTGTCATTGTTGCTTATCTTTTAGACCAACTAAATGTCTAGTCACATAGGAAATAATAAAAAAAATTATAAGAGCATGCAATGCAAAAGTTTGGAATCTCACTTTTTAGCACCCAAAGTGATTGGATAATGAAAGACTCGTGCTGATTGGAGACAACAAAATGAGAAAAAGGGGAGCTAAAGTTGAAAGCAAATGAAAAATGAAATAGCTTGAGTCATATTTTTTTTTCTTTTCAATTGATTTTTCTCTTTGCCCACAAATTAAGCAAAACTTATAGTATTTTGGGTATGATCATTTATTTGATCTAAGTTATCACTTTCGGCTAAAAAGGGACAACTTTAATTGTCCAATTTTGGGTCCACTTCCATCACAATTCTGGTATGAAAAATGGATTACGAAATGCTTTGAAAAAAATCCCAAAACACTAATAGTTTGTTTGGACTGTTTATACTAAATAAATTTTCTTTAAATAAATAGATTATTCGGTTTTCAAGTCAGGTGCAATGTTTTGTATTTCCAAAAAAAAATCCAAAATTAAAATCAAAATAAATTATTGATAAAACGTGAATTCAAGATCAATGTATTATTTATTGTCAAAACAGATCACTTATCAATTGAACAAATACATATATCACAAATCTCACATTAATAAGAGGTAAATATGAGTTTTAAGTTTATAAGTGAGGGATTTCTTCCACTTAATAAGTATTTTTTTAAGTTGAAAATATGGATACAAAACAAGTGATATCAAAATTTACTTAACTTTTCACTACATGAGACTCTTCATAAAATATATTAACTTCGAGGTAGGCTTAGACCAAGACAGATGTCTTTTTTATAAGTGAAAGAGTCCTCCACCAAATTTTATAATTTATTATTTTATAATGTTTCAAAATACTATCTGTTTTTTTTATATTATTTTGATTGCAGTACTAATTTTAAGTGAAATTCTTTTAATTTTGATGTCATTTTAAGGATAAATATTGTAAAATAAAAATAAAATACATTATTTTCATAATTTCATATCATTTGAATAAAAAAGAATAGTCAATTTAAAAGGAAATAAATAATAAAACAAAATCCATTGGTAGTAGTACATGTACATGTTTCGTAAGAATCGCAAAGTAACTAACCAAGATAGTCAAACATTGGAGGAGTGGGATGTTCTTTGGTCGTGGTCGTGGTATGATTGTATTGATGTCTGTCACGGGTATCAATCACGTGTCTCTAAACATCTTAGTCACCTCTCACGGGTCATTTCCACCTTTATTTTCTTTTAAATAATATTTTTTTTCCACTTGGTTGAAAATTTTTTACCCCATCAAGGATTCGTCCACGTCCCTCCCTACCCTGTGGAATTAAATTTATTAATTTAAATATTTAATTAAGTCTTCCCACCTTGTGTTCCTCGTTCCTTTGTTTTCTTCTCCTCGTTTTTATGTTAGCAACTCAATGTTCTTCTTCTAAGTTCTAACCATACATTAAAAAATAAATAAATTTTATTTTTTTAATTGCATTTGTTACAAGGAAAAAAATCTTATATTATGAAATTATGTATATTATAAAAATGAATAATACATATATACACAAGATTAATGAATATATAAAAATTTATATTTTATTACGGAATTAATTGCTACTAATATTAGTTATGATTAGTTTAGAAGTTTTATTTATTTATAATTAAAACCTTATCAATTTCAAATGAAAGAAGTTAGTACATTGCTTAGGGACAAAAAGTCAAATGAATTATCGAGAGTTTTACCTAAACACGTGATTAAATCATTTTATTTTTATTTGAATAAATTTAAACCAAATTTTAGAATATCCATGAGTTTATATAACAAACAATATAATGAATCATATATTTAATTTCATTTTAAACACGATTCATGATACAAGAATGATACGAAATTAAGTGTTTTAAGTTTAAAATTATAATGTTTTGTATATTAATTATGTCATGTAATTATTCATTTTACCTATTATGTTAATAAAAAATGAGATTGGTTTTGGTATATGAACATGGGTCTTTTTTCATTTATCAAAGATGTTTTTCAATTTAAAACGTATGGTATCAAAATAAATTTAAATATTCATTAGTGTAAAATCATCGTAAAAAGATATAAAAATGGAGAGAAACTCATATTAATGTAAAAGTCTCTCTTTTACAAGTAAATAGCTAATATAATAAAAATGATATATAATTAAAAATAATAAAATATTATGAATTGTATATTACTAAAAAATAAAAATAAATTTATATAAGATAATTAAAACACTTAATTTTTGAAATCATAATTACCAATTTGTTATTTTAATATATAGGAAAAATCATTTGCTCCACCGAACAGTTTGACTAAGCAAAACAAGCAGCTGCGTGAATAGAAGCAAAGCATGATTGTTTTTCTCATGCAAGAGAAGGGGGGGGTGCATTGACTTTTGTGAAACCTTTGCAAGCATTAAGATGTGTCTGTCTTCTCTTCCTCGGCCCAAATATGCTTCTATCTTTAATCTTAAATTATTTTATTTTTTCCAATACTGTCAAAGGCAATAATAGATTGGAAAAATAAATAAAAATAGAAGAAAAATAAATGGTGGAAGGACAGATAGAGATCCAAAGTAAATTAATGCAGTTGGAGCCTACTAGTGTCAGACTCCCTTTACTTATATTACGCCGTTTTCACTTTTCTTTCTTTTTACTATTCCCACTGCTAGTGCCTGCCTCTGTTTCTTTCATCTTTCTTTCCTTTTGTTTAATTTTATCCCGATCCTTTTGCTATTACCAAGACATGATTTCCATGCACCTAAGCAACATCATACTCCCTAGCCCTGTAGGCCTCCTTCTCTAGTCAATAATGAAGATAAGATGATAAAGATTATGCAAAATTAATTTATATTAATTTATTCTTTATTATAGTAAAATTTAAAACATAATATTTTAAAATTTTATTAAATTATATATAAAAATTCAAATAATTTTTTATTTTTATTACTTTTAATCAAATTATTATATTTTTTAATCAAATAAATAATTATAATTAACAAAATTATTAATTAAAATATTATATATTATTTAATATTATATAACATTGATATAAAAAATAAATTACTTCGATTAGTTTGATTCAATTATCGAAAGTTAAACTTATGGTAAATATACTAAAATAAGATATATATTAGATATCAAATAATGTTTGATTTATTTGTTTGAGCTTAAGTTCATATGATTTTAAGCATAATTTCTTCACACCTTAATTTAATTATAAATAAAAGTTATAATTTTTTTAGAAAAGGACCTATGTAATCAATAAAATTACTCTTCTTTGTATAAACATTTTTCACTTTGATTAATTTAGTTAAAAAAATTTTCAATCGAAAATTAAACCAATTAAACCATTATGACCAAACACATTTAATCGAAATAACCAAATATCAAACTAATAGAATTGAAAAAATAAAATTCATTTTGATTTGAATTTGTATGTTCTTGACAATTAATATTACGTTATACAAAATAAAAAATAATATTTGAATTGATGATTATTTAATTAAATGTAATAAAAATAAAAATTTATTTAAATTTTTAAAAATATTATTATTATATCATATTGAAACTTTGATCACAGAAGTGGTATAAAAAGCGAAGGCAAACGGGTGTGTAAGCCGCGCTGCACAGAGCAAAATCTCAAATATTTAAGAAGAAGGAAAAATCGTCACCAAGTCCAAAATCTGACAAGAAAATGCCAATTGCGCTTCTCAAAGCTTTTGAAAAAATAAAAAAATATACTCCAGTAATTAGTTTGTACCCCATTCCCCTTCCCGTCCTTTCTCTCTGTTATGTCACTCTCCTTCCCCTTTTGCCGTTAACAGGATAGAATCTAACGTAACCTCTCAATCCTAAAGTTTCTAACTTTACCACCTTCCCTCAATAAACCAACCAACAGTTTTCATTCTTCCACCAGCCGCAGCAGCAGCCCTATCTTTTCTTTACCCCCATCAACAAAAAATTTAGTTTCAAGAATAGAAATCAAATAAACATGTTAATTCAGTCTTTTTTTACCATCAAAACTAGTTTTCATGCATGAATTATTCACCTTCATGCACAAGTTTGCAGCACATCTTGTTATTTTGTATATAATATAGTATTATAGTTCAATTAATTACAACCGTTATATTGTTAAGATTTTTGCTGTCTTCAATGATACATTATTAATGCGCACGGTCGATTTTGATATTAATTATTTGAAATTTTTTGAAATATTTCAATTTGAAATTTTCCATCATCAACCTTCTCGTAGAGTTATAGGGGTTAGAGGTTGAGCACATGGCTTGGTTTTGTAATACAAAATTTCAATTTTCCCCCTAGCCATCAACTACTCCACCTTAATTAAAAAAAAAGAATTGAAAAGAATTTGAAACAGAGAAACAGTTAATATTAGTAGGTGTTTGTGTACAGTAATCCCAATGAGGTTATCAAGTCTCATCCCAAAAAAAGGATGCCATGAGGTAATGATAGGTACATGAGCTTCAAAGCAGGAAATGCCATTAAAGAATTGTGGGGTTGCCTCCACCATTTCATCTTCATTGTGCCAATTACTTTCTGCAAAAGAATACTCTCCTCCCCTAGTCAAATTACAAAAGAAAAATTGGGGTGGGTCATCTGTTCTGTTTAACAATGTAACAGATAATCAATAACAAAGTTAATTCAATGGATAAATGAGTGTCAAGTTGATGAAAGAATTTTAAGACAAAGGGTTGGTGAAGGCAATCACAAAAGGTGCAACCCAAACAACTGCCTGTTGCACTGGGCCTGTGACACATGATTTGCCCCAGTGAAAAAGGTAAACACTAGAAACAAGAAAAACAAAAGAAAAGTAAAAGCTTGGGTTGGGAGGTAATTATGGGCATGAAAAGAAAACCAGAGACACTCTCTCTCTCTAACTCACTTTCTCTTTCTTATTGTTACAGTTGTGAGCTTTGGGACAGATCTTTGGCCAAGGAAAAAGCTTTACAAAAAGAAACAAAGAAAAACCCAAACCCCAGAGTAGGCCTTGTTTTTTCTTCACATATATTTTTTTCTCCCTTCTCTTTCTTTGCATGAGGCAGGGCTATGATTGAGTGAACCAGACAAAGGCTTCCTCGCTGTCCAAACCTATCTTCTTCAGCTTCCTTGTTCTTTTTTGTTCTTCTTCGTATTTTTACTCTTCCCATTTTTTGTTTTCTGATTAGACCCGTGAAAATAAAAAAAAATGGGAAATGCTGCTTTTGTTTGGTTGGTGTAGTGAAATGAGTGATCTTTATTTTCCCCGGAAAATGAGGGAAAGCGTAAGAAAATAAGTATAGGCAAAACCAGCTGGAAAGAAAAAACACCCAATATTTTTATTTTCTTGTCTCAGACACATTCTCTCTTTTTTTTTTCTTCCTTCCCTGTTTCTCTTTTTTTTTGGTGCTTTTTTCTGGGGCTGCAACATTTGAACAGGAAATGAGGAAGCACGGATGGCAGCTTCCTTATCATCCACTCCAGGTTTTTTCTTTTGGGTTCCTTTCGTTGTTTCTGTTCCTAATATGTAAATTTGAGCCTTTTTTTGTTGTTTCAACTCTGGGTGCTGAGCAAAGTTTCATCCTTTTTCCTTGTCTGTGTGAAGGTGGTGGCTGTTGCTGTGTTCTTGGCACTTGGATTTGCTTTCTATGTGTTCTTTGCTCCTTTTGTTGGGAAGAAGATGTTTCAATATATTGTGATGGGAATCTATACTCCACTTGTAAGCCATTTCAACATTTTCCTTTTATTTTTTTACATTTTTTTTTGTGGGTGGAAGAACTGAGATCTGTGTTTTCTTTGCTTGTTGGTCTCTGATTCATGTGTTTATTTTTATCACTCTGATAATTTTCTCCAATCTAAGGGTCCCTTTCTTTTCTGAGTCATGTTTTTTCTTTTGGTAGTTTTATCTTAGTAGACTCTCTCAAGCATATCATCAACCTGTCACTTTAGCTGATAAGGGCTAATGTGCTGCTTGTCTTTTTGCTACTGTTCCTTTTAGGAGGCACTGATTCTGTAAAAGAATTTCTAATTTCGTTTGTCCATTAAAAGAGTACTTGTTGCTTGCTTGATTTGATGAAAAGACTGTACATTTAAATTTCTTCTGATTAAGAGTCGATGGTAGCCTCTTTGCCTTTGGACTTATGTTTTCTTGGACAAAATAGTTTAAGTTATTGATGTTGAATACCTTTAAGGAAGAAGTTAAGAACAATTGGATCTTCCTGGAAAAACCTGTATTCCTTCATTAGAACAGCCTTAAGTTTCAAAATGCTCATTAAGTTTGCCTCTTTCGTGGTGGTCCGTTGAACCCAGGAGAAAATCCTAACTTTGTTTTGCTACTGGAATCTTTGGTTGTATTACCATTAAAATCTAAAAGGTGCAGTGTCCAAATAAGTAAATAATTTATATTATCATTGTAAAATGTTAAATCATGAACTACTAAACTGTTATCACAGCAAACAGAGAGATCTAAAAACTTAAGACCTTTAATTTTTAATTCTCATTACATTATAAGGTACTCAAGGACTTGGGTCCAAGTCTTGTCTAGGAGTGGATTGGGTTACTTAGTGACACATCTAAAGCGTGTTGTACTCTCTCTTCAAGAAATACTTTACACAAATGGCCATTAACTCAGTACTTTAATTAAAAACCCAATTGGCAGAAATTTTCAATCAAATTATCCTGAGGCCTGAATTCGAAGAAACTGTACAATAATAGCTGATAATATCTGCTGACAAAAATTTGGTCAACTGAAACTAGTGAAGTGTTCTTTCTTGAGTATCAACATCTGAGTAATAGTAGTGAAGAGTGTAGTTAGATTAAACATGGCTATTTTTGAACATAAATGAACTTCCCTTCTCAATTATCGCATGCTCATATAATGTGCTGCAGTTGCACATGGCCTAATTTGATCTAGCTCAGGCGAACTCTGGTTGGTGATTTTCTGGGACAGGAAATCCTATGCAGATCTCAAGTTAGTCTGTTGAAATTAGATTTTTTTGAACTCAACAATATGCTGTTTAAAGTATAGTGTTGGCACTTTAGATGATTACAATTGTAACATTAGGCTCAAGTCATGGGCTTTAGCATAACTTTTTAGTTTAGATTTAATGCATGGTTTGAAGTGCATTTGGGGAGGTCATAAATTATGCTAGCAATTTCTATGTATCAAGTATGCATGGTTGAGTCATTTCCCAAGTCTTGTCTACAAGTCATAATTAGTACTATAATTCTATGTGAGTATGCACGGTTGAGTCATTTTCTAGTCTTGTCCACACGTTATAATTAACAGTTTTATAATGCTGTATATGATAGAAGTTATATATGGCACCCATTGTGCTTCTTTCTTTTATTGTATTTGATGTGTCCTTATCAACTTGGAGCTTTAGTAACAGTATTTCTTTTTAGATTATGTGTTGTTTTGGCCTATATATTTGGTGTGCCGCGGCGGATCCTGCAGACCCTGGAGTTTTTAAATCTAAAAAGTATCTCAAAATTCCCAATAATGGAAAGTATTCTGGAGCTAAGGACTCTAAATTAGGTGGGGATTCAACTGCATCCATGCATGATCATAATACTACTTCTGCTGGAGGAAAACCTCTGGATAAGGATGCAGCAGGTACAGATGAAACCGTGAAAGACAAAGGTGTTGAAATTGAGGGAAACAAGGCTTCATCAGAGCAATCATCTTGTTTGCTATGGATTTTCTCTCCTTGTGCTTTTATCTGCAAATGCTCTAGCTCAAATGAAGAATCTTCTGAGCAACATATGAGTGAAGATGGCATGTTCTATTGCAGTTTGTGTGAAGTTGAGGTACAAAAGCATCTAAAACCCATAAAGTTCAATTTATCAGATTATGTTCTCAATGTTGACATGACATAGCTTAAGAGGGAAAATAATAGCTCCATAATCTCAAGATTGTCATATTAATGGTCTGGTGTTCAGAAGTCAACTGTGCCTGTTTGAATTTTATTGAAATTGTGTGCCAGAAGAATTTGATGGGAAAGGGTATCCTGGAATGAAACATGCTTTACTTGATCAAATTAAAAGATAATGGTTTTGAGGCTCATGGATCTTGCATTGGTCTTATGCTGATAATAAGATTTATGATATTGCTTTGTGTTTTGACATCATTCATAGTTTATATTTATCAAATTTAGTTTTTTTTATTATTATTTTTGAAATGTAATGGAATTGCATAAACAGAGGGAACAAAATATTCACCTCCAAATATTTATCATATTTATTTATTATTATCGTTGGCAGGTCTTCAAATATAGCAAGCACTGCAGAGTCTGTGACAAATGTGTTGACCGTTTCGATCATCACTGCAGGGTACTGCTGGATCTTCATTTGTTGGAACTTTTTCCCACTTTATTAATGGTTCTGCTAATGCTTCTTTTATTCCCTTGGTTTTTGTAGTGGCTGAACAACTGCATAGGAAAAAGGAACTACCGACAATTTTTCACTCTCATGGTTTCTGCTCTTCTATTGGTAAGCACAAGTCTCCATCTTCCGTTTACAGATCAGATCTGAATCATCGTATTACATCCTGTAATACTGTGTATTGCTTTGAGATCCCAGATTCCTTTATAGCCAACCTCTTCCTGAGAAGCCTCTCAGATCCTGATCATTGAGAACTAGAACACTAAGCTTCTTATCCTCAGCATTCTAAGAATGAATAAGCAATGTCCTGTTACTCAATTTGGACCTTACAGTTAGCCTCTATTATCTTGTCACCTATCTTCCAATCAAATGCCAAATACATAAATAATACCGTATAACATCCTGAGATTGCTGCTATGATTCCGCGGTTGCCAGAAATGAAGAAACCCAGAGTAAGCTGTTTATTTTCTAGTCATTTTCATTTTAATTGAATATTGACAGGTATATACATGGTTTGTCCACCTTGGGCTTGAGATTGCAGCTTATTTTACAATGGTCGACTGGAATCCTTGTACTTATCTGCTGTTTCATTGAGCGGAAGCAGTTTTCTGTGGATATCTCATCAAAGTTAGGAAGCAGTTTCTCTTTGGTTCCATTTGTTATTGTGGTTGTAAGTATTCTGTTTATACTTATGTCAATCCTTATTTTCCTCCTCATTTCTCTTTTACTTAATTGACTTTCACTGGTACTGTTCAATTCTATATATTAGTAGATTCTGAAGGATCTTTTTAGCTTTCTATAGAATTTAGGAGATCAAGAAAAAAAAAATACAAAAGAGTAGCAACCTTCAATTTAAAACATTAGGCTAACGTAGCATAATTTCTAACTGTTACAGGCATTGTGCACCATTTTGGCCATGATCGCAACATTACCTCTTGCACAGCTTTTCTTCTTTCACATTCTACTTATAAAGAAGGTAAGCTTGCTAAAATTTATCTGCCATGTGAAGGATGTTTCTGTTAAATACTCTAATGGAAGAATTTCTTCCTGATTTATCCTACATAAGTCAAATCCTAATGAGTATTAGAAAGTAAAGAAAGGCTAACTAGCTAATTAGGTGATTCCTGAATGTGCCTCAGGGAATCAGCACATATGATTACATTATAGCCTTACGGGAGCAGGAGCAAGAGCAACAAGGAGTTGGTGGTCAGCAGAGTCCGCAAATGTCACCTGCCAGCTCACTTACTGGATTAAGTAGTGCTAGCTCCTTTTCTACTTTTCACAGGGGTGCATGGTGTACACCCCCGCGCCTCTTCCTTGAAGATCAGGTAATTTTGATGAACCCTTCTTCTGCAAGAGATTTCAATATGGATATGAATTGTACATTATACAATTAGTTTAGTATTCCTGAATTGATGAAGCTGAGAGCTGTTGTATCGTTGTTGCTAGTTTGATGTTGTTCCTCCCGATACTGGATCTGTGAGTTCATTTGGGAAAAAGATGGTAGGGGAAGAACCATTTAAGAAGAAGAACCCAGGAGCAGTTAAGATCAGTCCATGGACGTTGGCACGGTTAAATGCAGAAGATGTTTCAAAAGCCGCAGCTGAAGCAAGGAAAAAGTCCAAAATCCTGCGGCCTGTGGTGAGACATGAAGCCCCTTTTGGGCTAGAGGCAGACAGCAGCTTTGGCAGCAGTGGCCGGCGAATGTTCCCAAGGCCTGATGGCAACAGAAGACGAGCATCTAAGCGGGTGCGTCTTCCAGCTGACCTACCCCTGGACCCCTTAATGAACATTTCTGCTAAAGCTGCTGAAAAAGGTTTGAATGACACATCAAGTAGTTTGGCACCTCTTCAAATGGAAGCACGAAGTGCTTTCCAAACAAGCCGAGCAATGTCAAGCTCCGTTGGGATTGTTGCATCTTCACCTGAGAGCAGTTTGGACTCACCTGATATTCATCCATTTCGGGTCTCCTCATCAGGAGCTGAAGAATCAAGACGGCTAACAGGTTTACCTGCTGTCAATATGGCTGCTCTGAAGGGATTTCCATTGTCAAGGTCTACTAGTGATGGGTATGAAGCGTCTGGTGGGGAAGATAGTGATCGAGTTCCTTCCAGGATTGTCCAGAGATCAACAAACTGGAGCAATGTTCTCTTTGGTTCTGAACAGGATGAGACGGTCGTTAAACTAAAAGCACCATCTTCATCCAGCCAGGCTAATATTAGAATGCTATGACTGATTGTGGTTAAAAAGTTCATTCTTTAATTTTATGGGCCCAAGAATTTCGTGTACTTAGTGAGGTCCTCATTCAATTGATTTGGAATTTTGAATATTGCGTTTGAGATCTTCAACTCAGGGCCTAGCCTAATGGGGAAGAGATGACAACGGCTGTAAAGACAACTCTGATTTCCGTCGAGGCAACACTATCTACGGGAGTTTCAATCAAGTCAGTCCTTTGGTAACTTGCATTGGGGATGGCAAGAAGGAAAGGTTTTGGCTACGTACTGGGTATAATACTCCATTGTACTTCAGTGTGGGTTTTGGTAAAAAAGTGATTCCTAATGGACCTCCCTTAAGCATCTCCTCAGTTTCTGAAAAAAAAAAGTGAAAAATTTACGGATAGTCCATGTTACATCTCTCCTCTCTTCTTAAGTATGTGCCCTTGCAAGCAGTCCTAACTCTTTACCATTTTCATTCTGTCTAGCATTTTTATCTTCCCATCTTCCCTTATGAGCTCTTGAGGTTTGAAGTTAAAAGTTAAAATAGGCTTTTGTTCATGAGGCCCATGGGAGTACTGCAACCAAGCTACCAATCAGGTTACTCTCTCATGTTAATCCACTTTATGTTCGTTAGCATTCTTCCAGCAATACGTTAGCTCCTGAAAATGGATCAGCTAGTATACACCGCAAGCTCACCTAAAACATGAACCCAAAGCATAAACAGGCGATGGCCCTGTTTTGGGATCCCAATTTTCCGCTACTTAAACGTTATGTCTAGTTGCTGTAAACAAACCAAACTAAGCTACTAGTTCGATTGTGAAAGATTGAACAAAGGAGGGAGTTGCAATCTTCAGAAAGTAAAGTTAAACAAGCCTTGGATGATGAGCCACTTTTAAGAATGCAAACTGACCAAGACAGCAGCTTAGTATCCCACATGTACTCTCACATGTAAGGTTACTAATCCTAATTTCTTTAATTCAAGAATGAATAGCAAAATCCAAGTGTAGCAGGATTTCAGAGGATGCTCATTGTTGGTGACGCAAAGAAGCGTCTTATACACAAGATCCTGCATGAATGCATAATATCCATGGAAAGCGTAAATGAGAGAAATCTAGTCATCTTCCCCATTTATTAATCTTGTAGCTCAAAACCTTCCCCTTTCACTTTGAATCAGCTCAATGTTTCAGTTTAATTAAAGGATGACCAGAAAATCCCAGGGGAGCAGGACTTCAGAGGATGCTCTTTGTTAGTGAAACAAAGAAGCTTCTTATACACAAGATCCTGCATGAAAGCATAATATCTATGGAAGGCTTAAATGACAGAATTCTAATCATCTTCCCCATTTATTAATCTTGCAGCTCTAAACCTTCCCCTTTCATTTCGAAGCTGCTCCATGTTTCAGTTTAATTAAGAATGAATGGCAACATCCAAAGGAAGCAGGGTTGCAGAGGATGCTACTTGTTAGTGAAACAAAGAAGCTTCTCATACACAAGATCATGCATGAATGCATGATAACCATGGAAATGAGAATTCTAGTAAGCTTCCCCATTTATTAATTTCGTAGCACAAAACCTTCCCCTTTCACTGTGAATCTGCTCAATTTTTCAGTTGCAAGATCTAAAAGCTAAAAGATCACTGCAGCTGTGTAAAAGCTTTACGTTGGTTGGAACTCTGTAAAACTTAGAAGCTTCATTTGTGGATTAGTTCCATGATCCTAGATAGAAAGCTTTCAAGCATAATTTCCGACACAGTCATGTATGACTTTGCCATCCAACAACCAAATTTAATCATGGGACCTAGCCAGGTAAATTGAGTATAAAAAAGAATCCAAGAAACAATCAAACTAATGGGTAATTCTTATTCAAATCATAATGTGCTCTCATTCCATTCCAGCAGCACAGCCAAGATTTCACTCTTCAATTCTTTCCAGTCCCACCATTTTCCATAATAGTTTCAAACACGTGGAAGCACAAAGACAAAACTAACAAGCTAAACAGTTTTATCCCAAATGCAAAGAGAAGCTTTATGAACAAACTCAGAAACGTGTAACATTTATTTGCATTGTTCACACATCTTTTCTTTTATAGATACAAGTAAAAGTAGAGAAAACATGGACAAATCAACAACAACAACAACAACAGAACTTGAACTAACTCAAAATTCCTATTTTCATCAACCTTAAACAACAGAAACAACATGAGGAATTTTGCCATCATCAAAAGGCAAACTTACATACTCTCTTGCAAACTCTTCAGCAATCTCCCCTGCAAGCTCTCCATGTATAGCCTTGGAATACATATAAAAAACTGTACTTGCAGCCAAATTATAAAGCATAAGCATCATTAAGGCAGTGGAAGTGACCACAATATCTAAAACAAATGCCCAACTTCTCCAATTATCAGCATCTGCATCACCCCATCTTACAGCTGAGCCCCATGAAAAAATCCCACTCACGAACCCGAAAAACAGAATCATCGAAAAAGCAACCCCCTTCATTCCTTTAACTAAGTTTTTGCTTCGTTTTAACGGCTCAAGTCCCCAGCTTGATTCAACCACGACAACAACATAAGCAAATGTCCAATTCACTCGTAAATAAACCACAATAAAAATGAAAGAAATTACAAAAACCAGACAAAGGGAAATAAAATAAGGTGAAGAGACATCAAGTTGGAAGCCTAGAAGTTGGATTGCTTTGACTAATGAAAAGAAGATTAAAGCAAGAATTAAAAGGAACCCAGATACGATCAGCTCCGAAATAACGCAAGTTGACAAGAGAAGGAAGAAGGAAGTGAAAGCTGACTTGATAGTGGATACGAGCTTGACGGGTCGGCCGTAAAAGCCGTGGAAAACGCTGTAAGTGATGGAACCGGTGGCGAAGAGAGAGAAGATGACGGTGAAGAGGGTGTAGAGGAAAAAGAAGATGAGGGTTTTAACGGGGAAGTTACGGGGCTGTTGTTGAATAGGGTTGAAGAAGCTGAGGTGGGTTTCGACGGTGAGAGGGGAGGGTCGGGAGACGAGCTGGTTGATGGCGGGGTAGGCGGAGATTGAGAAGGAGAGAGGGAGAAGGAAGAGGACGGAGAGAGCAAGGAAGTGGCGGGAGTGGGCGTTGATTATGCGTTTGGATTCTGATAGGATGGTCCAGAGGTCGATGTGGACAGGCGGTGATGGTAGCGTTGCCATGGCGGTGAAGATGGAGGAGATGAAGACGAGAAGCTTCTGATCCAGGAAGCGGACTATAGCGATCGGGATGCTTTGTCTTTATATAGTGCTTTGTTCATTTATGCTATGGTTTCGAGACAAGTCAGACACGCCAAAGTCCGGACTATTTCTAGTTTTATTTCGTTATTTGATAAAATTTATTGATTTATCTTTATATTGAATTTAATAATGAATTATATTATATCATGTATGCTGTATGTTATGGGATCATTACTATCTCCTAAAAAAACTAACTGTTTACGTAGTGTCAATTTTTATAAATTTTTTGTAGAATATCTTCACTTTTTGCATTTTTGTAGAATATCTTTACTCTTCAAGTTTTAATTAAAATCTCAAACGAATTTATTAATTTTCGAAACATACACTAGTCCTAAAAATGTAAATACCATTATTAGAGAAAAAAAAATTAAAATGTCTTTTTTTTTATTAATTTTAAAAATTATTATTATATATTTTTTTGGAAAAAAATAAAAAAACAATGCTCTCCTATTTTTTTAAAATTAATAAAAAATTAATATAAGATAATTTTTAAAATTAATAAAAAATAAAATCATCCTTTTAATATTTTCACGTTATCAAATTAATGAAAACATTAACAGTTAACTAATGACTGGATTTATGTGTTTAACAGAAAATATATTTTTTAAAACAAACTATCCATTATGAAAATTAATATATTTGTATGAAATTATAATTAAAAAATTAAAAAATAAGAATATTTTATCTAAACTTTTAACATTAAAATATGCAAACAATTATTTTTATTTTAAAAATAAAGAAAAATAATATTCCAAATTAAATCGAGTCCAAGCCTAAAAAACCATGCCAAGCTAAGTCGCAGCAGGTTTGGGGGCAATCTATTATTACTCAAGAAAACAATTATTGAGATAGCTACTTTAGATGGAAATATCAGATATGAAGTAAATAACTGTCCAAACAAACAAGTCACTTATAGGAAGATAATATTGAAAAGATAAAAGAAAATAGAGACACAAAATTGTTCGGCTTGAGTTGACAATGCCAACTAGAAGTTTTCATGANTTTTATAAAAAAAGTTTTTATATGGTTTTTAGGAAATTAGGCACGTCGATTGGGCGAAAAGTGCATTCCTCGTCGTTGACCTCGCCTCCTCAACTTTGTCCTCGATTTATCTTATCCTTGCCTCAGGCAAGAATTTAGGGATTTATTCGAAATGAAAATCCTTGCTCTCGTCAAATTTTTTTTTATAAAAATTAAAAAAATTTGAATGTTCAATTATTTCTTAATTTATCAAATTAGAGTTTGAATAACAATCATTTACGATTAGCTAAAAACATACAAATATAACAAAACGAATACAAGCCCAAATTAAATTAGATGCTTTTAAAATGGTATTTTGGTCGTTTCATAAATACAAAAAAGAACTAACTGTTTATGTAGTGTCAATGTTTATAAATATTTTGGTAAAATATCTTCATTTTAAAAAATTTTGTAGAATATGTTCGCTCTTCAAGTTTTAATCAAAATCTCAAATGAATTTATTAATTTTTTGAAATATACACTAGTCCTAAAAGTGTAAATACCATTAATAGAGAGTAAAAAAAAATTAAAATGTCTTTTTTTATTAATTTAAAAATTATTATTACATAATTTTTTTTGAAAAAAATAAATAAAGTACTCTCTTATTTTTTAAACTGATAAAAAAATTATTAAAAATTAAATAATTAGTAATTTTAAAATTAATAAAAAGTAAAATTATATTTTCAATATTTTCATGTTATCAAATTAACGAAAACACTAATAATTAACTAATGATTGGACCTATGTGTTTAATGAAATATATTTTTTTCAAACAGAGTGTTTTTTTTTTAAATCAATAGATCTATTTAAAATTTTAATTAAAACTTAAAAGATGAAAGTATTTTAGCATAATTTTTTTAATATCTCCTATTCTGTTTGATGCAAGTGTTTGATATAGGATTAAAATACTTTCTCTTAGTCTTTTGAAAAGAGAATTAAAAAATGTTTGAAATTGTCCAGAGGGGAGCAGAAGAGCATGTCGATCAAATTTGGAACAACAAGAGCTGATTCGACTTGGGGCGTGGAATGTGGATCGACATGGAATTTGGCGATGGCTCCAGCTTGGGCCTATGATACGCCTATCGAGACATTTGTTGCCAGGATCGTGGTCAATAGCATGCGCCATCTCGGTGTGCCTCGACACCTGCATGTTCCCAACTTTTATCGGTTACATATAGTTTAATTATAAAATAAAATAACAAAAATATGGGAAAAGGGGTATATGACTATTCCTTGTCAAAAGCTCAAAATAAGGAAATTTGTAATAAGTTAGGGTGAATTTGAATGTGTCAAAAATCAACTTCCATGACTATTCAATTCAATTGGCTTTATATTCTTGAGCATTAACTTCATTAGCAAGAAAAACCAATTTTGATAGTGAAATTCATTGTCAAAGTGTCCACACACTAATATTTTTATCATAAATTTAAAGAATTAGTCGTATTAATTAAAATTTCAAAAGACCAAGAAGAATGTTTATAAAAGTCTTTAACCTCTAATATATTTTTAAAAAATAATATGAAATAAAAAATAAAGTCTTCTTATTTTTTATGTACAAATTTGATGTACAAGGGTGTTTTTTTTTTTAAAGATACAGATATAATGAAGTTAATTATTTGATAAGAAAACTAATAATTAAGTTGATTGGGCCAGGCAAGCTATCTCATAATCCAAGGCTTATGTCTCTCTTTGGGCCTTACAAGCATGTTATTAGCCCATTAAATTTCTTATTAGGCCTCCAATCCAGGTGAATTGAGCCCACTAATTCAAACCAAATGCATGGAAATGTGTTAGAAATTGGAGAAAAATGAAAAGTATTTCCCCTATTTTGTGAAGGAAGAAATATAAAGTAAGTCAAGCTTAGCAAATGCTTGTCTTAGGTTTGAGAGGTCAAATAAGGTTTTTATAAAAAAAGTTTTTATATGGTTTTTAGGAAATTAGGCACGTTGATTGGGCGAAAAGTGCATTTCTCGTCATCGACCTCGCCTCCTCAACTTTGTCCTCGATTTATCTTATCCTCGCCTCAGGCAAGAATTTAGAGATTTATTCGAAATGGAAATCCTTGCTCTCGTCAAATTTTTTTTTATAAAAATTAAAAAAATTTGAATGTTCAATTATTTCTTAATTTATCAAATTAGAGTTTGAATAACAATCATTTACGATTAGCTAAAAACATACAAATATAACAAAACAAATACAAGCCCAAATTAAATTAGATACTTTTAAAATGGTATTTTGGTCATTTCAAAAATACTAAAATCTAAAAGAAAATCAATAATCTATAAATTATAACACATAAAAATACTTTTAAAGTGGTTATTACACATGTTTGTTCTTTTACTTCATTGTTTACCCATAAATTCCATTTAATTTACGTAACAAAAAACTACTTAGATTTCGTTTGATTGATATTTTTATTACTTGTTTTAAATTTTTACTAAAAATTAAAAAATAATAAAAAATATATATATCAATAGTGAGCATAGAAAGAGAAACCATAATAACTAAATTGTTGTCACAAATGAGCTAAGAAAGGGGAAAGAAAAGGAAAATTAGAGCAACTGAAAGGGGTAAGACAAATCTGTTCAAAATCCTTCTCATTAGGGAATGTGAAGAAACCATGGCTAAGGCTAATGGTAAAAATGATTTCCATATGCTGTTTTGTTTCGAGGGCCACCGACTCCTAATGTGAAAAGTCTTGTTTAATGTTTACTATTTAATTTCATCGAAAGCCCAATTTTAATCCAAAATCGCTGTCACTTTGCTAAATCTTAGGCCCTCGATGGTTGTAACCATCCAAAGCCTGTCGACGTTTTCCAATCTTGAGAGCCCAAACATCCCGTTTCGAGCTGTTACAGACTAATGAACGCCGGCACCATGGCGTAGGCACCCCAATAATGGCAGCTAACTTCGTTCATGGAATAGACTATAAAAAGCTTGCAGAAGAATTTCATGCACACTATAAGGCCAGGGGTCAAATCCACAAGACTCAAACTCGCACGTTTTCTAACCGATCCTTTTTCTTCTCTTTTCAGACATTTACTGCTCGAGAATTTTCCCTCCAATCCCCACAATCTTCGTGCTTGGCACTTTGGATTCCCCTGTTTGAGTATTTTCACAGTGTTTTCTTTGTGACTTCTCAGCAGTTACAGAGGTGGGTCTAGCTCTTTCAGATCTGATTTACACTTTTTGTTTCTATCGTTTCGAATGTTTATTTAGCTGCTGGGATTGGTGTGTTTTCTGGGTATTGATCAAAATGGAGATTGCTAGCGTTACTTCTCCACGAATGAGATTAGATCACCTAGAAAAAGAAGGATTGAAGGAAACCCATGGGGAAAGTTTTGAGCTAGACTCATCTCGTAATGTTAGTGATCATAACCACCAATTCCATTCCATGAATGCATTAGAGATCTTAAGAGAAACCGTTAGGATTTTAAGGTACAATTCGTCCGGTTTTATGATCATTGCAGCTTTGTTAATTTGCCCAGTATCTGCAGTACTTATGTCAAATTTGTTAGTTGATCATTCCATTGTGAAGAGATTTACTGTTAGGCTTTTGTTAGTTGCCAAAACCAGTGGACTCCCATTGAGATCTTTCCTCAAACAGTCGTGCCAACGTTTTGCTGAGACGGCTGTTTCCTCAGCAATGTGCTTCCCTTTGTTCATCACATTGTCTTTGTTATCAAAAGCCGCGGTGGTTTATTGTGTAGATTGTACTTATTCAAGGAAATCAGCTGATGTTTCGAAGTTTTTTGTGATAATTCGGAAGTTTTGGAGGCGGCTTGTTTCTACGTATGTGTGGATGTGTATGGTAATTGTTGGTTGTGTAACAACTTTCTTCGTTTTTCTTGTTGCGGCATGTAGCGTACTTTCTGTCATTGGTTTTACACCTGATTTAATTGTGTATGCGGTGATTATGATGGGGCTAGTGTTCTCGGTTGTTTTTGCCAATGCTATTGTTGTCTGCAATATTGGGATTGTAATCTGTGTGTTGGAGGAGGTTTCCGGACTTCAGGCATTGCTTCGTGCTGGTGTTCTAATCAAGGGGCAGACTCAGGTTGGTCTTTTGATATTTCTTGGATCTACAATTGGGTTGGCATTTGTGGAAGGGTTGTTTGAACATAGGGTAAAGACGTTGAGTTATGGAGATGGATCTTCTAGGATCTGGGAAGGGCCTCTGTTGGTTATAATGTATTCATTTGTGGTGCTTGTTGATTCCATGATGAATACAGTTTTCTATTTCAGTTGCAGATCTTATAGTGTCGAAGCCTCAGATGGTGAATGTCGATCAATGTTGGAAACTATAACTGTTTCTGCTGAATCATTGGGTGTTCAATGACATCATCACAGGCATTGTTATGTTATCAGCTAATATTTCTTGTGCTCATAACATGAAAGATGGAACTGCCTGCGTAATTCCAGTCCCATAGCTGGGGTGCTGATGAGGAGTATTTGTTGTCGTTTCAGTAAAACTCCATCGGGAGTTTGCAGCTCATGATATGCTTAAGATGATTCTCTCAACTCTTCCAAAGATATTCATAGCTCAGGTGCATAAAATTTCTTGTCATCTACCAGACATGGAAATGCAAAATTATATACACAAATTAGATTCATGATCTTTGCATATATATATATATATATTCATCAGCTATATAGGGTAGAATCTTTGATTTAAATGGTTCCAATTCAAGTGTTGGACCATTTCATGTTCCTTTCTCTACCCTTGTATTTTCCTTCTGAATTCTTTTAAATGCTTAATAAAATAGTCAAAAAATAGAGCTTGGAGTATTAATTGATCTTAAGAATGATTTTGAGCAATGAGAATGAATTGGTCTGGAAAAGTATGTTTGCTGATGTTGGAAGCATACACAATTTGTACTATCTCTTTCTCTTTTACTTCCTTTTGTTGCAGAACAATCATATGAAAGCTAGAATTATTATATGAATATGCTTGTTATTGAATAAATGCATCCTGGATTAGTCCAGAAAATGGGTTCAATAATCTCACTTTGGAGACACAAATGAGAACTGAACTAATCCTTCCATGATCAAGTTCACAGTTTGGTATTCCTTCCATGATCATGCTCCTTGGACATTATACATATCATTACTTTATATATTTTCTAATATTTTTATAGAATTAAATATCGGTTGATGCATCGATATATCCATGGATATATCTGGCATTCATGGTCTCGATATAAATATTCACTTTTTTATCTATACGACAAAATATTCGTGAATATATTTGTATATCTAAAGATATTTATGAATATTTCAAAAATCCATAATAAAAGTCATAAATTTTGCTGAATATCAAAAAATATATATGGAAATTTGTTGATAAAATCTATTAAGTGAAGCACAATAAGAGTGACATAGAACTAATATTTGCTTTGCCAATACCAAAAAAAAAAAAGAAAAAAAAAAGAAATGGAGCCTTTGTAGTAATAAATAAAAAAATAAAAATACAGAAAGGATAGTTTTGGTATTTGACAGTGTAATCGCCAAACCCTTTACTCATTCCCGCGTTGGACTGTACGGGTAGCGGAGCGTTTCCCTGAGCCGCTAGACCAAACCACGAGCCGGTAGCGATCAACCGCTTTTTCTGGCTTTTCCCTCGCCCTTGAACTGGTGAGCAGCTTTCGCTTTTCAAATTTCTGCGGTTTCGCCGTCCGATAAAAAAATTACCTACGGTTGACGACGAGTCGAAGTTTTTTGCCTTGATTTTTGACAGAAGGAGAAGAAAAATGGAGAGCTTACGCCATGAGAAAATACAGAAATTCGAGGAATTTGTTGATCGACGCCTTAAACCAGATCTTGTTCGTGCTATTGCTGAACGGTATCGGTTTTTTTTTTTAATTTTTACGCTTTGATTTTGGAAAGGAATAACAACATTTCTGATCATATTTTTGCAGGGACAAGGTCTTTGAACAGCAAAAAATCTTGTATCCTTTTTGAATGAAATGTCTTCCCGATCGTTCTGAAGAATTGTTCTTTCTATAGTTTTCTTTCCTCAATAGACTCTTTTGTTGTTTGCTATGCTTTTCCCGTAGAAAGATTTGTTCTTCTATATGTTTTCTTTGACCATTTCTCTTGTAGCTCAGATTTGCGAAAGAACATAGAAAATTTAGAGAAAAACAGTGTAACTAGTCTTCGAACATTGGTTAATCTTGGGTCAGAAGTGTATATGCAAGCAGAAGTGTAAGTCTTCATTGTCTGTTTTTGGACTCTTACTCTGCTATATCCACAAATATACGTTGTTGTTTTATTCCTGAAATCTATGCATTTTGTATGTATTTCAGTTTGTCATAATTTCATTTTAAACAAGTGGGTCTGGGTCTACTTACTGCCATCATGAAGTAGAATCATTCCGTTTTATATGGCCTTTACATGTTCTGGTTTAGTGGCGAGCATGTATGTATGCTTCAATTAAGAATTTTGTTGAACTTTGTGATTGCAATTGGATTGAGATTTAAGATTCCTGTTGTCGTTTGTTTCATTTGTCATTCAGTTTTTGGTCTAATTCTACACTCTTTCTCTTCTAAGTTGGTTTTTTCTTTGGGGGTGTGTGCGTGTTTGTGCTTGTGTGTTTTTTGGGGCCTTCTTCATGTTTACAGGCCAGATACACAACGTATATTTGTGGATATTGGACTAGGATTTCATGTGGAGTTCACCTGGTCGGAAGCCTTAAAGTTCATCTCATTGAGGGAGGAAAAGTTGGAAAGGTATGCGTTTTTTCTTAAATGGATCAAGCTGCTTTGCTGGGAAGTTCTCTATGTCTCTTATTTGCTTATACCGTTATGCATGATGGTACTTCTCAACCTGTTTGTTTCTGTTCAGTTCATAGAGATGTTATCTATTGTCCACTCATTGTAACACCTGACATGTTATGCAAGGTATATGATTAGTTTAGTTTAATAATGCTGTGGAATCCACTACTGCTGCTATAAGGTAGTATGAAAATTAAATCTTTGTCCATCATGTCCTATGTTTCAAGCATAACTTGAGAAGCTGTTTTTGCCAATCTAGACTTTATTTCTTTCATCATATATGTTGGCTGGTCTAAACAAATGTAAGAGGATGGAAAAATTAAATTTAGGATATTTGCACTAGTGTGTAGAGCTTGATTCTTGGTCTGGCGTGTTAAAACAATGTTTCTATTTATTTAAACAGCTTGCCTGTATGTCAAGGAACAGATTGGCTAGTTATTGTTGTTTCGTTCTCCATTTTAAAGTTTAGCATCAATCATCATCGTAGTTCCATAGTAGAGGTTATAACTGAAGGAACATGGAACAGGCTTTGGTCTGTACAATAGAATGTGATGATAAAATTTAAAGCCTTCACATAATAAGCTGAGTTTCACCTCATGTCTTGAATGCCATGGTTGAATAACTTCTCCATTCTTGCTCTTTTTAAAGTATTTTCTGACTTCACTTTGCAGGCAAATAGAGGAGTATACCTGCTTGATAGCATCGATTAAAGCCCAGATTAAGCTGGTATGTTCGTGCATGTCTTTCCCTTTCATTCATTTCCCCCTTTTTTAAAATGAGTGTGTATGGGTGCTCATATTGCATAGGTGGCATTAACTATGAGTCATATAAACCCTGACTACAGGTTTGCGAAGGAATTCGGGAGTTGCTTCAGATTCCAGCGGAGAAAACCATAGAAGAGCGCATCTTTTAGCATTTACAAACTTGAATCTATGAATCTGTTATTTCCTGCACAATGAAATGGAACTTTTTTAATTGATTCCATTTGCAATGCTGCTAACCTTTGATAAAGAACTCTACTTACAATTACAAGCTTGCTGAATCCTTGTTGGGCTGGGGCTGAGGGGGGATCAAGCCTGCCTGCAGAGGACATGGGCCGTAGGTCCTTATCTTTGTCCTTTTAAACAAATGGAGAAGAAAATTGGGCCTCAGGTCCTAGCCGTTTTGCACCAATCTATCACCCTCAAACATGTCACTTCAAAAGTCACTCAGATTAGCTGATACTGAACTTCATCGGTTCCATCGAAAACCTTTCATGTCCCATTGCGTCTTATCTCCCTGAACCATCAGGCTGCCAACAGCAAAATTTGCGGCATTTGATCTTTGTTTCAATGGTACATGCACGTGCTGGTGGGGTTGGGGAAATTCCCCAGTTTGTTAATTAGAGCTTCAGTGTGATGGAAAATCAGTGTGTGTTGGCTGTGTCTCCTATCCAGCAATAGGATATCCATGGCTCGAGGTGAAAAACTGATGGCTCTTAGATCGCTATTGCTAAGCTGGATTGGCCTGAATTTGCTGATTTCTTCCCCAGTCAGAATACTGCTCACCCTGTAGACAAATGTTATAAATAAAAGAATAAAAACTTTTTTCTATGGTTAAAATATAAATCGACATTATTCGGGATATTTTTTGTTATTTAAACCATAAAACAACATTGTTCAAACGGTTTTACAATCCCTGTTTCAGGTTTTGTTAGATTCTGTTCCCGTTGTGAAACATGAAGAGACAAGTAAGAGAAGTAGGCATGAGTCGCTTCATTGTGTAAAATCCTACAGGATGGACGGGACAGTACAGGAAACTCCATTTAAGAGTCTCTCTCTCTCTCTGTCTGCATTTGTATTAGGTCGAGGGATGATTCCGACCGTCGGATTCATCAATCAACATCTTACAGTTGACGCTCATAGTGTTTGAAATTTGGATTGATGGGACCAGTACTCTCCGTTTCGTTTGATGTTCGATTCTCCTTCATGTATTTGTAGTTTCAGAGAAACAGTGGGGGGACGGACGGGGACCCGACTGCCCTTTGTATCAGAATGAGGTTCCATGACCGACACAAGGAATCAAATCCACCCACCCACCCTCCTCCCCCATCTATCTATCCAACCCACCTTGGACTAATATGCTTTTGCCTTGATTCTCGTGCCCTAATTTTAACTTTTTCCTTCAATTTTTCCCATTATCCTTCTAAGGAAACGGGAAAACTGTTTAGTCTAATGCCATTGTTACTCATCAGATCATATCTTGCAGGTTACTGTAGCACGATGGTATAGGATCAGCACTAGACCTTGTTATCGAGAAGGTGTTCGAGTGTTAGAAATCGGTTAGATTATTTTAATTTACACTTAGTAATGATGTTTTTTTATGTCAGTATTGATACTATTTGTGCAGTATCAGAGTAGTAATAAAAAAAAAATTCGATATTAATCGGTGCAAATCGATTGAATATGATTTTTTTTTTAATATTAATCGTTATGAAAAGCAGTTTATTTAGTTATTTCAGTCGATTTTTTATATTTAAAAATTACAATTGAAAAATAACATATTATTAATATTTTTAATTATAAATATTATTAATATGTTTAAAATGTACATACACCATTAAATTAAAAGTATTTAGATTTTATTAATGAAATATTATCAAAACATGAAGAAAATACTTTTTAATATATTGTTTATATATATAAATAACTTGATAGTGATATGTCTACATATTAGTTTTGTAGTTGAAAATTTTTCTTTCTTTAACAAATGGTAGAGGAAAGTGGTGAAAATAGTCAGGTAGCAGAGCAAACTGAACACTCTTTCACTCTTCCATTTCCGTTCTTTCATTCAACAGAGAAAAGAGGGAGAGCTTACAGCCTAAGACAGAAGATTAAGGAGGGCCCCTAACCCCTATGAATGGAGATATAATGGTAGACGTGTCATCCATCTAGTGGCTTTAACGAAGGGACCCATAGTTGCTTCTGTCGAGAACCCATGTTTGGTTTCAGAGGCCAGAGTCCTTTCTGTCCCTTATGGTGGCAGTGCAGTGCCGTGCTTTAAAGCCACACTGAAGCACATCAGAGGGGAAAGAAAAGTAGAGAAATAAAAGAGTGGGAAACTGGCATTTATTATGGTGGTAAAAGGGACAAAGAAAGAACAAGAAATAAAAGCCATAAAAGAGAGAGAGAGGGAGCTGAGCTGAAGAGACAAAAGGGGAAGTCGAAAGTCAGACTTCAGTGGGGTTTACTTGAAATCCCAATCTTTTCTTGGCATTTGTTTTGTTTGTTTCCTCTCTCTTTTTTCTCTTTCTGTCCTGAGCTGAGTTGGTTTTGGGTTTTGTAGTATATTTTGGTTGGTAGTGGTAGTAGTACTACTACTACTATCACCACCCATACTTTCTGGGACCCTCACAAAGCAAACATTTCCCCCAAACTTTAATACCCTTCTGCTTTTTCCTTGCCCATTGATCGTGTTGGAGAAGTAGAACCCTTATTCCTGCTGATGCATGCATGGGAATTGGGAAATGGGTAAAGGAGTAATACTAGCAGAGTAGTAGCAGTAGGAGAACATGTGCTGACCACTGCCTAGACAGATATTTCAAGCTTTCATACCCAGATACTTTATATGTATAATCCAACTCTTTTTTGTATATAGTCCCAACCCTGCCTTTAGATTCAATCTCCATAACTATCTGCCGTTTAATTACTGCATCTGTTGTTACCACCATTCATTTCTGTGGTAAAACTAGAAAATTTTTTTCATGGTAGATTGGTTTTGGCTGGCACCTTGGGGTTCCTCACAAAAGGTCACAGCCGTCTGTACCCCTCAAAACAAAGTAAAATAAATGAGTGAAGGTCACAGCCGTTGTCCTCCAATTTAAAACTGTTTCTACCTGTCTAGGATGAAAGGATCAATCAGCCTTTTCTCCACTCTTAGCTAGGCTCTGTGCTTGCACCAATAGGCTTTTTGCCAGTTTCACTCTGCGCCCCCGTCATCGTGTGGTTATACTTTACGATAACCATTTCATAAAAGGTTGCTTCAGATTGTTGCAGGGGGAGAATCAACATGGAAAACGAATTGTTGGAAAGGATGGTTCATCTTTATTATTATTAGTGAAAATGGTGAGGGTGAAAAGAAGATAAAAACAAACCCCAATCCTGTGAAATAACAATCTCATACGGCACTTGTTCTACACTAATTGAAGTACTGTCAGAAAATATGTAAAATCTAAAGACAGGCAAAAGTGCTGTTGGTACAATTGAAAGAATGCTACTTGCATGCTATAATCATTTTTTGCTCTTGCTTTTGGTTTCTTCAGTTATATTTTGAGGGCATGTAAGTGAACTACCAAATATTCCTTACATTGATGATTCTTCAACTAATCTATGAGCTGTCTGCAATTGTTTGCAGGTCAACTGCTTAGAGCCTTTGGACTGATTCTACTTGAGCATAAAGAATTTCTCTTACAGTTCTGTTTAAATGGAAGGGCTATAATTGATCTTTGTTAACAACAGCAGATTGAACTTTTATCCTTTATAAAAAACTACAAAGGAAAAGAGGTTATTCCTACAAGGTACAAAGTACATGCTAGTAAATTATTTTTACTATATCAACTTATATTTAAACCACCCAAAATTTTCATGAAAGATGTTTACAATGAATTTAAGATTTGTCACTTGGCTGCTATGAGGATGTACATCAATATGCAGGATCAAATTAGGCCACTATGAAATATATTCTTGATTCTTGAAGCCTACCTACAATTTGTAATCATGGAAACTGGCTGGCTAAAGTGATCTAGACTTTCATGTACTGCACTGCATTACATATGTGACTGAGGAATACATTTATGCAGTACGAAGATCATAAAACTCAAGAATTCTTGGCATGCAAGGAGAGCCTGTGACTGGTTAGCAGTAAAACATAAGCTTCTTAACATTCTCACTTAGTTTCGGTAGAGGTGTTGCCTTAGGAGGAGCTGCACGAGAGATTGTGGAAGAACTTCTCATAAAAGCTGCAGATTCTGATCGTTCGAGGTAAAGCCTGCCTCTATATGCAGCCAGGTGGGCATAGTAAGCAGGCGGCACCAAAGAAACTGGCTTGGTGCACCTTACAAACGTGTAGCATAGATTGTAAACCAGCTTCTGCAGTTCATCCGAAGTGAATTGGTTCTCATCCCACAAGACATGGTAATGGGTTGGGCGGCTAGTACCCTTCACCCCCCAATGACTACAAAGATAGAAATCGAATTCCCTTGGATGAGTTATCACAGTATCCACTACGGTCCCCGGGGGAATATTTTCATCAAAGAGCTGGTTTTGAGTGGAAGAAGGATCAATTTCAAATGGAAACAACCTTGTATGATGCCTCTTCTGAACTACAGCAAAAGTAATGGGAGGTTTGTAACCTGGAAATCTTGCACAAGCTTCTCTAACAGCTTGTAATTCCTCTTTAAGCACCTTATAGAATTGAGTTTCGCTCACACCATCTCTGAAGAAGATTATTCTCTTGGGCAGTTTGTTTACTTCTTGGTAGAAGTCATCCAATAATTCCCCAACCATTGCAGCAAGATCCTGAATGATTTCCTGTCGATGTGTTTGAGATCTCATTCTAGATACATACTTGTTTGCTGCAGGCCAGTTCATGCTACCAACGACAGCAGCAACAGATGGGCTGAAATCATCAAGCGGATGAGGATGAGTCACATCAGCACCCATAAAGATCACAGGTTCATCAGGCTGGAGAAGACGTGGAATCTGAGAAGGTAATGAATTGTACAAAGCAACCGTGCAACCGCCAACTTTGGCATTGATCTTTAGGGCTAAATTTGCAAGAAATTGTGAACTCAATTTCCCAAGGTTCGGGTACAAGCAGCACTGGCTCACAACTCCAACACTTGTCTCTGCTATTCGCTTTAAATCTGCATACCCTTTGTGCTTTTTCTCCATGATACATACGAGCAGCTGGAGATTGTTTGATGCATCTCTGTGGATTTTCTTAAGTTTTGATTCCAAAAGAGTCACATTATTAAGCACTTGTGTTGATTCAAAGTAGGGACTAACAATTGTGCTTTTGTTAAGAGAGATACCCAGCTGCTCACACCTTTGAGATAGCTGGTTTATGAATTTAGGAATGTTGGACTTTTGATCAGGTGTGCCCCCAAAACTTATCAGTGCCCACTTTTCGATTCGTGTTCCCTCAAAGACATGGCTTTCCAGAAGATTCCACTGCCTATCGCGGCGGGAAGGAGTAATATCTCTTATGTGCCCACCATCACCAAGCTTAAGCTTGGGAGGTTGAAGAATTCTCCCATTCAACCGAGTCATTTCTCTGGAAACATGGAGTTTGAATTCTCCTGCCTGGTTGCCACTGTCAACAAGCATAAAATGAGAAGATTAAAAAAAAAAAAAGATCTTACTAACAAACAATCAATTATTATCAAGAGCATCTAAATGAAACTTTTCCAAGTGCTTCTATAGCATTACCTTGTAGGCCCTACAGGTCCTCTCATGATTCCATCAATTATGGCTTTACGTTCTTTTGGCCTCTGGCAGCCCATTTTAAGAATTCTTGCAGTCTGATCATCTGAAAGCTTTCCAAGAAATTTCTGGCCCTCGCAAATCATACAAAGCTCCATAGGAAGATAGCAGGGTTTGCTCCTACTGATCTGCAAGCATGGCAAATTCCTGAACTGTATATCGTAATTGTAGTGATCCTTAAAGTAATTAACAAGCCTCAAATTCTTCCCATCCCTGTCTGCGAAGTAAAGATTTTCAGTAGCATCTTCAGTTAAGCCATGAACTCTGTATCTTTGAACTGTTTCTCTATGGCAAACGAAAACTCTGATATTCCTCAATGCCTTCTCCACTTCTTTCCTTTCTTCATCACTCAGAGTCCTTGTCTTCCTTTGAGAAAGATCTCGAAGAAAGTTGAGCCGCTTCTGCAAGTAAGGGATTACTCCAATACTCTCATGGAAGGCAGTGATGGAGAAATCGACATTGAGAGCCAGTCCTTGTTGTGTTGGTCGAAGGCTCTGAAAGAAACCCCTCCATCCAATAGCTCCTCCTCCAATTTCCTTAGTACCTCCCATTGAACTTGAATAAAATGACCTCCCTACAGATATACACTTCTCCATTGGACTCTCCCTAAGAACAACATCCAAGGCATGGAGATAATCTTGAGGGAGTGGGATCCAATCACCACCTTCCTTGCTCAAGTAACTGCTCAAATCCTTTCCATCAAACTTGGAAACATGTCTGATATTAACTCGAAATACTTTAAGCTGATGCTGCTTCTGTTGAAAGCCATTCAATTCCCCAAAAGGCAAACTTGACTTCGTGGTGGGTATTGGGAGACTAATAAAGAACTCAAGCTTATCATTTTGAAATTCAACAGGGCTGTAAAAATTCTTTCTGCCATCATATGCTGGATGAGCACCAGAGAGCAACCCTGAGTTGCTTTCTACCAGTTTCTGTTTGATCATTCTAGCAACCTCCTTGGAGGGATTAGGAGATATTTCAACATTATAATGGTAAATTTTTAGAGAGGGATCAAATTTAACTAGAAAATGGTTGGCAAGCAGAGAGATTACTGGCCCGTCTACGCCACCAGAATCCGGTCTCCTTGCAGCTACTAGTGCTTGCTTTGTAGTACTCATGATCTTTCTTCCATTACTTCCTTTAAATGGTAAACCTTTTCTCCCTTGAAGCCCCTCTGGAGCTGCTTAGGTTTGTTGAAAGAGAAAAATTAGAACTTGAATACAACTGCTTGGATATAAGTTTTGAATAAAAATCAACTAAAAAAAGGTTGAATAGTTGAAACTGCTAATAACTAATGAACTCAAGAGTTTCATATAAAGGAGTTAGCTTTTATTTCTAGCAATAAAATTTTCATCTTTGCATATAACTAAAAATGAAAGAGGCAAAAGGAAAGACATTGGAAACAAATATTCTTTTTTTAATCTGTTCTGTTGAAGAAGACCCTCTCATAACCTTTAAAACAAAATCAACTATGAACTTAAAATGATAGACATGCAGAGGAAATATGAAAAAAGAAACAACAAAAAGAACAAACAGAAATATTAGAGTCACCTTGTGTAATTGTTACGACTGGGACTTGGGTATCAGAGACAGAGGAGGTGGCAAGAGGAGGATCATTAACCTTACATGAAAGTTTCTGCAAATGGGTTTTTGTCTGAAAGGTTTGGTTTTGAGAGAGAGGTGGAGTTAAAGCTAGCTGCAAGGGCATTGGTGGAGGCAAGGGAAGCAAAGCAGGGTAATAAGAGTAACCTTGGAACTGGTTTTGGTTAAAGAACCCAAAGTGACTTGAGTATTGCAACAATGGGTGCTGGTAATGGTGCTTATGAGGGTTGGTCCTGCCCTTGAAAGTCCTGGTTTTGGTAGTGCATTTCTTGTTAGCATGGTGCTCTTCTGTTTCCTCCATTGCTTGATTGTGAAAAAAGCAAGACTTTGACAGAAATATGGGGCTGTGAGCATGAGAGGGACAGACAGATAAAGAGGGAAGAAAGTGAGGGAAGCGTTTTCAGCTGAAACTGTAGTTATTGCAGAGAGAGAGATAGAGAGAGGAAGTAAGAGATTGGGTTTTAGTCGCTGAGCTTCTTTGTGTCTGGTTCTGATTCATAAGGAGACTTTGATGCTGATGAAATTCAAAGGCAAAAGGGCATTGCCTGGGCTCCCTTATAAAGAAAGTGAAAAAGGCCACAGCAAAGAAAGGGTAAGCCCCTTTGGCTTTATCCAGCTGTGTGTCAAAGAGCATTGCAGATGTTAGGCCACTGATATACCCTTTAATGTAACATTGACTACCTGTCAAACACATAAGGCTACTCTAGCCTTTTCCGCCCCACCCCCCGCCCCCAGCCACCCCCTCCTTATCTTCCAACTTTTATTTTATTTTTTTCTTTGAAATTTCTTTGGCAAGTCAAATGAAGTGGGAAAAAAATGTTTATTAGTAGTAAAATGAAATTAGGGGGATAGCTAGCTGACAGTGATTGGACTTTGAATAGCTGATTGGTCAAATTCTTCTTTTGGTAATGCTGTTGAATATTAGTAGATCATTATGTTAATCATAGTCATCATTGCCATCTGACATATTCAAGATCAATGAATTATAAAAGCTCATGAACATGTTGGGAACATTATGCAGACCATGTTATATTATAAGCCATGGGGAATAGGAAGAAAGAGAGAGAAAGAGAGATAGAGTAGAGTACTGTTTTACATGCTCAGAAAGAAGCAAGCCAAATTTAGGCTCCAAATCCTCCATTGAGGGTTAACCTACCCGACAGTTGACCAACAAAGGGAGTTGGGGCCTTTTCTTTCTTTTGTTCATGTCCTTCTAGCTAAAACAAACAAAAAATACTGCCATTAATTATCTGCTCTACTAGAAGAGTTAGCCCCTCTTTAGCTGGTTGGATAGGCAATAAGTTTAGGGTCATCAAGAATGAGGAATCTTCTATTTCCTCTTCCCTCTTTGTACCCTCTTTGTGTGTTCTTCCTCTAGATAATTATTATAAGAGAAATAAACCCACTTTTCTTAGACCCAAAATCTCATTATCTGCCAATACCCAGAAACAGTTGGGAGAGAGTCTAAAAGGGTTAAGTGTAAAAGAAAAAGAAGGTGGGGGGTTTTTCAATTATATATTCATGTTACCAAAGCCAAATCTCACCAGATAGATAAGAACACAAAAAATGTGTGCTTTGTTTGTCTCTTTTTAAGCTATTCCTTTCCCCACAAAAGAGCTTTTCATTCAACCCCATCATCACCCATCACCTCCTGGCTTCTGGCCAACCCTTTTGCCACAATATCTTTTTGTCAACATGATTAACAGTAGTGGGGAATAATACATGCACTTGGGGGGCAGAAGGTGGATTGATTTATCCCTTTTCTTTATAAAATTTTTTGTAAGGATAAACCCATTGTTGGAATGTGGTGATGGGACAATATGATTAGGGGTGGAGCCTTGAACAATACAACATGTTAGGTTCTAGATTTTGGACCACATCATTCCCACTATATACTCCTCCACTGCTTGTGCTTGTGAAAGAATGAATCCTTCTTCATCCCTTCAGTGTTATTGGTCAGGTTATAACAGTTTCCGGCCAACTGCGAACCGACATGTGGCACCATTAGTTCTTTTCCTTAGTACTAAACTGCCCAATTCCAAGCAAGTTACTCCAGCTTGTTAAAATTTGGCAATTTGGTTTAGTCTTACTAATCACTCAATTGACAGTGGAAACACCTAAGACTTCTATCAGCAGCAGCAACAGGACAGCAACCCAATCTTTGTTTTGATTTCATCTTCTCACCTCCACTTGCCTTCTTCCCAATTCATCGGTATTTTATCATATTAATATTATTTTTTTTTCTTTCCCTATCATTTTTGGTTGGTTTTGTGGGTTGGGTGGGGAGGAGATTGTGGTGGTGAATTAATTTGCTTAGGTCTAATGTATGCAAGGGGCTTTGACATAATTCAAAGGAAAACCCAAAAGAGAAATAGAGCAAAGCCTTTAGTAAATGGTGACAAAAGGTCGGATCATTAGTGGCTTTAGGTGCTTATATGACATAAGATCAAGTAATCAAAAGGCTCAAAATTGGTAAAAGCCAAAAGGCTGAAAAGCCAAAGGGAATCAATACGTACGTACGTTCGTGAAGAGGTGGAACCAGTCCTCTGTAAAGGTCATGCAAAGCCAAATAGAATAGGCCGAATGGATTAAGTCAACTTATATATCTAGCATCTAAATTGAGGGTCCTCTCCCTTTTTTTTTCCCTACAAAATCCAAAACAGATAAACTGCTCTAATCATTTATATTTGTAATATTACTAATGGGATATCATCGAATTCAAAAACTTTTAACATCGAGATGAACGGATTAATCAAATAAATTACTTTTTTATTAATAAAATTATCTCATCTTTCACTATTTGACCTGATGACATCGAGATTATTTTTTGTAACATGTAGGTTTTGGATGGATCGAACCCGAACAACCCTTTGCCCTCCTTCTTCAATATTCCCCTCGTACCACAAAAAAATGAAGGTCCTCTCTGCACTTCTTCATAACCTGTTTTATAGTATGAGAAGGAAATGGAAGAGGATATTGTTGCCCTCCTCTTGGCTTTCAATGTAGTTTGTGATTAATCTCATACATATAATAATTCAAAGCTAAAAGAGTTAAAGGTAGGGAGGGAGGGAGGGAGGGAGTGAAAAGCAAACTATGATCTTCACTTAGACCAAAGATTATTTCAAAGCTACCAATAACCTGATCAAATTAATTAGCAATGAATAAACTATTTAAGAAGGTCCTGCAGGGTGGAAATGTATAGTATAGGGGATCTCTCCCTGTTCCAGGATTTCGTGCCTGTTTCATTAATTTAAGCATTAACAAATCCTAGATGACTAGACAATATTCTTTTTGTTTAGGTCAAATAAACTTTTATCGCAGTAGGATATTTTACGAGAAATTTGTAATCATAAAATCGAAACCGTTCTTTTCTCTAAATCTAGGAAGTTAATTTTTAATTATGTAAAGGAGATTAGAATGTTAAATTATCATAGTGAATGTGTTTATATTTTTTCATTTAAAGAAAAAAATAAACTAGCAGTTTTTATTTGATTTTTTTTAAATTCAAAAAAAGAGATTTAAATTTTATTTTTTAAATTAAAAAATTATAAGCTAATTAATGAGTTAAATAATCGAGTGTAGCAGTTCCTGTTTGGTTGATTTTGAATCCATGAAGTTTCATGACAAAGGAAAATTACCATGAACATTGACGAGAAAGTGAAATATATATATATATCTTTGCATGATTAGGAGGGTGAATTCGAGGATATGTATTTTCTGTTCTTGGGAGATGAAAACAGAAACAAAAACCTTTCTGCTACCTTCAATTAACGATGATAGTTTCAGGGTCGAGACAGATTCGAACCAAAGTGATTTTTTTTTTTTCATGAGTGAAAGAGCTGATGAAATGAAGACTTAACAACATAATGGAGAGAAAGAAACTATCACGAATTCCACATTAATAAAAGATGAAAAGAAACATCACTCATTTAAGATATAAACTTAAATTGCTTGGTATATTTACGAATTCTAAACATATATATATATATATATATAAATCAATTATGGTAGCATGTTACATGTAAAGCATGGTAAACTTTAGAGAAAATGAAACTGAAATGGTGGAGAGAGTAAAGCTCAAACGCCTCAACTAGCTTTAATAATTCAAAACTGAGATGATAAACAACAAGTATATATTAATTAAAGTGCAATTAATAAAGTAATTAAACAACGTGTTTAAACAGTAACAATGGGTGAAATGGGGAACATGATTTGGTGGGGGGGGAGGGGGGACGAAGATCTTTTTAACGACGATTTGCACTGAAACGAGAAAAAATCACGTATCATTATGTTATAGATTTTGGGTTTGTTGTTTTCTTTTGTAATCTTTCTTAGATCATAATGGAATATCGAAAAGATTTAGAAATTTGAGAGAATCTTGACCATGTAGGGGGAGATCGTATCTTGACTGTTTTAATTAACTGAAAAACTAAAAGAGGGTTATGTCTTAATGATGATTTTGGACCAAAATAACAAGACATAATGATTAATTTATTCATTTTCTTAATATTGGTTTAGTCACTAAGACTCGTGAATCTTGTCATGTTTTATGACACCAAATATTTATGTTTGATTCGATTTTATTACTGTATTTTTACACTAAAATAAAAAAAAATAATACGAAATCGAAATGAATTATTAATTAATTATTGTTCTCATGATTTAAAGTCATATATAATTCATGAGGCTTGCTTCTAGGTTGAAAAATCATGAACATTTTTTTTGGTTAAATGACTAGTAATCACTTAAGTTAAACTCAAGTGGTTGGCTATAAAGTGCTACAGTATTCTAATTAAAAGTTCGTTAGTATTTAAATTGCTGTACTTAATAAAAAAATAATATTTTAAAAAGTTTCTGAATTATTAAAAAAAAAAAACCTAAAAGACTTTATAAGTATAAGAACTATCCAAAGATTAATCTCCAAAGATGATCTGCATCCGAGTTTTTGATTTATTGATTAATACATGATCTCCTTATTTAAAGAACAGAATTCGAATCTTCTTTCTTCAATTCAAAAATAAAAAAAATCTCCAAAAATAATCAATGAAATTCTACATTATTCAAATCAAGAGTGATTATCCACCTCTAATCCAATTTTGATATAAGCTTACATTATTCTCCTTGGTTTGTTCATGCAAATCTTGTTTGTTAACCTGAAATTTGGGTCTGCTAGCTTTAAGTAAATGACTGTTCGTATGTTGTTTTAAGGTTGTCTATCTCTGGTCAAAACTAACTCACGAGGCCGATGGGAGGGAGATCAAGGGAGCTCCAGATTTCAGCAGCTTCGTTGCTCAAAGAAGAGTAAGCAGATGGGGAACCTGTTTCTATTGATGTTTCTGGGATGATCCCAACTTGTTCATGTTCTTCCTTTATCTCAGGTTTCTTGTCGGTGTCGAAGTTGTTTCTAAGGTTAGATTGATGTTCGGGCTTGTCATTTCCTGCAGATTCATTGTGCTTCAGCCTCAAACATTCAGGTATCCCATGGAAGGCGTAAAGAGATGCTGAGAACTTGCGTTCATACTTCATTCTCTTCATGGTCTCTCTGAGCATGGATGGATCATCCCCGTCATTCTCCCGCTGCTCCATTGGCTCCTCCACCATTTCTTCTGCTATCTCAAATGGAGAACAGCAACAGGATAATCCTACAGCATCCACAAACTGGAAATCTAATAGCCCCTCCATATCAATCTCTTCTTCTTCCTTCGACCCTTCCCTCTTTTCCTCTCTCCCTCCTTCAATGTGACTGTTGCCCAAATGAATTGCTTTGAGATCATGATCACCATTTTCTGTGTTAGCAAAATTTGACCCGAAAGTCATCGTCTCCAACATGCAATCACTAGCAGTTGCAGAACTAGATGTAGTTGTTGTAGAAGTAGAAGAAGAAGAAGTTGTATTCAGGCTACAATCTTCAGGCACATTGAAGAAATCATCAATGCACATATCCTCTCCTGCAGCTGCTTCATACCCTAGTACGTTAACTGGCGAATTGGAAGCCATGGAAGCAGCAGCAGAAGCAGCACTGTCTTTCAGCCTAAGCAATAGAAGGTTGACAATTTTCGAAGGAAGAACTGGTTTCGAAGATGGGGAAAAAGGCCAGAAGTTGGTTCGAGTGTTGGCTCCACGAAGCAAGTAAGCTGCCTCATCGTAAGCCCTCGCAGCTTCCTCAGCAGTGTCGTAAGTTCCCAGCCATACTCTAATCTTCTGAATCGTATCTTTTATCTCAGCCACCCATCTCCCTGATGGCCTTTGCCTCACCCCAACGAATCTTTTCCTTGCTCGCCGAGCCCCATTGAATGCTGCTACTGCTGCAGCACTATCCATCACCATTTGCTCCCATGTCACCTCTTCATCGACACTGTTTCCCTTCCCTTCACTCGCTAATTTTCTCTTCCCCATCATCGACTCTTGTCTCAAGTTCATCAATGCTCTTGCTTGTCTCTTTGCTTGTTTCTGCTGGCATCAAAAGTACTTATAAAGGGAGAGAGGAAGCTGCCCAATGGGAAGATTGTGATAAGGGTTTCTTTTTGTAGCTATGTCTTTGTTCTATGCTTGGTTCGGCTTTCCTACTTCAATTATGCATTACCTTTCACTATCATGGCAGGGGGGTGGTGGGGGAGAATACAAGAAGAGAGAGCTATGGAAGTGAAAATTTGTACTTTGAATTAGTCAGAGAAAGGGGTTAAATTTCAGTTCTTTGATATTGTACTGATCCCCTTATCATTTTGCTCTTACCGTACTTCAACTCATTCACTTTCAATCTTTGCCTGTTCTTGGCAACTAGCTTGGAAGCTTCACTCTAAGGAGATGGTACATTCCAATATTCTCTTATCCTGAAACATAAATATCTCTTTACACTTTAGCATACACTTAGATTTTTTTGGCCTGCCGATATCACAAAGTACTCAAAAAGACTTTCTGATTCTAACGTCGTAAGATTTTATCAATGCCCTTTCCTTCTGTTTTTGGTATTATTCTTCATCTTGACAACAAACAACACCCCCTTCCCCTCCCGACTCCCTCTCTTCCTTTTTCTCTTTTTTTTTTAACCTAGGTTTGTAAACTAATATGATAAATCCCAATTTATAATTAAACCAATCTTATTAACCCCGATAAATTGTAAGATTATCTAAATATGACTGAAAAAATGATTAGAAAGAATGGTAAAATGAGTACATATAGTTCTTACATCTGTCATTTTAAATATTGAAATTTGTAAATTGAGTGATCACTCATTAGAAAAAGAGTTTATATTTAATACACCCATAGTGTATTTTTACAATAATTAAAAAAAATTAAAAGAAGTGAGCATAAATGCCTCTTGAGTTTAAATGGAATTAACTTAGAATTATTGTGCTTTACAAGTCAAGACAAGTTTCAAAAGCTGTAAATTATAGGGAAAAAGTATGGAAAAACAATAGTTAAATAGAAATGAGGAAAGCTAAAATGACTTAAAAGGTTGGGGTTGGGAATATAGGCACAGAAAGACTGGAGAGAATGGACCAACGGTGTTAAGGCAAATCTCCACAAGAGGAGACGAAAGAAGCCTCCCCACGATGCTTTGAAAATAATATTCCTGGGCTGCTGTTTTTTATGTTGTTCTTTTACTTCTTCGAAATTACCACCCATGCAAAAGAGGCCAAATCCAGTTAAATGTTGGCATAAATTTCGTTTTGTTGCAATAAATTTATAAACAAATATGGCAGAAGGGACAATCAGGAAGGAGAAAGGAAGAAAAAATTACAGCAGTTTCATAAAGGTAAATGAAGATGAAAAGAAGAGCTTTTCACCTTTCAATGACCGTATGGATTAAGGTTAAATGAAGAATGAACTCTTGCCTTTGTCTCTAGCATTTTCACTTGAAAAATTTCGCAAAACAAATAACAAATAATAAATTATGCAGAAAGCTAAAAAGATAGGAGAGAGTTCAGGTTTGACTTTCTCTAATGCCAAACACCCTAGATACCCCTAACTCACACCCTAAATAGACCCCAAGATGTTTTTACCTTATTATAAGAACAAATCTATTCATTCACTATGATAGTATCATAAGTTGAATAAAGTTAAACTAAATCTGAGTGACTATAGTATGTGTGGAAACAAATGAGTTGCTAGTTTTGAGATTTTCCTTTAGATACCATGCTATAATCTCATCTACCTTGTAATTCAACTATTTTGGAGATACCAGGTAATCGTGACTGCGCAGCGAGGATGACTTCCTATTTGTCTCAACTTTGTGATGATACAATGGTGATATGAGATGCCTGAACAGCAGTGAATTCAAGTATAACATGACTATAAAAGTTTTAGCCTGTGCAGGAGATGGACCTTCAGCTATTGGCAATATGATTCTGCTCTCCATCTTGATCTGAAAGTAATGAACTAGGTACAATGAGGATCCAGACAATAAGTAGACTTCATCTAAACATCCAAAAATACGCTAACAACCTGGAATACAGTAAGCTTCCGTTAGAATTCAAGGCAATGTTTAATGGCATTGGTGGACAAACTTTAAAGTTTAAGGAAAGCCAGATAACCATGTATATCCATCAGGACACAAACAGACATAAATCCCAAGCACATTAAGTACACTTTTTTCTCAGATACAACATGATTGCTGATGCCAAAGAATCAAAGTCTATATGAAACGAAATTTGATCATATTGTTACTAGTTAGGTCGACAAACAATAAAAACAATCATACCTTAATGTCGAACTTCGGCAGCTGATATAAGAGGGCTATTAAGACTGTCAGCATTTGGAGAAAACTGAATTGGCAACAAGGCTGGATCCTGATAGGCAGTCACTAAGTTATCATAGAATTCTTCCATTGTAGGATCATTTCTATCTTCCCTGTCTCTCTTTATCAAAACCTGCAAGATGTAAAATCCAAGTTAACATCAAGATAGAGGATTTAACAGAAACAGCCAAAAGACTTCTGTACGCATGTGTCAGAGAGTGAGGGAGAGCAGCAGTAGCGACACTTGATGCTACAATCCCATAACTCATTCAGTTTACAATAATTTTGGCATGTGAAGATACATACCTCAGCAGGGTAAGCAATGAAATTTGGCAAGAAACGTTTCCGGCAGTACTCATTGAAGAGAAGCGTGAGGACAGGAAGAGGAAAAACTAAAGTTGATGCTAAAGAGAGCTTCTTCAGCGTAAAGATTCCCACTGCAATAGCTTGCATAAGTACAAGAGAAAATATCATCGAATTGTGCACAATAGGCCAAAATTTCCCAGCGGTCTCATACTTAGGTGCATATACATTTATAAACTGCATAATAAATTTGCCAAAACATAAATGCAAGTTAGTACAAATTAATTCCAGAATATACCTATCTGCACAAATTGTGAATAAAAATGTCAAAAATTAAAATATGCTGGTCCATTTATTTGCAAGAGAAATAATATCTAGGGCATAAAATTGAAATAGAAACATTAACTTAAGCGCTTATGGGAGGCTTCATAAACTATAATTTTCGATCAGTGACTCAAATTTCATAACTTAATCTTTCAAAGTTGCAGTCACATGCAATCTCAAGAATCAGCTCATAAGTAACTGAATGTTGAATATTCCATAATCTCCTTGAAAATGCAGGTACATTTGTATCATACTTGTATATAAAAAAATTACAAGAACTGTGTTGTTTTCCAAAGGTTTGACTACAAAGCAATCTTCTAATTAAGTAGTCATATCACACCATATATAGGCCAGCTATATTTACAGCACATTGTAACCCACCAACCAATTCAAAAAATTAGCCTAAATTGTAGAGACATACAAAAAAGCAGTGCCTTTTGATCTATGGCAATTTGACCAGACGCACGTGCTCATTATAGATTGCTCATCTTACTTGGTAACTGAAGTTTGATATAAGTAACAAGCCTAACTTGAAATGATGTACTTGAAGATGACAATTACAAACTGCAGGAAAACTTACATAAAGGAAAAAATAGGAGTCAGAAAGCTAACTAACCTGGTTGCGATAGATTACATAAGCAAGACAGAGGTACACCAAGAGGAAGGGCAAAATTAATGGTGCAAGGAAGAAATATGTAATTCCAAGAAGTCCAAAAAAAAGAATTCTTGGAAGGTCTCTGTGGTAAGGAATAGCTGGAACTTCAATTTCTTCATCTGAGCAACAACTGAAAGGTTTTCTTATAAGACTCCAAATAAAAGGAATTATGCGAAAAAGTTCTGATGAGGCACTCGTCCATCCAGATGTTACGACATAAGCAATGAAGAAAGATGCCTACAGAAAAAATTAGCATTGTCATTAGCATGGAATAGTTTATATCTTCTAATCTTGTCCAACCAAATTTGAAATTTCTTGTAGCAACCTTGTCTATATGTTGAATAGTGAACAGCGCTCTCAGAAATTTAACATGGTATCATGGCAACTGGCCAAATCAATATATATAATAAGCTGAATGAGTGTGCATGCACACAGAGGGACAAATTTTAACAGTTCTGCTTTTAAGACAAGTCATCCTTTTAAGGGAACATATTCCTTGAGGTTTTGTTTCATTCTTCAGCCTTTCTTAGTTAAGGAAACATTAATAATTTGTAAAAACTATAATCTAACAAAATAGACATTATAATATAATTTTATCCTTTTCAAAAACTTCCCATGTATTGATAGCATTTTTGTTTCTAATTTTTTTTTCTCAGTAAAATAACACATATTAGCAATGAGTTGTAAGATTATATTCCAGTACCAGTTTACTTGCATCGAATTCCTAAGTTTAATGACTCAATTTTTCATCTACAACATTGTCCCTAAAATTAGATTCAATACTATAAAATTATAATGTAATCTTGATCAGCATATACACAAGCAAGAAGAAAGTTTATCAGCCAATTAAGTTGGAGCAATTATTGAGACATTCTCCTGCATTAGTTATGCCTCTATGAACCGCTAAAGAAAGAACCCCATCCCATTTTCACCCTATTAAATTGGACGAAACTTGTCAAAGAAGTTCTCCGCTGAAAAATATACTCACCTGTGCAGGAACAGCAACAGCGAGCCTTGCAGGAATATTCTTTGGTTCAAGGATGATAGAAACCTGATATAAAACTGATCCAGAAAATACAGTTGCAAAAAATATATTCCATATTGTGAACCAGAGCACTTTGTTACATGCACTTTTCTCAATATCACTGTGACAGATGTATCCTTGAATGGAGGAAAGAAATTCCATTATCGGTGGCACAATCTTAAGAAACAACAGAAGTATAAGGCTGGGAAGATACCCTGTAATTACCTGACTGATGAACGTTCTGCAAACAGGACAGATAACAATTAAACTTTGCACTACCAAGAGAAAGAATAAAGATGGATAAATAACATGAAAATGCTCAAATGTTGACATTTACTGTGCGTTTGAGAATATAATTAAAGATTGTATACATCAAAAGAATCTAAACACTATCATCGGAATTTATTCTGCAGTCTCCCGATTAATCAGCACAAATGAAATTGTGAAAGTATAAATTATAAAATGAAATAGAAAATATTACCATTTACACTTCTTTGAAGGATAAACTAGAAACAGCAAAAAGGAGGGTGCTTGAATGACATGAGACAAAGACATAATCTTAATCTAGTGGTCATTACTACATTCATATATTCATGAATTATTCAACGAAGAAGTGAAACCTTGAGGGAAGTGTGATAATGCACACATAAGAATGAAGCAAACTGAATCAAGGTTGACTACGTCTATTAAGAAAGGTGGTCTAACAGATGAACTGCAGAATGGAATTATAACCAAATATCAGCTGTTTCTCAGTACCAAAGCCACAAAACTGAAACCAGACTTGCAAAAACCAAGTAATTTCTATATTTCCATTTTCAATTTGACAACATCAATCTTGCTTCGTTTCTTTTTTTTTTTCTCTGAATGCAACATAAGGCACCAGGGCATTGACTCTTTATGAATGCCAAGATCTATATGTTTGACGGACTTAATTTTTTTATCTTCAAATTGCCGTAATCTACTTCTGCCTAATATTATCAATAGAAACACCAGAAATGCCACATCAAGATATGCCCAACTTCACTATTCTGATTCTCAAAGGTTTTTGTTCTTAAAGAAAAATGTAATTCAGCAGAATATAGAAACAGTTTGCTGGGAAATTTTTACAAGGAGAAAGCATGGGCAGCAATACAAACATACAGCAGTAAAACAATGACAACAGGAATGATGGTCAAATGAAATGAGCTGAAGATCTTAAACTACCACTTACATGGTCAGAATGCTTTTCAAGAATGGAAACCAAATTTCCAACTGATTAAGGTTAGTAAGACCTTGCACAACCAGAACAGGAATAAGGAATAGAATTGTCAGGAAAATACATGCAACAATAACAACAATCTTAGAAAGCCATCTTTTCATGAACGACGATGAAAAGAAAGGCCAGTAGACATCATGCGGCTCAGGAGCTTGTTCTGTGACCCACTGTGTTGGATTAGTTGATTGTTGCATGTGGAAAGCAACTGCAGCACCATAACGAGTCTTGAAAGAGACAAAAGCTGCTCCAACTTCCTTATACATTGAATATGAAATGCATCAATAGGACGCTACATGCACCACAAAAAATTTAAAACCAACTTAATTGCAAAGTGAAAACTTAATTTTTAGGTGTATATCATTGATTTACATGAGGTTATAAACACTCTATAACTACGTTTTAGGTTCTTTGGAACAATTAGTCAAAAAATAAGTGGCATTTGCTCATTTAAAAGATTTAATGTTCGCCAAATTTTTCATTTCAGAATTCAACTTATTATTTCCTTGAAATTATGATTTATCTTTTCGATTTTATCCATTTAAGGAAAATTATTGATAAAAGTTAGTAAATTACCATTAATAGAATTAAGGGATTCAAATTTATATTTGTTAAAGATTATTTGACATAGCACCATAAGTCCTATTAACTGTATTTGCTGACTTTGGTCATCGATTTTCCTTGAACAGATAAAATCCAACGATTGCATCCTGATTTGAACAAAATAATAGGTTAAATCTTGAAGTGAAAAATTTGACAAAGCTTAGATCCTAAAATGAGTATTAAGCCAAAAATGAATTGCCACAAGAAGGAAGTAGAACGTGAGCCAGCATAAATATATACAAGCTCAGTACAGTTGCAAGAAAGATAAGTGGATTCAAGATAGAATGCACACAAAGTCATTCTCTGGTGATTCATTAATTTGTTATACTATGGTTGCACCTTTAATCAATTAATATAGGGATGCTAGCAAAAGTCAACAAGTAGGAATTCATCATTTTCTAATAAAATATCAACCTTAGAGGTTTGTTCAACCCTTGAATAAGGAGAATTCTAGCAGTTAGGAGTCATATCTCTTGTCAGATTTGCTATCATCAGCACTGCTTATAAATAACCTTCAGAAATTTAAGACTTCAGATCGTAAGGAACTTCATGTTTAAAACCCACTGCCATGTTTTCTACTCCCCCCCACCCCCTGTCCCCCTTGTTTTTTTTCTTTTTTATCACTTTTCTTTCTTTGTGCATTATGAAACCATTTTGATTGATTTCCCAATAATATGTGCATTAATAAATCTATTTAGTAAGAATGATATCAGGAACAATAAAACCATCATAGGAACATCATTATTCTTTTCCAGTTTTGTCATAATTTATTGGGAAAAATAATAAAAGAAAATCTCACTTCTGTGAAGAAAAGCCTTTTGAAGTATTCTTGGTGATGACTCAATGTCAGTGATCTAACTTTCACCAATTTTCTGTATTTCCTCACTTTGGCTTCTACAATTACTAAAGGGTCCCTTAACTAGTATCACCTCAGTCGCATCTTATACAATGTTTAGATTCACAATTTTCTTTTCATAATTTCTAATGCAGAAAGCCAATTGTTGCTACTAGAACCAGAAATTCCAAAACCAACCATGGTGCCTTTTATAATGCATAACAGTTTTTTATAGGAGTTCATTAAATTGTTTGCATTACCTGTTCGTTTTATTTCAATAAGAAATCATGATTAATAATTCACAAACCTAGATAGATGTGAGGCCTACACAAATATACAGATATTAAGACCTTTGTGAAGCATAATTCAGATGGTTAAACAATATCCTGACAAAAGGTGGAAAAATATAGCAAAAACCAATGCCAAAAGAAAGCAAAAGAGCAGGTACAAGCACATACTTCTGCTGCCAATGAAACTTCAGACCGCTCTAATCTCAGATTCTCCTCTATGTCCTCTAATTTCTTTCCATAATGATCCACCAGATCAAACTTGCGTCCAAACAACCCAATATGCCTATACTTCTGCTGATTGGGATCTGATTGTAAGTGGGTAAGCCTTTTATACAATTTTTTTGCATCTTTCTGAAAGGGGATTAAAAAAAGTAATGAAATAATTGTTAGAAACATGGAGGATGTGAAACTAGACTTACTGAAAAAAGAAGAAGACAGGATGCATCCAGCACAACTAGCATATTATTTAACCATACACGGCAACAAAACCACAGGCTTAAGATGAAAATATTTCTCAATTATGTTCATTTATCTCAAAGAAGAAAAAATCCTAAAAACTATTAAAGAGTAAATAGAAGTAGAGGCTTAAGGAAATGAAAAACATAAAAAAATCACTTACAATGAGACTTTGAAGTTTACTTGTTCGATGAACAACCATATGTGACAGGTATGTGAAAGGATGATACTCCAAAAAAAATCTTTCAACACTCTCACTAACACTGCTCCCAGCAGAAACAGGTATACTGCGTACTAAGATGGTGAATTGATGAGGCTGAGGTTTGGTTGAGTGAAAATAAGCAATCCTTTTAGCAGTTATATATTTATATTCCTGCAGAAAATTCACCACTCAGTACCTGGTCCAATAAAATTGCTTAAATAGCTCCAACATCCTTTATACATAGAGGACAATCATGATCAGTAATACCAAAATTAGTTCTAGAAATCAGCATCTGTGTGACATTAAGGACAGATAATACATCGAACTTAACATAAGACTTGAAATTTTAGATAATAGACAAAGGGCTTCGAGACAGTTGAATTCTGTTAACTGATTTCCTTTGGTGAAGAAGTTGACTTACATAATAGAGTAGATAGCAAACAAATGCAGTGACAAGATACACAGCAGAAAAGTGAGCCCATAACCTGCCCAAGAGGCCAAAACTAGTAAGTTTTGCTTTGCACTTGCCTAGGCCCTAAGCATATGATAAAGCTAAAAACTTTCAGGTTCTGAAAGACAATTACCATTTCTTTAAGAATCAAGAAATCATAAACACATGATCTTTGTTACGACGTAATAAAAGAATATTTCTTGAGGAAGGTAAAATGTTAATTTTTGAAGGCATCTATCCATTTTGCCAAGTCAAGTAGCTATGTAGAATCAAAGTTCAACTTATGTGAAAATTATTTTTAAACTAGAACTTACCTTTTTGAGCCACTTTCTAGATTTGAAATGGTAAACAAATCCAAAGAATTGTTTGACAAATCAGCAAAATCAATATCGTTTAGCTGATCTCCTGTGCAATTAACTGGGAGAAGAACAAATATCCCAATAACCCCAGCGAACAAAAAAACTCTTAAACTGCAGTATTAAGAGAAAATAACAAACACAAGGTTGAGTCAGAAAAGCACTTAATAAAGCCTAAATAAAATCTTCAATATCAAGTATCAAGAAATACTAAAGATAAGATCAAGTAATGCATGCATACAGTGGAAAAGAAAATAAATATAAGAAGACTGAAGTTTGGAAGTTTAACTTCCAAAATGAAAAAAAATATTTCTACCAGTTAAGGCTTCCACATATGCCTAAAATCACATTTTTTGTCAACAACAAAAAAAAGCATTTTTACAGAAAGATAATGCTGCAGGAAGCTATTATCCTCAGTTCACCAATGGCACATTGTAGTCAAACATTGACTATATATTCTCATAGCAGTTGTCTAGATGCCTATGCACCAAAATAGGCAACTGGACAATACTCAGGCCAAGGGAATCATGTATGGTAGCACTGGTTAGAGAAAGTTTCTCCTTAAGACTAGTCAAATTAATATATAATGGTTGATGAGACTTCTCTTAGGAATTACAAAAACTAAGAATTTATTAAATACATGAAGAAGCAGAAGCATGGACAGGATGCCTTTGTCCTTCGCTTCACCATCCTCTTGTTGAAAGCCTTCCATTTTATTTAAAACTATCGATTCACAAACTATGTCTAATGAAAAAGTTAACATTCCTGACATTACTAAAGTAAATTAAGATCATGTCTATTATTTTGACGAGCTCCCTCTTTATAAAATTCATCCTATTGGCATTTTTTTAATCATTAAAGTGTGAGAAAAAGTATTGTGCTGTATATTTTCTGTGATTCAAGCAATCTTTTCCTCCTATATATACTTCAATCTCTCTCTCTCTCTCTCTCTCTCTCTCTCTGACACACAGGCACAAATAAATAAAATCAAGGACACAATCAAAAAAATATATAAAACCAAATGTATAACCAAAAATCCATCTATCGACTGAGCTAACTCATTAGATTTTCTTCTTGACACTAACAAAAACTTCCTTATGGAAGAAACCACTCACCTAAAGGTTATAACACGCATAAAGACGACAGCATCTAAGCCAGATGTTGACAAGAGGTCGTCTTCAGATAGCTTCCATGCCCTTTTCACCCAACCAGGAGATGGTATTAGTCTTTCTAGGTTGAAACCAGTTCTCCGCTTAGAATTCCCCTCAGCAAGCAAGCGTGGTATATAAACTTCATAATTACTTGGCTGTTTCCTCAATATCGAATACAATATGAAAAACAATACACAAAGGCCGGAATTTATTCCCACAGATGTGAGTAAAGCAGACACGAGCATTTCTTCAAAGCAATATCAAACCCTTCCAAAAGATGGCTTATAAATAGATAACTGCACCAAGAGCAAGGAAATTACTTTTAGATAACGAAATATAACATTTCAATAAGAAAAAAGAGAGTTTCACAGCAATTTGTTCACCATAAGCTAAAATTAGTAGCCATTGCAAGATTTCACTGAGTCCATGCAGAAACCATAGAAAAGGTAGAAGGATACAGCATTTCAATAGCTCAAAAGCAATTTTAATGCTTACAAAATAATAACATACTATGTCTTTAAATAAAGATAATATTATATTGTCAATTGAAGTATCAACACCGCTTTATTATCCAAAATATCTCAAAAACCTTGAGTCCAAAAGCTAATTAATAATTTTCTTGTCAAACAATACTGGTTTACACAATTATCAGACAGCGATGCCTAATTTTCTACACTTTATTTCTCCCTCCCGGATCCGCTTCTTCCAATAAAAATGCAGCCAATCAATATCTTCATCCAGAAACAAACAATCAAAGCACCGGAAAACAGCAAGAAACAAGCAAACCAAACGCGACGAATCATATGCGTTCAAAAAATTAGAAAGTGGAGCAATTCTTCAACTCAACTTCTACAAATCACAAACATTCGAATCAAAAAGAAGAAGAACAGTGTACGCTACCTTCACTATTGCTCACTTGACTGTCGCTGCAGCTAAAGCTAAAAAGACAATCAAATTTCCAAAATTTTCAAACTCAGCAACAATGACTACGAGAAAAGCAAAACCAATCAAATAAACAAAAATAAAATTGGAGAGATTTATCGAACCTTTTTTTTCTTCGGTACTGTTTGGACTGTTTGGAGATAGATTTTAAAGCAAATCGTACCGCAGCTAATGGAGGGGAAGTGGAGAGCTTGCTTGTTGCAGTGGCCTGTTCTGTCTTTAATTACCAAAAATGCCCTTCTAATTCCTCTCGCTTGGACTAAATTAAGCAACTGTGCCATTTCCGTGTTAGTAAGAGTTTTCCTTTTCTTTTCTGTTTTTTTCCATTTTCCATTGATTTTTAAAATAAATAAATAAATAACGGCTGTGTGTGTGGTTGAAGTCAACGGTAAGAAGGCAAGGGATGGAGCAACTACCAGTCAATCTACCCGCCAGGGGCTTTGCAAGATCCCAAATTTGATTCTTCCCCAAGATTTAAATGCTTAAATTAAAATAATAATAACCATAATTATTGTGTCACCTTATCTATAAACTCATTCTTCTTTTTCAAGTATGTGTTTGATAGGAAAAATAATTGTTTAATTTGAGAAAGACTCTTTTTGGTTTTCGATTCATTTATTTACTTTTTTTTTTTTTTTTGCTCTCAATTGATCTTATATATATTATATAGTTTTTTTAGATATAATATTTAAAAAATTAAAATTATTTTAAAAAATAAATAAATTATTATTATTTATTATATTTAATTAAAATTTTATATTTTTATTTTAAATTAAATAAATATTTTTATTTTTATTTTGATCTAAATAAGCCTATATGACTGATAATTGAATAGTTAAAATGTCACCTGTAATTTTTTATTACATGGTATATTCACATGTCATAATTGATAATGGCATAACATATTAACATGTTATAATAAATTATGATATGATATTTTTCATTTTTTATGTTAATGTCAAGTGTTATAAGAGTAAAAAATAACAAGAGATATTTTTATTTAATGATAATTAATAATTATTAATTATAAATACTTATTTGACACAAAATAAAAATTCAAAATTTCATTGAAAGTAATAAAAAATAATGACTTATTTAAATTTTTTAAAATAATTTAAGAGCTTTTTGAATATTATATATATATTTTAATATGAACTAACAAGTCAACTTTTTGTTTAGTATGTTTTGATAATTTTAGAATAAAATTAACGACTTACGTCTTTGTATGAATAGAAGTTATCTATGAGATGCTAAGCGGAAAAAATGATATTCATTTAGTGCTAATGGAAATATACATAAGTGTCACATAAAAAAATTTGATACCACACAAAAAATGTAAATGAAGTTTGCTAAATTGCTTGTTAATATCTATTTTAAGCATTTAACCACTTATATAGTTAATAAAACGGCTTAACTACAAAATGGGTTAGCTCACAAGTCTTATTCTTGCATAAAAACTATATTTTTAAAGGTTTTTTTTCTAAAGAATAATTTTTTTATAAAGATTTTGTTTGATTTTTATTTTTTTCTATTAAAATTTTTTCGACAAATTATTTTCTTGTATTTGAAAGTAATTATTGTTAAGATTGTCCAAAATAAATTATTTTAAAAGTTAATTGTATAAATACGCACACCAAGAAGCAATTTTTATTTATTCTAAAACTCTTATCAAATTTTAATTTAATTTCAAAATATTTCAATGATTAAAAACGTAATTTTATAATTCATAAAGTATAAATTTGTATTTAGTATTTAGAGTAGCATTGTACAAAATTTGGTAGATTGATAAGGCACCTTAAATACCATTTATGGCGCGTTAATTCCTATGAAAATGAACCAAGGAATAAAATTGTACCATTGCCCCAAATTGCAACCAAACAAATTCAACAGGAGGTGAGGCAGATGGTGATGGTAGGACCTAGGAGCAGCTGGCCCACAATATCCTCCAAGCCTGAGCAACGAAAGACCCAAAACGAAGCTCCCTTGTGTACACTGCTTGAAGTGGACTAGACACGGAGATTGCTACGATCCAATCAATTCCTACGTTTTCAAGCCCCCCTTCCTTTAGGATAGTTCTGTGTTCTTACCCCGGAGTCCTAGCTTATCTCCTTAGAGCAGATATTTTAACCAGGGCTGACACCAAATCCCGGGAGGTATCATGGATGGAGCCGAGGCATCAGAAGGGTTCAGCGAGTGGGAGCAAATCGAGTCGCCAACATATTCTACTCCTCATCCGACTGACATGGTTGCTGTCAAAGACAATGATGTCCGACATCAACATGAATTGTCCGTCTTCCCTCCGAGCCATCACGAAGGGTTGGATATAACATCAGAAGCAGAAGATGATGAAGAAGGGGAAGAAGTTCATGTTCGAGATGAAGAGGTGAATTCAGCGGTTCTGGAATCTTGGTCGTCGACTGGGGATGAAGGAAACTCACGGCCTTTGAGGAAAGCAAATGGGATTGGTGAAATCCTGACTTCTGGGATTGTGAAGGTTGCTGCTAGAGTTCGATGCTTCGTGGCTTTTGGATGGGGGGTTTGGTCCTTCGGGGCGGTCGGTGGAGTTGTGGCGGCGGTGTTGATGTCGTTGGTGTATGCCAAGGTTAGGAGGTGGCGTACCAGAGTCAAGGGAGAGAAGAAGGATCAATTGGAGTTCTTGATTCAAGAGAAAGACCAGGTTTTTGCCATGAAACTTCCTACTCGGAAACTCTGAATGATCATACTCTGTATTCCTTATGCTGCAGTTTTCTCATTTCGCTTAATGTCTGTTACTTCAAATCAAAATTATAAAGACGTTAGATTATTGGTAGAATTGCTATAATTTTCTCCCCAGAACTTTCTTTTCAGCAAGTAGCTAAGCAGATGAAAGTTTCCAGGAAAATCCTGGAAGCAGAGACAGTTACAATCTGCCTCCCTGATTAATTTATCGAATCGAATTGAACCCATATCCTGGAATGCTTCTCTTGTCACTGCCCAACCATGAACACTGTTAAAAAATGAAGGGAAATACTTGTTTGTATGTTCTGTTTCCTCCATTGTTAGTCAGAGTTTGCAACTCATTCCACAAAACTTTCAATTTCATGCTGCAGAAGATCAACCAGCTGTTGGTTCAAATTGCCCACATGAACGAGCTATTATCAGCACGACGCAGGGTTCCGGTGCTTCGAGTCAGCTGACTGACCCATTTTCCTTGCCCATTGATCAACATGGAATGAATTTGATTCAGGATTTCTCTGTAATTTGAGTCTGCTTATGAATTTTACAATTTTATTCTGTGTAAGCAAGAGAAAAACAGATACCAAATTACTATAGTATTTGTACAAGTTGATGAGTATTACTATTACTACTTTTTTTTTCTTCTTTTTTCTCTATCTATTCGATACGAGATTTTGTTACATTATACCTTACTTGCATTTATAACAACCTCACTGCAAGTCGAATCACCTTCTCTGTTCCACTCAATAGAAAGTTTAGTGCAACATCGAAGTTAAGTTTGAATTGGCTCTAAAATCGTTGGATTACAGTTTCAATGCTCTCATTTCAAAAAGTTAAATTATCAATACATAAAACACTCATGTTTATAAGCTTAAGGCTCATTGTTATCTATTTGACATGAGATTTCGTAATTTGACCAAACACGAGAAATATTGCTAGATTTTCAAATGCAACTGAGGATGGACAAATAGTTAGTTCAATAAAATCAGTTCTAGAAATTTCAAAACCGAAAAAACTGAACTCTTCTTCTAAAAAAATCGAAACTAAACCGAAAACATTTGATAACAACAAAAAAAATGAAACATCGAACTATTTTGTTTAGTTCAATTCGGTTATCGAAAACCAAACTCATGAAAATAAAGAAAAAAAATGTGAGGATGTAGGATTTTTTAACACGATCCTATATTGAGATTTTATTTTTTTAATTGAATAATAAAAAATGAATAATTTTGTTTTGTTTTTTGAATTCAAAGCTCACTTACCTTTGTAAGTACTACTCAATTCGGTTAATTCAGTTACTTTGGTTGAAAAAATTTAGAACAGAAAATTAAACCAATTAAATGTTCTAATCAAACTTAATTAACTAAAATAAGTGAATAACGAACTAACCGGATTGAAGAAATCAAACTCACTTCAATTTAGTTTGATTTTTTAATTCGATTTAAATTTGCATACTTCTAAACGTAACAATTGCAATAAACATATAATATCCATTTTAATATATATATATATATATATATATATTATATATATATATATATAATTTTTGGGATAAGGTTTTCATTATATTCTATTCCAATTGGATGTAAGTTTTATATTTGGTAGTTGGTTTTTTTTTATTTGTTACTTTAGTTATTTGAATTAATATTACATTTTTAATTAAAAAATAATGTCCAACTATCCTATGTGTATTCAAAAAAATAAATCTTATATCCAATAAATATTAATATATTTCAATGTGATTTGATGATTAATTTTAAAAATTATGCAATGCGAAAATTTTCAATGAAAAAAATATTGAATCTCTTAATTAATTAAAAACTATGTAATGTATTCAATCATTCTTTTAAAACTGTAATTTAATTTCATTAATTTATATATATTTTAATTATTTATTTTTCTTTTTTATGAAGGTAAAATATTTAGAAAAATACTTAATTTTTTTCAATTTATCGGACTTTTTAAAATTGGGTGTGTGAAAGGCCCAAGGCTCAAAACTACTTCAAAGCCCAAAAGCCAGTAAAGCAAATAAAGCAAATCGCAAATTTTTAAATCGACAGAAATTTCTTGTTGCCTAAGTCGGACCAAAAGCAAAAGGTGAACTAAGAAATCAGGGCATACGGGCAAAGGCAAGAAAGGAAGCGTGAGACTGGGATAGATCAATTCATCCATTTTCTTGCTCTGGTTTCTGGTACGATTTTTGAACATTTCTAGTTTACTCTTTACTTCAAGATTCGTAGGAATTTGATTTGTCTTAGCTCATTTTTTATTTTTTCCTCTTTTTTTTCCCGTTAAATTCCCATCAGATTCAAGATATTTCTGCTAATTTTTCTTTTAACTACCGAAGTTTTTGTTTGCGAATCTTTTTTACTTTAAATCTTGTTTTCAGTTTGTTCTATGATTATTCTTTGAAATTTTCCTGCTGATTTCCCTCTTTGTTAACTCATTTCTCTGTGGTCAAGGCGGTGGTGCCGGCGCCTCTGCCATCGGCGGTGTTATCCCTTTTTCTTCCTACTTTTGTTCTGATTTCTGGTGTCAAATCAATGTCAAATAAAATAAATATTATGTTAGTTATTTTTTTGGCCAATATTAAACTATGTTAGATTCATAGGAGGCCTGTTGATGTCTGACACAGACATAAGACAGCTTCATAGGTTTCTGCTGGTTAGCTTCTAAGGTTCTAAGTGGGTACTAATTTCCCCTTTGAACCATGTCATATCGTTGGTTGGGTTTCATTGCACTGATAGTAGACTTGTGTTAGGAATTCTGAAGGTAAAGAAATGGAGTAAAAGGGTGGGAAATTGAGGAGATTAGAAGTGAGCAGAAGAAACAATGGGTTGTTTAGGAATGGAAAGGACAAGAGAATGAGTAGAATAGAGGGCTTGTTTGCTATTCTCATTATTATATCCTGAATGAAGATTGTTGGTAAAGTTAAATTTTGCCTGGTAGAAAAGGGAGCAGAAGGTGTAATTCTTCGCTGTTTACTCTTATATCCTCCTGATTTGAGAGAGATTAAGGAGTGGAGTTTCAAGGCGAGCCAGAGGGGTTCGTAATTTGTTTCACCTCCAAAATTTGGGGGAAAACCCCCTCCAAAATAGGGCAGATCAGTTGAGTAAAACTTTTTGCTACAATCACTTTTGAATACACTATTATGTGGCTTAGCCCTTTGCCTCCTTTGTTAGCAAGAAATAGAACATTGGATAGCTAAATAATTGGAACTTCAAATGTTGTTGATATTCACACTTCTCAAATGTAATTATGACACTTGCAATTTGTCATCATTTGATTGGGAATTGTAAGGGTTTAAGTATTCTATTGTGGCCGCTCATTAGTGCTTGGTTTTAATATCACATGGCTATTGCTTCTGTGAGGAACTACACTCCATAATATTTGAGGCCTGTTGAAGTATAACTTGAATTGGGTAAGTGGAGATCATGTAAAAGAACCCTGAGACACTTTATCCTTGTTCTTTTGCAATATATTGATACCTTTAGCAAATGACATGCTTTGTAGTTGCAAATATGTATTGTATATCGTCCAAAGAGTTGCTAATTCCATCACTATTTTATAGTATATCTGTGAACGGCACATGGGAAGACAGACAATGATTTCTAAGGCTGTCGAAACATGTCCAAAGGGGAATGAATAATAAAATGTTTTGTCTTCTAAATTTTGAATGAATGGTTGTAAGGCCTGTAAAGGTTGGAGTTGGCTCTTTAAAAATAGTTCTGGTCTGTAAAAATAGTTATTTGGTTGAGGATGTTTGTCTTTCTTTTGAGTGATGAAATAATTGAATTAGTTGCTATTAAGTTTCTATTAACTGTTTCATTTGGTGAGTTAGTTCAGTATTTTACTAAGTCAAAGGGCTGCAATCCATGTTGTCAAAGTAGCTAGTAACTTCATGGGGTACTTTACTTTTGTATTACTTTTTGTATTTAAAACTTTTAGCCAGATAAAAGTATGATTAATTAATTTAATTCTTGATGCAAGTTTATTTATCTCAAATTGAATTGTTCATTTTGCAGGATTTGGAATTTCTAAGCATTGACAATGTCTTCATCATATCTCCCAGCAACCACTGATTCAATTGCTCAGGCCCTAGAAGCCAAGACACCATCTGAAGCCATCTCGATCCTTGACCGTGTACTAGAAAATCCCTCATCTGCTCCTGATGCTCTGCGGATTAAAGAGCAGGCCATAACAAATCTCTCAGATCTTCTTAGACAAGAGAACAGGGCAGAGGAGCTCAGAAGCCTTCTGACCCAATTGAGGCCCTTTTTTGCATTAATTCCAAAGGCAAAAACTGCCAAGATTGTCCGTGGTATAATTGATGATGTAGCTAAAATACCAGGAACATCAGATCTCCAGATTTCTCTTTGTAAAGAAGTGGTGCAGTGGACTCGTGCTGAGAAGCGAACTTTCTTACGGCAACGAGTTGAAGCAAAGCTTGCAGCTCTTTTGATGGAGAACAAGGAGTACTCAGAAGCACTGAATCTCCTTTCTGGCCTAATCAAGGAGGTCAGAAGGTTGGATGACAAGCTGCTGCTTGTGGACATAGACTTGTTGGAAAGTAAGCTTCATTTCTCTCTCCGAAACCTGCCTAAAGCTAAGGCATCCCTAACCGCTGCAAGAACAGCAGCAAATGCAATTTACGTGCCACCAGCTCAGCAGGGTAATATAGATTTGCAGAGTGGAATCCTCCATGCAGAGGAGAAGGATTACAAAACTGCTTATAGCTATTTCTTTGAAGCATTTGAAGCTTTCAATGCTCTTGAAGATCCGCGTGCAGTTTTTAGCCTCAAGTATATGTTGTTGTGCAAAATAATGGTGAGCCAGGCTGATGATGTTGCTGGTATAATATCATCCAAGGCAGGGCTACAATATGTGGGGCCTGAACTTGATGCCATGAAAGCTGTTGCTGATGCCCATGCAAAACGTTCCCTGAAGCTTTTTGAGATTGCTCTTCGTGATTTCAAGGCCCAACTAGAGGAAGATCCTATTGTTCACAGGCACCTTTCGTCCCTGTACGACACTCTATTGGAGCAGAACCTCTGCAGATTGATTGAGCCTTTCTCAAGGGTTGAGATCGCACATATTGCTGAGCTGATTGAATTGCCCGTAGATCATGTGGAGAAGAAACTTTCTCAGATGATTCTGGATAAGAAGTTTGCAGGAACTCTGGATCAGGGTGCTGGATGCCTCGTCATATTTGACGATCCCAAGACTGATGCCATCTACCCTGCAACACTGGAAACCATCTCCAACATTGGCAAGGTTGTAGATAGCCTCTATGTGAGGTCTGCTAAGATAATGGCATAGGGTTCTAGATTTAGCAATGGATATCACGCTGCTACTCCCTTCTAGCCAGTGGACAAATTAGTGTTCACTGAGTTGAGTGCACGCTAGATACTACATGTTTTAAGTTTTTCACTTTAATGGTGCTGCGGCGGAATATTTGATTTAAATATTTGGAGTTGATTCAGACAATCTTTGCCATTCACCTTACCTGATATTCTGCTAAAAATTTATGTCAGATTCCCCTTTCTTTAATGTAGCTTATGTACTCCATTGTTTGGCAAAGTTGGTTTTCTGTATTTCCAACAGTCTGCTACTGATGGTGATCTTATTTCTATTTCGAGAGCAGTTCTGCAGTGAATTGGCATTTCACCTGAAGCAAATACAGGAGTTGCTGGATGTCATTAACAACCAGAAGTCCTTATTTGCTTTGGTTGAGCACCCGGCCAGATGAGGTGAAGGGTGAGGAAAATCAGTAAAACTAGTTGTAGTTGCTGTTTATGTTTAGTCATTTTATGCTTTTCTTTTCTCACGTGAATGCATATGCTTTGGTTAATGGTTGTAGACATGCAATAAAGGCCTTATCCCACTTGAAAAGTAGAAGGCCCATTTCTTCGGCAAATTGAATAATCTCCCATCTCCTCTGGAAATAGAGACAATTCTGGCTTTAAATACTGCTGCTATTTTTGTTTTAAAAAAGGAGCACAATTTAAAATTTTTATTAAAAAATAAAAAGATAAAAATAATAAAAAAATTTTGAATTAACATTTTATTTTTTTATTATATTCAATTGAGTTTTTTATTTTATTTTATTCAATTGAATCCTTATTTCATGACTTGACTTACTAATTAGAGATAAAAATTCGTTAGATTACATTTTTATATATATACCTTTTTTATAAAAAATTAAATTTATATAAATAATGATAAATATAATTGAGAATAAAATTTGTTTTATCTTCGTTACGAATTAGAAAATTAATTGGATAATTGATTAAAAATTAAAGAAAAAACATTTAATTTGATAAGATAAACTTCAGGAGGTTTTATTGGTTATTTCAGCACCATCTTTTCTTCGCGTACCTATAAATATTTTTAAAAAAATAAAAAAAATAAAAGGAAAAGCGAAATTTAAAGGGGCTTTTATGGAAATTAAAATTCTCACTTTCATTTTCAGTCTGTGTCAGGTCTCGGCTTTGCTTTCCTCGTTCCCCATCCTCTCTTTTTTCTCTCTCACAGAGGAAGGAGAAAAAATAAATAAAGAAAGAAAAAGAAAAAGAAAAATCCATTCATTGTTGGATCTCACTGTTTCGATCCGCAAAGGTAAGTTGTTTTTGTCCCTTGATCTCATCTCAATTTCATCTTCTACGATTTAATGCGCTTAATTTCTTGCCTCTTTTTTCAAAATTTTTTTTCCTTTCTTTTTGGTTGTAATTTTATACGCATTGAGCAGCAGTTTGAAGTTGAAGAAAGGAAATGAAACGAAAATGGAAAATGACACGATTTCGAAATTTTATTTTCTGTTTTGAAAGTTGACCCGAAACTATGAGTGATATGTATTTGGAATTTCAAGTTGGTTTTCTTTTTCCTTCTATTTTATCATGTTTTATTAATGCCGAACTGGTGGATTAGATCTGTGTTAGTTTCTCAGTTGATTAAGTTTTGATCTGGAGTTATTTTTTTTATCTTTGCATTTATTTCATTTATGCTAGATCTCTTAACTATGATATATGGCCAGATGGTTTTAAATAATTTTCTTTCACTCGTTATATTTACAATTAGGCTCTGTTTGGTTGGTTGTTTTATGTTTCTTGCCACTTGCTTTCTGTTTTTTAAGAGTAGAAAGCAAATTCATATTCGATTAAGAATGAGCAAATAGTTAAAGTGCAACAAGTTTTCAAACATAATTTTGTTATTCACTAATTAAGTTTTTTATTTTAAATTGTTTTAAAATATTGGTAGTTGCTTTTGTATCCAAACAACTTTGAAAACATATTTAGCTAAAGCAACCACCAATTAGAGCGTAGTGTTTAAACTGAGGAAACTTTGTTACTTGTCTTTGAGATGATGTGCATGTAAGTTTCAGTGAATTCTTTTAGAATTGCATTGAAACTATGTAAAGAAATGACTTGTTTTGTACTTTTAGAATCTTAATTTTGTTTTACATATATGATAGTTGTTAGTGGTTCCACAGCTTCTGTATGATTGCATTTTGTTATTTAAGTTTAAGACTTCTTATAATGGGTTTAATGGTCAATTTCTTTTGATGATTATGATTGTTTGTTATTTCTAGGGTATTTTTTCTGTATAAAATAAACAAGTGAATTTCCTTTTAGGGCTGTCCATATCTGCTCAAACTGGTATGTGGGTTGTTGAGCTTTATAATTGCCTTTTTAGGGTGCCTTAGATTCTCGCAATAGTTTTAGGATTAAATAACTTAATGAGATTTCAGTGGTGTTTGTGGTTTTCAAGGTGGGGAGCGGTATTTAATGTCGTAGCACTGGTGAAAGAGTTGGTTGATGGGAGGAGGCAATAAGGTTGAGTGGTAGCTTCTGGTAGTAACGTTGCAGGGCTGGGTGGTTAGTGTTTATTGATATTGGGAGGAAGAAGTGCTGGTGTTGTTCTGTTAGTTTTTCATTTTTTTATGTCTTAGAAACTTAAGTGTGCTTGTTTGATCACTATGTATTGCTAACTTTTAAATCAGAAACCAAAGATACCTTGAAACACTGTTTATTTCTTTTGTTTTCTTGGAACTGCAAGTTTGGTAGGCTATAAAGTTTAATGCAGGCATTCATATGTGATAAGCATATTTTATGCATCAATTTAGAGGTTCTGTGCATCAGTAGGAGAAGCTGGCTTTAGCCCATATTTTATAGTATATCATCAAGTATTTTCCTTCTCTTGTTTCTTTTGCTTTTCTGGTGCATTTAGATGTCTTTTTTAGTCTGTCTCTTTGCTTGGCAGTATGACCAAACATGCTTACATGCACCTATTATGTTTGCACATGTCACTTTATGCATGCTATCTTGCTCGCTTATGAAGTCTTCTACATATTAGTTGTATCTTCTGAGGCTACTTTTTGGATTCTTTTTTATTTTATTCCTCTTTGTAGTTTTAAGTATTAGTTGATGTTTTCAGTATATGAAATGGTTAATGACCTTGTTTATAATATAATGGATGTCTTTGTAAATTGTGAAGGGTATGCTCTGGTGGGGTCCCTGTGCTCTCCTTTCTAGCAGTTAGTAAATATAGAAAGGCCTTAGGTTCCAGACAGAATATCACTCAGAAATGGGGCGTCTAAAGCTGCAATCTGGGATCAAGGCAATTGAAGAGGAACCTGAGGACTGTGATACTACATGCTCTAGCAAAGCTACTTTAGCATGTATGATTAATTCAGAAGTAGGTGCTGTATTAGCTGTCATGAGGAGAAATGTAAGATGGGGTGGTCGATACATGTCAGGTGATGATCAGCTAGAACACTCTTTAATTCAGTCATTGAAGGCATTACGGAAGCAAATTTTCTTGTGGCAGCATCAGTGGCATACCATCAACCCTGCTGTGTATCTCCAGCCTTTTCTGGATGTGATTCGATCGGATGAAACTGGTGCACCAATCACTGGTGTTGCACTATCTTCGCTTCACAAAATTTTAACCCTTGATGTGGTTGATCAAAATACTGTTAATGTTGAAGATGCTATGCGTTTGGTAGTTGATGCTGTGACTAGCTGTCGATTTGAGGTGACAGATCCTGCATCAGAAGAAGTGGTACTGATGAAGATTCTTCAGGTTCTTCTTGCTTGCATGAAAAGTAAAGCCTCAGTTATGTTGAGTAATCAGCATGTTTGCACAATAGTTAACACTTGCTTTCGTATAGTTCACCAAGCAGAGAAGAAAGGTGAGTTGTTACAGCGGATAGCACGCCACACGATGCATGAACTTGTGAGGTGTATATTTTCACACCTTTCAAATGTTGACAACACAGAACATGCCTTGGTTAACAGAACTGGCACTGCTAAACAAGAGGTTAGTATTTGTTCCATTGTTCCTCTTCTTTTGGCTTCAAGCTCTCCTTTTATCTTATTTCCTATTGCCTGCTTGAAGTTGAAGAAAAGAAAACATGCCAGAAGCCAAATTGATATTTCTTCAATTTTGTTTAATTTTTATGGTAATGATTTTAATCAGTACTCCGTGTCATCTATTCAGGCTCAACATTTTTAAAAACGTATTGAAAATAAAGCTTACTTTGAATTAACTTTCTCTACTGATGCTTTGGTAGTTAGGCAACAGAAAAACATTTTGTTCATGTCTGTCTATATGTGTAGGTTGTTGAAGCTTCATAACCTATATTGTAGGTAATGGTAGTGAGAGCTACCATATTGCTCTCTGACCTTAGTCTGTTCTGTGTGGGGCACCTTAGATATGCCTTGCAGTATGTTTGTTTGTTTTTATGGTAATTACTAGATGTTATTATTGCTGAGGTTTGATGAAGGTGAGCTAGAACCCCTTTCTTCAGTTTCATATGATGAGGTGAATGGCACCATTGACAAAACTGAGAAGTCTACGGTTCTTCCTTTGCAGCTTGGTGGGATAGATAATGATTATGCATTTGGGGCTAAAAAAGTGGAGAATGGAAATGGCACTGAGTATGATGGTCAAGCATCTTCTGGAAGTTTTGCATCCAATGGTTCTGCAGGTCTGGTAGCAACTGCAAGGGAAGAAAGTATGGTAGTAGCTGGTAATGGAAAGGCGACAGTTCCATATGATTTGCACCTCATGACAGAGCTATATGGTGTCCCCTGCATGGTTGAGATATTTCATTTCTTGTGTTCTTTATTAAATGCTGCTGAGCACGTGGGAATGGGTCCCCGTTCAAATACCCTAGCATTTGATGAAGATGTGCCGCTTTTTGCCTTGGGCCTGATTAACTCTGCCATAGAATTGGGTGGGCCTTCCTTCCGTCGTCACCCACGGTTATTGAGCTTGATTCAGGATGAATTATTTCGTAATCTGATGCAATTTGGCTTGTCCATGAGTCCACTGATTCTTTCAATGGTATGTAGCATTGTTCTAAATTTGTATCACCATCTGCGTACAGAACTCAAATTACAGCTCGAGGCTTTCTTTTCCTGTGTAATTCTGAGGCTTGCACAAGGCAAATATGGAGCTTCATACCAGCAGCAGGAGGTGGCCATGGAAGCCCTTGTTGATTTCTGCAGGCAGAAAACATTTATGGTGGAGATGTATGCTAATTTAGATTGTGATATAACTTGCAGCAATGTGTTTGAAGATCTTGCTAATTTGTTGTCAAAGAGTGCATTCCCAGTGAACTGCCCGTTGTCAGCAATGCACATTCTTGCCTTGGACGGTTTAATTGCTGTTATCCAGGGAATGGCTGAGAGGATCGGCAATGGATCAGTTAGTTCAGAGTATGCGCCCGTTAGTCTTGAGGAATATACACCATTCTGGATGGTGAAGTGTGATAGCTATGGTGATCCCAGTCATTGGGTTCCATTTGTCCGGCGGAGAAAATATATCAAGAGAAGGTTGATGATTGGAGCTGATCACTTTAACCGTGACCCAAAAAAAGGGTTAGAGTTTCTCCAAGGAACACATCTTTTGCCCGACAAACTTGACCCCCAAAGTGTGGCTTGCTTTTTCAGGTATACTGCTGGTTTAGATAAGAACCTTGTTGGGGATTTCCTGGGAAATCATGATGAGTTCTGTGTTCAGGTTCTTCATGAATTTGCTGGGACTTTTGATTTCCAAGATATGAATCTGGATACTGCACTACGACTCTTTCTGGAAACTTTTCGCTTGCCTGGAGAATCACAGAAGATACAAAGGGTGCTGGAGGCATTTTCTGAGAGGTACTATGAACAATCACCGCAGATTCTTGTTAACAAGGATGCTGCTCTGTTATTATCATATTCACTTATAATGCTCAACACAGATCAGCACAATGTCCAAGTAAAGAAAAAGATGACAGAGGAGGATTTCATCCGGAATAATAGGCATATTAATGGAGGCAATGATCTGCCACGAGAGTTTCTGTCAGAACTATACCACTCGATCTGCAAGAATGAGATCCGCACAACTCCAGAGCAAGGCTTTGGCTACCCTGAAATGACCCCAAGTCGGTGGATTGATTTGATGCACAAGTCTAAGAAAACAGCACCATTCATTATAGCTGATTCCAGAGCCTACCTTGACCATGATATGTTTGCTATAATGTCAGGTCCAACAATTGCTGCTATCTCTGTTGTATTTGATCATGCTGAACATGAAGATGTTTACCAGACCTGTATTGATGGATTCTTAGCTGTTGCAAAAATTTCTGCATGCCATCATCTTGAAGATGTACTGGATGACCTGGTCGTGTCTCTGTGCAAGTTTACAACCCTTTTGAATCCATCATCTGTTGAGGAACCAGTGTTAGCTTTTGGTGATGACACCAAAGCCAGGATGGCAACTGTAACTGTTTTTACTATTGCAAATCGATATGGAGATTATATTCGCACAGGTTGGAGGAATATACTGGATTGCATCTTACGACTGCACAAGCTGGGGCTTCTTCCAGCGCGTGTAGCCAGTGATGCGGCTGATGAATCAGAGCTCTCTGCAGACCCCAGTCATGGAAAGCCAATTACAAATTCTTTATCCTCAGCCCACATACAGTCCATAGGAACCCCCAGGAGATCCTCTGGATTGATGGGTCGGTTCAGTCAGCTTTTATCTCTTGAAACAGAGGAGCCAAGATCACAGCCGACTGAACAACAACTTGCTGCTCATCAACGCACGCTTCAGACAATTCAAAAATGCCATATTGACAGCATATTTACTGAGAGTAAGTTTTTGCAAGCTGAATCTTTGTTGCAGCTAGCACGAGCCCTAATTTGGGCTGCAGGGCGGCCCCAGAAAGGGAATAGCTCACCTGAGGATGAAGATACTGCAGTTTTCTGCCTGGAGTTGCTTATTGCAATCACCCTGAACAACCGTGATAGGATTGTGCTCCTGTGGCAGGGTGTCTATGAGCACATAGCGAATATTGTTCAATCAACTGTTATGCCTTGTGCTTTGGTAGAGAAGGCTGTTTTTGGGCTTCTTCGAATTTGCCAACGGCTGCTTCCTTATAAAGAGAATCTTGCTGATGAACTTTTGAGGTCCCTGCAACTTGTCTTGAAGCTTGATGCTCGAGTGGCTGATGCATACTGTGAGCAAATTACACAGGAAGTAAGTCGCCTAGTGAAGGCAAATGCTACCCATATTAGATCCCAGATGGGGTGGCGTACAATCACATCTTTACTTTCCATCACAGCCCGGCATCCAGAAGCTTCTGAAGCAGGTTTTGATGCACTATTATTTATTATGTCTGATGGGGCTCACTTGCTCCCAGCCAATTATGGTCTCTGTGTAGATGCTGCGAGGCAGTTTGCTGAGTCTCGCGTTGGACAGGCAGAGAGGTCTGTACGAGCACTGGATCTTATGTCAGGTTCTGTTGATTGTTTGGCAAGGTGGGCCAATGAGGCTAAGGAAGCAATGGGGGAGGAGGATCTTGCAAAGATGTTTCAGGATATTGGTGATTTGTGGCTGAGGCTTGTGCAGGGACTAAGAAAAGTTTGTTTGGACCAGAGAGAAGAGGTCAGAAACCATGCTCTTCTATCCTTGCAGAAGTGCTTGACAGCAGTGGATGGGATCCATATTTCGCATGGTTTATGGTTACAATGTTTCGATCTTGTAATCTTCACAATGCTTGATGACGTGCTTGAAATTGCTCAGGGACACCAAAAAGACTACCGAAACATGGAAGGCACACTTATTCTTGCCATGAAGCTCCTTTCAAAAGTGTTTTTACAGTTACTCTATGAGCTCTCACAGTTAACAACATTCTGCAAATTATGGCTTGGTGTGCTCAGCCGAATGGAAAAATATATGAAGGTAAAAATCAGAGGTAAGAAAAGCGAGAAGCTTCAGGAGCTAGTCCTTGAGCTCCTTAAGCACATGTTGCTTGTAATGAAGACAAGGGGAGTACTCATGCAGAGGAGTGCCCTTGGTGGAGATAGCTTGTGGGAACTGACATGGCTACATGTGAATAACATTGCGCCATCTATGCAGTCTGAGGTTTTCCCTGATCAGGATCTGGAACAATCATTGCCCAAGCATGGCGAAACTGGTGGTGTAGTGTCTGGAGAAATGGCGTCTGTTCCTTCAAATGAAACAGCTGCCCCTGAAGGAGCTAGTGCAGGAGGTTAACATTATGTACGGTTGGCCGCTTGAAAAGAGTTTTGTCAGTGCGTGCCATAGAATCACACACGCAATACATTGCTATTTTTGGAGGTGTTCTGCATTGAGACGTTGGAATGTGTTAGGTGGTGCTGCTACAGATTCACCAACTAGCATTCTTTGGAGGTACTGGATGCAAAAATGGTAACATGGATAGGGAACTGGTAGATAGAGCCTTCCCTAGAAATGTTGATAAGTTGGTCAGTTTATAATTCCCTGTTTATTCTTCTTTCGGTTGGTGCTACTTCTCATTGCTGCCCCTATGGAACCTTGCCAAAATGTACTGTGTATGGTATTCCGTAAAGATGTTAGATGGTACTCTTAGTCTGTATACGGTGTTCCTGCAGTGAGAAGGATTCATCCGATTCATTTATCCGATTAGTTGGAAAATCTGGAAGGGAAAATCCGATTTCTGCCCCTTGGATGTAACCCTATATATTGCCTTTGCTCATTGATGTATAGAAGAAGCATAGAATTAGAAGATTTTTTTACTTGGAATGGTAGTGAAGCACTTTGTTCTCACTCCACTTGTTACTTGTTCTATATATCACTCAATTTTCCACAAAAATGCTCGTCCATGGATCAAAATTTGGCTCTGCAACCAGAGGCAACCATGGTCAAGATTTGGGACCTAGTTGTTAATGATTGTGGATACCAACTGCTGCCTGAAGAAATCTTCTTAATCCTCTTTTCCTAATCATCCCACTATGGAGATTTTTCATAATTCAATCTTTCCATGCAGGAAAAAGGGTCAAGGTTCTGTTTTCCAACTTTTACCATGTCCTATTTCAGGTTCTAGCTTCCTCGATCTCCCCATTGACATGTTCGGTAAGGTTCAGTCTGTTTTTCTGTTTGGAACCGAGAAAATTTTTACGAATGTAAAATATTTTACCGGTATCTTACATTCGAGGGAGGTGATAAACTCTCTGAAATCGATCTCATAGACCTTGGAATCATTCTTACTTGGAAAATATTGTCCTCTCCTTTCAATGGGATGGATCTCACTAAGCAATAAAGAAATGATTGTCAATGGAATTGGGAATAGAGTAAAACGCACCGTTTTGGAAGCAAAGGGGTCGAGGGTCAAGACGACCAACGAAGTAGTAACAAACACAAGAGAGAGAATCTAGCTGTCCTGAAGAAGGTCGCTATATCCATGTCAGTTTTACGGTTCCTCACACGAAAAAAAAGAAAAAAAGAAAAGTCAATTAAATTCTCTTCCTATCCTCTTCTCTCTATAAACAGTTGGGTAAAAGTTAATTACCTTACCTAAACCCCCCCAACAATCAGCAAGAGTTTTTCGTAATCAGATCTAAATCTTTTGTTCTTTTCGTGACCTTTTCCCTGGGTGAATCTGATCTTGTCTGAGAAATTTCCGAAGATGAGTGAAGTGTTCGAAGGGTACGAACGACAGTACTGTGAACTCTCGGCTAACCTCTCCCGTAAATGCAATTCTACTGCCCTGATTCTCGATGCAGGTACTTCCACAATCCATTTCAAAAACAAACGAAAAATGGGTTTCCCTTTTAAGGAAAATTTTTTATGGTTGACAACCTTTTACAGAACAGAAGAAGCAGAAGTTTTCCGAGATAAATTCTGGGATTGATGAGGCTGATGTCCTGGTACTGTGATGTTCGTGGATATGGTCGTTTATGTTCTTTGCTTTTGCTTTTTTTTTTTTTGGTTGTTTTTGTTTTTATTTTATTTGTTTTTTTGGTAGATTCGGAAAATGGACCTGGAGGCAAGGAGTTTGCAGCCAGGGATAAAGGTAACGCTTCTTGCTAAATTAAGGGAATATAAGTCTGATCTGAATAAGTTGAAGAAGGAATTCAAGAGAATTTCTTCACCCAATGCTAATCAGGCTGCTCATGATGAGTTGTTGGAAGCGGGGATGGCTGATGCTCACGCGGTAAATTCCTGGATCATATATCATCTCCTTATATCTTTTTTCAATTTCTTTCAGGAAAACTGTGTTTGATTTTGATTCTATAATTTAGGATGTTTGAGGAATGATCACTTGGTGTAACTCTATGCATCTACTGTCACTTGTGTCCACCTTTTTATATGTTGCTCGAAGAAAATGTAGATCTTATTCATTTACCCTTGTTGCACCACCAGTCTGTGGTCACGGTTAATTGGGGGAGAGCGAGTTAGCCTTGGTGCAATGGTTGCTCCATTGTGACCTTGAGGTCACACTTTAGTCACAGTCTCACAGAAGCAGCTTCTTGCACAGCAGGGGGAAGGCTGCATATATTTGGCCCTCCCTAGACCTTGCAATTGGAGAGCCTCATGCACTGGGGCTCCCGTTTTAGGAAGTTGGGGAAGGTGGAATTTGATAGACGTATTTGTTAGTAGTTAGGCATTATGAAGATCGTTCATGCCTTCTCAATTTCAAATCTTCTCATTAATCAGTGTCAGTTGCTACTTTGCATTTTTCACTGTTTGTTGAAGTTTCATTCTCAGTTTCCCACATTTGATGATTGCTAAATATGTTTGATTTACCATTGATTCTGTATGAAATACAAATGTTTATTCTTAACTGTTAAGCTATTTGGTGAAAAAAATTTTATTGAGTGGTAACCGATGGTACAGGTTTCTGCTGATCAAAGAGAAAGGTTGTCAATGTCAGTGGAGAGACTAAATCAGTCGAGTGACAGAATTAAGGAGAGTAGAAGAACTATTCTGGAGACAGAAGAGCTTGGTGTCTCTATCCTTGAAGATTTGCATCAACAACGCCAGACTCTCCTACATTCCCATAACAAGGTATTATTTCTGATCCAAACGCTTGTGTACCGATCGAAGTTAACTGCTGAAGCTTATTGCTCTTTATCAGGGAATCTCGATATCTCTCTAGTCTCTCTTGTGTCGGATGGGGACATGCTTAGCCAGCTTCTCATACATACCATATTTATTCACATCTCTTATTGAAGAACTAAGGCTAAAATTCACACACATGGATTGTTGATTTTATTTCTTTGTTGTCTTTTGCAGCTGTATGAGGTCGATAATGCTATCGACAAGAGTAAGAAAGTCTTAACTACCATGTCACGGAGGATTACCAAGAACAAATGGATTGTTGTCTCGATAATCGTAGCTCTCGTCCTTGCCATCATCTTAATCCTTTATTACAAGATTTCACATCACTAATGAATCTCTGAATCATCGCGCTACTTAATCGATGTTCTTGGTTGCTTTTTCTGCAATTTGTCTATATACTTATTAGCCATATGATGGCCGGCATCTGCTACTTGATGCTTTGTCTTCATGTCTGTTGAAACTGATAATATGTAATGTATATTTCCCCTTAACGATTTGTATTGTTTTTCTGTAAAATCCATTTCGGTGAAACTCTTGGCTACATATGAACTGAGCCAATATCACAGAGTGTCCTGGGCCTGTTGAGAAGGCGGGCTTGATTGGCTACATCTACAATTGGATTGAGCCCATTTAACAATATTAATGGTAGTACTTATTTTTTTAATTATGAATGTGAGACATAATGTTTGATAATTTTTTTTAAATTATTAAAAAATTTAATTTTTTATTTTTTATAATTAATTAAATTTTTACATTTTTATTAAGTTAATATATTTTTATAATTTATAATTAATTATTATTAATTAAAATATATAAAGAGTCAAAAATATAATTTATGTTATTATTTTATTATAATATATCAATATATTAGATCAAAATAATATATAATAAATGATATTTTAATTTAAAATAATTAAAATTTATTTAATTTAAAATAAAAATATAATAATTTGGTTTAAAATAATAAAAAATAATTTGTAAATATTATATAAAAAATAAAAAAAAAACTTCAAAATTAACAAACACGTGGACGAATACCAACCGGCTCTCGGATCATTTCCCTCCATCTTTGCACTTATTATGGGAGATCCGAGCCTCCGAGTATGTTTGACCCGTCCAAACTCACCGGACCCGACCCCACCACGGAAGAAGAAGCAAAAAAAAAATCTACCAAATTTGTCAGATATTGAGAAATGAGAAGGAGATTCCCAAAAGCCAACTTCCCTTCTTCTTCTTCTTCTCTCGTGCTTACACAGTTCTCCACGGCAAAGAAATTCGCGACTTTTACGCCTTGGGTTCCGTGAGTTTACACTGACAAGCCTCTTAAGCAGATTTCCCAAGCTTTCGAAAGCTCACTGGAAACAAACTAGAGCTAGAAACCATGGATTCCCTGTCGTCGGTCTCGCCGTCTATAGTTCTTCCTCCGAGCAACCCTTTGCCCACGCATAGGCATCGTCCTCAAGTCGTTGTCTTTTCATTCGCCACGAATAGCCGTCTTCCTCGCTTGTCGTCTTTCTTTAGCGTGCCTTCTGGTAAGGGGAGATTGAATCGGGTTGTTGATTGTAAATGCAAATTGAACGGTGGAGATGCCGGAAAAGGAGAGGATGATGATGATGATTTTGATGATGAGAAAGAGGAGGTTGAAAGGGCTCTGCATTTGGACGGTACGATTCCGAGTACTTCTGGCGAGTTTCTGAAACGGGTTTCGTCTCGGGCGTATGATATGAGGAGGCATTTGCAGCAAACTTTTGATAGTAGCAGCTATGATGGTAAAAAAGTGTTCTTTGTTTATTTCTGTTCACACTGCATATTCTGGGTGTTTTTTTAATGCCTTTTTCTACTTTGTTGCTTACCTATTCCTGTAATTTTACTTTGTATCTCTTACTTAATTTGTTGCAATGTGAATTCTGTGATAACTTTAGGCATACCCTTTTATCCTGTTGAATTGCAAGTCATTGCCTGGATCTTTGCTGGATAATTGTTTGGCTTGTTTCGCTGATGAGAAGGGTGGCTGTGTTGACTCTCTGATTTCTAGTGAATGGTCTGTCTTTGAAATGATCCTTTGTAACTCCCCACTATTTGTCTCTGTAATTGAAACTGGAACCTGAAAGTTGGGGCACCGCCCATTCTGCTTTCTTCCCAGTTTCCAGGAATTTTATTTGGTGGCCTTTTTGCATTCAACTCATTGACCATCAGATTTCCTAAGTAAATGTGAAAGATCTATGTCCTGTTTTTTTCCCTCCAAATTGATTAGAAATTTGTTGAACTTGTACCTGGCTACAACATGTGTTGATATATGTCCTTTACTAAATAATAAGTCACTTAAAATTTTGTTCTCCGATTCACATGTATATGTCTACGCTGCTACTTCATACTACTTCCACCATTGCAGCATGTTGCAGTTTAAGCATAGCAAATAGCAAAAATTGGAATTAATTTAATCTTGACCTCCTTCACATACACTTTAATATTAAGAGAATGTATTCCCAGAGAAAAGTAAATCTTTTAGCAGTGAAAGCAAGATCACATGACCTCTCCTACTTTATACCTGAGTTAATTAACAGCTCTGAAATGCTACAATAGAAGCTGCCTGACTGTTAAAAGCATATGCCATGCATTGTCTGTCCAGCTGGTTGATAAACATTTGTTTCTTACCTTCTCTATAAGAAGAATATTGACTCTTTTATCTGACATATGTAGAGTATGAGTACTTGGTGTGCAATAGTGGAATTTATTGATACATAGTATTTTAGTGTGGATAATAGTTGTAGATTATATGAGAGCCTGAGTTATTTCTTCATGGCTTGATGCTTTGTTGTAAATTATTTTTTGTTTTCTTTCACAAGCTTCACTACTTTTCCTGTGCTTAATCTTGTTCAGTGTTGGAGGCAAATCCATGGAGAGATCCTTCGAAACCTGTATATGTGCTAACTCACAAGGAAAATCAGTTGTGCACAATGAAAACTCGAAGAAACCGCAGGTCTAATTTAGTTTGGTATGTTGTCTTTTCGTAAATTATTTTTTTGTTGCCTTGCCTCACATTCTTTTCTTCTAACAGTGAAGTTGAAAGGGAGCTTGGATTGTTGTTTTCGAAAGGAGCAAATTGGAGTTCTGGAATTGGAAACAAAACTAAACAGCCTAGATCTAGGACCAAGTTTCAGATGCTGGTGGAGGATGTTAGAGAAGGAGTGCTTGTAAGTGTTAAATGATTTAGTGTTGTTCTTTTTTCAAAGTAAGTTTGGATGTTATCAAAGGAATTAGGGGAACTACAAATATAGATCAAATTCTGGTCTCAATGCCCTCTAAGACTCTTCTAATCTCAAGATGATCTTTGCTTAACGGTATTTTGGAATCCCATCATCCGGTGTCTCCATGGGTAAAATTTAGTACCGTTGCTGTATGGTATGCCTTCATTTTCCCCTGCTACCAGTGCACTGGTAACTTCTCCCGGTTTCACAGTGCATGCAGCTTTCCATGTAAATCATTGAAGCTGGCCTTTTAATCTTATAGTATTCACTTTTCTTTCTCTTGGTCAGTCACGCGTTTTTCCTTTTTGGACTCATATCTAATTGCTTGGTTGAAGACCTCCAACTCTCGCTATGCAGGTGTTTGAAGATGAGACTGAGGCTGCCAAGTATTGTGACTTAATGCAGGGAGGCGGCCAAGGATGTGAAGGTGTTGCAGAGATTGAAGCTTCATCAGTAAGATAGATAACGTTGCAGGTCTTTCTTTCTGCATCTTCAAGTAGCCATCTCTAACAATCACCCTCCTATTTCTGCAGGTATTTGATCTTTGCCATAAGATGAGGGCTCTGGCTGTTCTCTTCCGCAGAGGCAGAACACCTCCGCTTCCCCAAAGTCTCGAGCTCAACCTTAAAGCCCGGAAACGGTCCCTGGAAGACCAAGAGGACTTGATATAAAAGTCAATAGTAAATGTATGAGAAACTGTGCTATCGAAGTCAACAGATCGGAACGGTATAGGCCCTATACCGTAACTTAAATTCATTTGTCACAGAAACCCTGTAACTTGAAATATAATGTAAGTTGACTTTACTTATTCTTACCTTTTTCCATAGATCTTGGAACTACAGATTCCACACAACAAAATCTGAACTTTCCATAGATTTTTACGACTGATTCCCAGTCTTATCGTACAGTGGTAGGTCCAGTCCATGTCCCAAACGTTTTCTTTTACCCTGCTGACGAAATCAGTAATTCACAGCTAAAAGACAAAGCTTTTAGCATTAATCAGACCTGTCGCGAGCAGTAAAAATGTGGAAAACGTTTTTCTTTTTGGAAAAGTCAAAGTAAGAACAAATCTCGAAGTCTACAAATCGTGACAAAAGAAGCAACAAAAGCCATTATTGGCCGACGCCGACACCGACACCGACACCGACGCCGACGCGGCCTCACGCGTTCACTCCCCGGCACCCTCTGTGAGCTATTTATTGGTTTAGAAGGAATCTTAATGGGATTTGTGAGGAAGAAAGAAGGGTTAAGAGAGAGAAAGAATCTTGTTCTGTTGACAAAGTAAAACCGAAAAACCGATAAAGAAACAGTTATATTTCCCACTTGCCTTTCATTTTGTGCCAATTTCCACTACAAGTAACTTTCTCTCTCCCCCAAACCCCAGAGAAGAAAAGAATATAATAAACAATAAAAAACCAATACAGAGGAAGGGAGACATTGCGATCGATCCGATCCGATCCGACCCGAAGGAACAGATCTTTTGACCATGAGTTCAGACACAACCGGCGGAGAATCGCCGGCGCAGGGATCTAGCGGGAAGGCGAGCTCGACGTCGTCGTCGGCGGACAAGCAAAAGGAGAAGGCGAGAGTGAGCAGGACTTCGCTCATCTTATGGCACGCTCACCAGAACGACGCTGTCGCTGTCCGCAAGCTTCTCGAGGAAGATCGGTCTCTGGTCCAGGCTAGGGACTACGACAACCGTACGCCTCTCCACGTGGCTTCACTCCATGGCTGGATCGACGTCGCCAAGTGCCTAATCGATTATGGCGCCGATGTCAACGCCCAAGATCGCTGGAAGAATACGGTACCCGTTCCCAGCCCTCCTTTTTGTCTTCACTTCCTCTGATTTTCAGGCTTTTACTGTTCCCATAACTTTTGTTTTGGATTTAACCCAAAGTTTGTTGGTTTTGCTTCTTTTGGTTTGATGATGGCAGCCTTTAGCTGATGCAGAAGGAGCTAGGAAACATAATATGATTGAGCTATTAAAATCATATGGTGGATTATCTTATGTAAGTTCAGCTTTTTACTTTGCAAGCTTTATCATTAAGCATTTTTAAATGCTAGCATTTTCTTTCAATATTTAGTCTAGAATTAGAGGAGTTCTTAAAATGCCTGTTCCTTTAATTTCATTCTGCCTTGTAATGAGCCTTAACAGTATGTATGATGGATGATTACTGTGGGAAATGGCACTTTGATTCTGACCTTTTTGTGATCATATTTGGGCTGATTTGAAACTGTGGATGAGCTTTAACTTTCCTTCATGTTTCCCCCCTTTTTTTTAAAATCCATCTTTAAGAATTAATTTGTTTGAATTCCTAGAAGGACATCCTTAGTATCATTACATTCTTCATCCCTTTGAAGTTTGCTAATGTTGTCGAAGCCTCTAAGGTATATCATATTAGAGATGGTTGCTTGTTTAGAATGTTGTGTGTGTGTGTTTCCCTTTTTGTACTTGTTGATTTGACAATGTTTTTACTTTTTTTTTTTGGTTTAGAATGATTCATGAACTGTTTCCTTGAAATGTGAAATGTAACATTGATTTTGACTCTTAAATGCTCGTTCATTATTTTTACAGATTTGATTGATATTGAAGCTACTTAAACAAGTTTACTTGATGGAAATTCTTTTAGATCTTGTAAGTTTTGCATTTTAACTGCTTTTGTGGGCTAAACGTTAAAGTTTTCATTGTTGCAGGGCCAAAATGGAAGCCATTTCGAACCAAAGCCAGTTCCACCCCCTCTACCAAACAAGTGTGACTGGGAGATTGACCCTTCTGAGCTGGACTTCACAAATTCAAATATTATTGGGAAGGTGTGATTTCATTTTCGTAGTATTATTTACATGCAGAGCAGAGCTTTCCATGGATGCAAATTGTTTTAAGTGTAAAATCATTTTGGGAAAATTGCTTGTCAATTTTTGAATGGTGAATTGGTCTTGATCGTAGTTCAGTTACCATAACAAGGATAATGTCTTCCATTGTTTTGGTGTCAGAAGTGCATGTGATTGTTAGTCAAATCAGAGAGTAGTTATCATAAATGTAGATGAATGGTGTTTTGCCAAGAAAAAATGTAATTTAGCTTTTCCTATGGCTAGCATAATGGAAAATTGGAATCACCTCTTTGGCAAGATGGTAACCAGTTGATAAAATTGAGATTTAATATGTCTGAGTTCCACAATTATCATGGACAATTACATCAAATCTGGCCCTTGGGAATTGTTGGTCTAATTGATTGATAATGACATGATCTTTGGAAATATGATCCCATCTCTCTGTAATCAGATATTGATGATTTTACTTGGCCAAAGAGAGAGAGGTAGAGAGATTCATGATTTTAAGTTGGTATGGTAGGATAGAACTCTTTGGGCTAACATAACTTCGAATTTGCTGTCAAACCTTCCATTAGTGGTTTTATACTGTTGTAGTGTCCCTTTGATGTGTAAGTTCCATCTGTCAGTTTCCAACTTGGATTCATATGTAAGCTGCTTAAATTCTGGTTGTCAGCATGCAAGTTTATGGTGTATTTTTCTTTTACTATTTGAAATATGTGCTTTAATTGATTATATCTGATGCTGGCAGGGGTCATTTGGTGAGATTTTGAAGGCCAGTTGGCGAGGAACACCAGTAGCTGTCAAACGCATTCTTCCATCTCTTTCAGATGACAGATTGGTGATGTAAGCCCACTTTGCTTTTTTATATTTCACAATAGTTGCTTGTAAAGTTCTTTCCCTTGAATGTTCGCTTTCTTTGATGCATGTTGTGTGCTGAATTTAATGTTCTCATGAAAATGAATAGCAACCAAAGGAAAGGATAAAACTGACATGTAAACCTAAAAAGGCATCTCTAATGACTTATAGCATATTTTCTTTTTGGTGTACTAAGGTCCAATTTTAGAAAGTCACTTCCACATTTTACAGGGTTAATCTGATGCTTGTTGTAGCTTTAATTACTTCCTCCCTATCCAAGTTTTCTGTTGTATTAAGAAAGGAATTGTGTGCTTTTGCTCTACTGGTTCAGTCAGGATTTCCGGCATGAAGTGAATTTGCTAGTGAAGCTCCGCCACCCTAATATAGTTCAATTCCTGGGAGCTGTAACTGAGAAGAAGCCTCTTATGTTAATTACTGAGTATTTAAGAGGGGTATGTGAATGCATACATGTTTCTCATTCTCAACATTTTAGTACTCTCCACAGAATATTCTATTAGAAATCTTAACTTTCACTTTTAAAGGTCCTTTCTTAATCTTATCATTCTTATCATTATATGCTATTACAGGGTGATCTTCATCAGCATCTCAAGGAAAAGGGTGCACTTAATCCAGCAACAGCCATCAACTTTGCATTGGACATAGCTAGGTATCTGTGAAAGCCGCAACTTAGTTTGTATAGTCTGCAACTTATGGTTCATGTTCTCTAGCATCTAATAAGTAAAACTGGGGCGAAAATTCATGAAAAATATAGAAGCATACCTTATGTCCTTTTGCTTTTAGGAATTAGGATGAAATATTTAATTTTCTTTGGTTATAAAGAGCAACTCCTTTTCCTTTTGACAGGGAGCTACTCTGCCAAATATGCATTGGCGCTGTGACTGCATTTAATTTTCTCTCATATGAATGGCTTTTCTGCTAATCAGATTTTTTGAATTTTGTGGCCAGGGGCATGGCTTATCTTCACAACGAGCCAAATGTTATAATTCACCGAGACCTTAAACCAAGGTGAGTTGGGTTGTGTTTCAGGTTTTGCTATGCAATCAATCCTGTCTTTGGTTTACTACTAGTTATTGATTTCTAGGCTATATTCATGTCCCGGACTCTGTTGTTATGTTAGTATTGGAATTTTGAATGCTTAATGAACTTTGACTTTCCCCGAAACACAAAATATTTCCTCATTTCTCTAGTTGACTTCTTTCTTACTTTGAAAATTCTAAGCTGCATTGACTTTTTCATTTTAAAATTTATTTCCTTATTTCAGGAATGTGCTTTTGGTCAACTCCAGCGCTGACCATTTGAAAGTTGGAGACTTTGGATTAAGCAAGCTCATCAAGGTTCAAAATTCTCATGATGTCTACAAAATGACTGGCGAGACAGGGAGTTGTGAGTGTCTTTTATAGATTTCCTTTCAATGAAATATGATTCTCATATACTTACTCTCTTTGCTTTTCTTGGAATTGAAACAATAGATCGTTATATGGCTCCTGAAGTTTTCAAACACAGAAAATATGATAAAAAGGTTGATGTTTTCTCTTTCGCAATGATACTGTATGAGGTAATCTTCTTCCTACTAGAAATGATATTTGAACATGAAGTATTTGAGGCTACTTCTAACGCATATGATAGTCTTAATTGGAGCAGATGCTTGAAGGAGAGCCTCCATTCTCACATTACGAGCCTTATGAAGCAGCTAAGTATGTCGCAGAAGGACACAGGCCTACTTTTCGTTCAAAATCATACCTCCCTGAACTGAAAGAGTAAGCCATCATGAAGTTTCTCTACTGTAGTAGAATGCTTCTCGGGTTGTGCAACACCATGTACATAGTCCAACCATAAGTATAGTTTTTCAACATTAAGTTGGTTACAAAATTATCACTTCTGCATGAATATTTGCATATTGTTGCTAATTTTGAAACCTCTCATGCCTGCCTTGTAGATCTTAACCTTATAGTTCTCCCTGCACTGACTCAAAACACCTTGACCTTGCTCTAAGGGCAATTAAACTTTTTTTTCTGTTTTTTTTACTGTTTCCTCGACTACTTCTTGTATCATCATTACATCGAGCTTTCCTAGCTTGTTACCTTTTTCAATCTTTTAACTGCAAAGTCGCTTTTTGGAAACGTTTAGTTAATGTTAATAACTTTATTTTAACCAAATTTGTCTTATTTTAATACAAACAACTGGACTGCTAGACTTGGAGAAGTGGGGTTGCTGATTTCTTTCTTCTTGAATCTTTCTTAGTTTAACAGACAAGTGTTGGGCTGCTGACATGAACCAAAGACCATCTTTCTTGGAAATTCTCAAGAGGCTTGAAAAGATCAAGGAAAATGTACCCACCGATCATCATTGGAATATATTCAATACATGATGCTCAAGATTTGATGAAATCAATGATTTTCATCCTGTTTCCACTAGCTCTCCCATTTGTGCAGATGGTCTTGTGAATACACTCACTAAGTAGCTTATGATAGATTTTGCTATGATTGGTTTTCCTCTATTCTTTCCAAATTCTATCATGAGCCGGTGTGTCTGCATTTTCAACTCTTATTATCTCGAATTCAAGCAAATAAACCGAGGAGATCATTCAGATTGACATATATAAAATGTTTTCTCATCTTATGGTCTCTTTTATCTTTCATCCTTCAATTGGAATGCCTTATAGTCACACTATTGATTATGAGGAGCAAACAATAGGCAAATTTCTATGTTGTTTGTTGTTTTAGTGTCTTTTTTTGTAAACGGTTGGACAAAGTTGTCTGAATCTTTAGGCAGAATTTTCTTGTATATGATGAATTTGTGGAACTTTGCAAGGGATAACTTCTTCAATCATGGCTACTTGTTTGATGGGTTAACTGTTGGTCACTTTACTGTTTAATCCCTTAAGAAGAAACAAAATTAAACCCAACAGAAATGTGGATCAAAGGAACAGAAGCAGCCATAAAAAAAATGGCAACTGTGGGTGAACTTTAGGCAGTGAAATGAGCCTGCAAAGTTGAAAGCTTAAGACACCTTAACCACACCAGATGCCATAAGACTTGTACAAAACACACCCAAAGGCAGAATGTATCTATGAAAGATAAATCTGCTTAATCAAAGATGCCATGGTAGATTTTGGAAGGGAAAGGCAAAAGAGGCAGTGGACAGGATGAAAGAGATGAGATTACAAACAGAAATGCTCCATGGCTGGAGGAGGTCAGTTCGGGTTCCAGTTGAAGGGGAAAAGCAGCAACTGGCAAGGGTACCAGTGTGTATCCCTTTGTATCTCTCTCTTCCTAAAAGAAACACATAAAGTGTGGCTACAAATCTATGAAGAGATTATTGAAAATTCCAATTAATCTAAGAAATTATTTTTGTCAAAGAACATTTTTGCCAAAATATTTTACAAGAGTACAGCGGAAAAAATGAAAATTGTTGTCCTACAAACTTATATGAGCTTCTTTTTCTGAAAGAAGGTTTTCAAGTGCCAAAATTGCATTCCTGCTACTGACAAACAAAGAAACAGTGAGAGGAAGGACAACCAGAACATTTTGGAGGTAGTAGCTTGGTTCAGCTCCTGCATTTCTTCTTCTCTGATAAAAAACAAAAACAAAATCGAAAGTGGTGAGTGATAAAAATAGGTTAGGTAAACATTCCATGAGTTTGAGTGGCAAAGATGTTTCCTTACCTTTCCCGCAAATAAAACATTTCCTCATGAATGGAAGTAACAGTATCATACAACTTCTTCAGCTCCAGTTCCATGACCTAATATTTACAATAGAAGTACCAAAAAAGAAAACATGAGGCTCTTGTTTTTTCATCTAACACTCAGAAAATGGATAAAAACATAAGCACCTCCGCAGCTTCATTTTCCAAACCCAGGTACAGGTACTCTTAATGATATGAAAACAATATTGAACACAAAGCTATCCCAGCAGGCCTACTGTTTGTCGGATGAGTAATAGTGGGGCAGTTTTGATTGGTAGGATTCCTAGTTAGTATGCAGCAAGGACTGCAACAAGCTATGCAAGCTATCTTTGATCCTGTGTAAATTCGCTGTTTCTACCATACAATCTGGCTGTACAGCTGGCTTCCTCACAATGATTTAAAATTATAGCAAAGGAGATGCCTTGGGGAGCATTACTTCTTTAAAACACAAGTTGTCTACTTAAATTGTGTTAAGGAGATGTTTAGCAGTTTTAAGGATAGGATCAAGGACAGAAATAAATGTTCCAATATCAAATAAACTAATGTGCTGGAAGGTTTGATGGCTCCAATGATCTAAAGAACTACCGCTGATAAATCTAATGCTTTACCACTGAGAGACAAGGGGCTAGAACAACATTTCAATAGTATTATCTTAATATCCAGTGAAGGCTCAAGATCTTGAGCAGCTTCAACTATATGTAACCATGTTTTGCTTGCTAAGGCAAAACAGCTTGAAACATGATCACATGTAAGATTGCATGCATCTACTATACAGAAAGCCCATAAAAAAGGTTTAAAATCAAAGCAAAGGAAAATTCTCATATATGGAAGCCAAAGTGCTGGATCAGCCTAGTCAACTCCACAATTACCAATTATGCTAAGTGAAGATGGTGGGTATGCTGACAAAAGAAAAAGATAACAGAGCTTAAATCTAAAGAAAAAGTAGCATTTTCCATGAAACACTGAAAGTCCGCAACCCTTTAGCTTAGCAACTCTGATTTACATCTTTTTTCAAAAAAGTTTCAATTAACCATAATTGACTGTAATGGTCTTTAGAAGAAATCTACTTTTCAGTACTTCAAACTTCCAGCAGCAAGTGCAACAGGCACTGTTCAATTCCCACCAACCCACCACCCTATTAATATAAGGCAAAATGTCATGCAGGTAAAGATAAGATATGCCTGTAGGTTTCTCCAAACTAGTCCACAGGGCAACCTGACTTTTCCAGGAAATCAATAGCAATGTGAAGCCAAGCAAAACCTTCACCGAATCATTTCTAACAAGTAACAACAAGCCTCATGGGCTTGTAGCACAAGAGGAAGACACTCCTTTAACAATAGCAAATCTTTAACTCTAGCCGATATCATGAAAAATATCCCATGAATGGCAATTGGTCCTAAACCTACTCAGCGCGTAAAATCTTATTGACCACAATTGTAAATCTTAAACAAAATGCAATTTTCAATTCATTTCGAAAGCTTTTGAGCATAGGATTTCATCATATTGTAGATTCTACAATTAGAGGTGTGGTCCTTTTGCCCCAGTAAACAAACATAAGCCATTCCCTTCAAAGGTAAACACCTAACCCAAGTCCCCAGCTGCCACCAGTCCTTTTCCGACATGCCAACTATCTTGATCTTAGCAGTTAGGTGACTAACCAGAACTACCTCATCAAACAATAAGGTTAAATAAAAAAAAAACATGAAAAACAATTTATTTATTTATTTTTAAAGGAAAAAAGAGGAAGGGCCAGAAGACTTACATCGACTTGGCCTTTCTTGGCAACGTTGGACCAGTCCTTAGCGTGGACTCCAGTCCTCCAATCAAAATCAACGGTTATCGTAATCTGCGGCGAATGAACCGGCGCCCAAAAGCAAGCCATGTAATCACCCGCCTCCGCCGCCGTAAACGCAAACTGCCCTGTCTCCACTTTCTCCGCCGAGTGGAAACTATTCCCATACGTCGACGTTACCTACATTCATTTACCCAACCAAAAAAAAAAAAAACTCCTTATTAATCCCAAGATTCATTCTTTAACAAAATAAAATAAAACCCCCAAAAAATTAAAAAAAAAGATTGTTTGTTTTTTCTCTAGAGTACCCTGACGGTGAGCTTGTGAGAATCAGGCAAAGGGTGACCCTCGTTGGGATTGACAACGTGGTACTTCCCGACCGTCATTGAATTGCTCTTGATGTCTTCGGAGATGCACTTAGTCTGTCCTGATTGCAGCTCGAACCGTAACGATTGCGTCGCAGGGGATAAAATCCCCAGCACCAGAACCACGATTGGAAGCGACCGAAGAATCATAGTTAACGACTCAACTTCAACTGCTAGACAGAGACAGAAACAGAGACAGAGAAAGAGATTCTTTGGGGTTTTCTTTTTGCTGCTGCAAAAGGTTCGGCTTTGAGGAGGGGGTCGTGGTAAGAGTGTAGAAGAAGAGGTTAGAAAATTAAAAAATATATATTAAAAATAAACAAAGTCAAAGTTAAGTCAGCCACGTGGTGAGATAGGATTGGAGAAAACACGTAATGGCAAAAACTAGTCACACTTAGGCTGTCCTGTCTTGTATCCCCCCAGATCTGTTTCAATGCACGGGCACGTAGAAAACATAGGATCCGTGTTTTACTTATAATTTATTAATATTACAAAAATAAATTAATATATTAAATACATAAAGATGACACGTGTTAACTGGAAAGATTAGAGGTGTGGGCTCGAACCATGGGCTCTTGGGTCTTGGCCCGATGGTTATGCCTTCGACTTCGAGCCTCGAGGTTGATCCTGCAGGGCTAGTCGCTCGAACCATGCACTTCTGCGCCAGATATACATTAAAAAAAAAAAAGATTCTTACAAACAAATATATTTTTTATTATTATTTTATATAATACAAGACGGAAAATAGTCAAATTACAGTAAATTACACTTAGAAATGAAACTCCCATAATATCGTTTTGGAGAATAACTACATTGCTCCTAAGAGGATATTTAAAAATATCCTACTTATGAGATATTGAAAGGTTTAATGTCGATGGTAGTACTAGAGAGCAATCGGGATTAACAGCAGCAAGAGGGGTTATTAGAGATGAAGTTGGAAACTTGCTATATGGTTATTTGCTTTTCTCTACAAGCTGAATTATGGGCTTTATATTGGAGACTAAAGTTTTGTTGGGATAAGGGTTTCAAGAAAGTTTAAGTAGAAACAAACTTCTTACTCATTTTGTCGAAAGTTTTCAATCAAAATTTGTAATTGGATTCAAATATATAAATTATTATGCGTATTAGAAAGTTATTTCACCAATTTGAAAATTGTATTATACTTTATTTTTATCATACGGATTGAATGATCACCCATCATGAGAATCTATTTTAAAGTTATACATATTGGATTCTCCATCATCTAATATTAATATAATTTTATTTGTAGACAGTATGAACATTTTTTAATTAACCTAAAATGATGTACTAAGCTATATTTCTTTTTCCATCAATATATAGAAAAAAAGCTAAATTTACAACAAAAAAAATTATCATACAGTTAGATTCTCGATATATATGCATGATCTTCATTTATCATTTCTTTTTCAAAAAAATTTTAATAGCTGAGTTTAAATCAAAATTAATGTTTGGCTCATCATTCTCCTCTGTAATAGTCTCTACTGCATTTTTATTATCAATCCATTATCAGTATTACTTTCCGATAACTTTCATCCCATTCCATTAACCGATCCTAATAAACTATCCACAGCTTACCTCTATAACTTGAGCATTTGCCAAACTTCACCGGAAAACCATATTTCCATGTACTCATTCGATCGCGAAGAACGCCAGCTGCAGTAGATTGATGACTGGAGGCTCGATAAGCTCCATCCGTATTAAGCAATACCGAATTCGAATGTGGTCGGTGCAGACCAATTAGCTTTGCCTCGTGTGTTCTAGTGTTTGCAATCCCTGTGGAAATGGAATATGTCCAAGATCGAATTATCTTTAATTGTATATAAAATACAATTTTGGCTGACTTTGAGGGCACAATAAGCATTTTAGACTTACATTATAAAACAAACAGCATTTTTCGACGGAATATTTCGTAATAAAAGTAAATTATTTTCGACAAAAATTATTTTTTTACAATGATAATGATATTTTTTATATAATTTTTTATGAAATATTTTGTTAGAAATATTTTTTATATTAAAAACGAATAAATTTAAGTGTCTTTATATATATTACTATATATATTTATGTCTCTTCCTATCGAGTTCGGATCATTTAATATATCTTGATTAAAATTCTTAACAATAGGAGGAAAAAGAGATTGAATACGGGTCAATAAGAGTTTTATTTTATTTTACTTTAAAATTGATAAAATTTATTAATACAATTTATATTTTATATCATTATTTCTGTCACTATACTTGCAGAATTTAGTACAAAAAACCAGCACCGTTGACCATTAATGCCATAGCTAGGCGCCCTCCAAAGTTCATCAATGAACTTGGTGGGGGAGTGCATTCCTAGGAATTTCATCTCATTCTGTACTCTTCTTCTGCTTCTTCTTCAGATTTCAAAGTTGGAATCATTGGTATGAGTTACATTTATTAATGCATCCGTCTTGTTCATATCATTCCATTCCTCTGTCTTTCACAGGATTCATCGGCTTTTGAGCAGCTGCTGCATTGCTTGGTTGCCTAGAAAATGTGCGAGAACACATGGGTAAAAGCAAGCTTTCCGTTGAAGGGAAGCTTTTGCAGTAAGAAGGTATCAAAGTTTGGTCTTGTTTCGATTGCATGTAGGCTGCCTGCCTGCCTGCCTATCCCATCCATACAATCAATGCAAAAGCTTTTTCTTTTTATGAACAAATAATGAGAATGGGTTTTGGTTTTCCAGCCATTTCTCTCTTCCTTTTCTTGGCAAAATAGTACAAAAATTGAAATTGAGAATGACAGCTTGTAATGTGATCACCATGGCCGTTGGCATTAAAGCTTGTAGGTGTTGATCAAGGGTGGAGATCGATATAGAACTAATTTTGGCTGGGAATTTGTGGCAAACTGAAATACTAAAGTAAACATTCATAGTAAGTTCCTTAGAACATGTTTAAAGAACTAATTAAGAAGTTTGATTCTTTCAGCTTGATATTCCTGATGAATGAGGATGGCATATTAATGAAACAGGTTTATATTAATATCATATAAATTGAGATCTTATATATATATATATATATGTAATGTCGTGTGCGTGTGTGTAATAAATTTTTGAAATACTTAATTATTTTGATAAAATTAAATTTTTTTTCTAGCAAAACATTTTATGGGTGAAGGGTTAATTATTTCTCACAAAAAAATTTATGAATTTGGTTTTTGTCAACAAAATTTCTACAAAAAAAAAAGATATATTTTTTTAAAGTAATAATAAGGTTTTGGACATGGCATGTATGATCTATTTTCTAATATAGTACTTAATTTTTATTACTTATTGTATTCAAATTTGGTGAATTTCACAAGGATCTCAACTATTATTAAAATAGAGAAAAACGTATAAATCACATGTATATCGTGTAACCACATCGAGAGAGAAATATTTATATATATATAATTAGAAATTGAATATTCTTTTGCACGAGATGAGATCATCATCCTCCCTTTTAAATAGAAATAGAAAGCTTGTACTTTTTTTTAATTTAATAATTACATTTATTATGTCATTAACTCAACCGTCAGATTATTTTTTTTTCTTTTTCATCCTCCCTTGGAAAACGGATGAATAAAAAAAGAAGTCATTTCAAGCTAAAATTAAATTTTTTTAATTTAATAAGCTTTATAATTACATTAATTATTTCCTAATCGATAGTCAAATTAACCCTTCGTACCAAACGGGGAAGATGTCCTAAAAAGTCTATTTTTAATTAATTTTTTTTGTCAATACCTTTATGTTTGTTAATTGTGCATGATTCCTCAAAAACTCAGACCTTGAATTCATCTAATGACAGCCTAAACTCTGTTCTTTACTCTAAATTGTTGGTATTTATCCAACTAAACACCGGCAATTTTCTTGATTCTCTAAGCTTCACAAAGGATTCTATTGTGTATAACCCCACCCCATTTTTTTTTCTCTTAATTAAATATTTTTTTAAAAAAAATTACTTATAATAAATATTATCATTATAACTAGACCCATCGAAGATTTAAAGATTGTTAGTTTTATATAAAAAAATTAAAAAATTTAAAATTTGAATCTTATTGTTTTATAAAATTTTTTAAAATATATCAAATATAATCAAGTATATATATATTATTAAAAGAAAATTTAAAATAAAAATTATATACATATAAATAAAATATAAAAAATAAGAGAAAGAATAAATAGAGAGAAGTTGTCCCCATTCTAATAGAAGAAATCATTGGAACGGAACGGCCGGAGCCGTCCTATTTTCTTTTATATGTAATATTTTAATTAAATTTTTAATTAGTTTGAGTGCTTCGATCCCAAAAAAAAAAAAAATCAATAAATAAAATTCTCGTAATACACTAAATAGGCTTTTTGTAACGGTTTTTCCTCCTCGGCCAAAAAAAAAAAGGTCAGCAAAGAAAGGAAAGATTTTCCAGTTATAATCTGTTTGGTTGGTGAGATTCGTTCATTCAGTTTATTTGTTGTTGTTGTTGTTCGGCTTATTAGGCTCGTGATCTCTTTCTAGGGTTTTTTGTTTTTGAATAGTAGGAAGAGGAAATCGGGTTCTTGATTGGGAAGTGTTAGAGGGAATTGGATTTTTTTTTTGTTCAGATGAAGAAGTGGCAATGAGGAGGGAGGGAGAGAAATGGAGGTTAGATCTGAGAATAATGTACAAGTGAGGTGCGACAAGATTCCTAGTCAAGTGATTCCTAGGACTCGCCTTCAGGTTTGGTTCTTTAGAGTTTGTTCCACCATTTTGCTTTGGACTTGTTTGGTCCAGCTCGTCGCCGTTGGTGAGCTATGGCACCCGCGTTTGCTCACCGGTTTAACCAACCGGATTTCCTGGATCACGCGTCCTCCTCTCCGTGTTCAACAGTCGCTACATTCCCCGCCCCCTCTTGTTCCTCTCAGTGAGTCTCCACCTCCTCTCTCTCTCTCTCTCTGGGTTTGCATTGAATTGGTCGAAATTTTGATTCGTTTGTTGAATTTGGGATTGAAATTGGTATGAGAAAATTGCTTGTGAATATTAATTTCAGCTACAACCTTGGCTGCTAAATTGTAAGAACAAATGTGGGTTACTGTCGTGAACGATGTTTGGTCAAGGAACAATTTTTCAGTGCTACCTTAACCGTATTCTCCAACACTAGGATCAGGAACGTATGCTCGAGTTTCCTGCATTTTCTATTGGAAAATGCATGTCACAGATTTGTTATTAATTGCTTTGTTTCGAGTGTTGGAGTGTTACTAATTGCTATCTTGTTCCTCATCATCTCGCGACGGCTTTTAATTGACAACTTCTGCGATTTTAGGAATAGCGGTATCAGCAATGTATTAATATAAAGAAAAGAGATCATTCCCTTTATTTTCTCTCTAGTTGCTGGCCTAGCAACATTCTGATTGCTTGTCATGTTGACATTTTATATATTTACCTTTCCCCCCATCATTCTGTTGGTGAGGTGTCTGGGACTCTTTAAGCCTTCTAAGTACTTAATCAGTGTATCGATTTCCATGGGAGATGCTACAATTCACCTTTAGTGCATATAAGGTCATCTTGGATCGTATATTTTCTAATTTGAAAATGGTTGCAGCACTCTGTAAAAGCAATGAATTTATATTGCTTGCTGGAAGAGGACTTGTGCTAGATTGCTATGTACTTTTCAGTTTGCATTTCATTATAGCATCCTGAGTTATATATTCAAATAGTTTTGCCTGGAAGCTCTTATGAATTGATTGTTGGAATGCCATCTATGCTATCGTTTTATACTGTCAACATACCACTGATACTAAAGCTCTGGGTGCTTGATCATGTTCCTGAATTATTTAGGTTTACGCTATGCTTTGTAGGTTCCCTGCCCCCCAAAATAGTTGTTTCTGTGTGATGCTCCAGAGCCTCCATATCTTGATTTCTCTAAATACCTATGAATTCCATAAAGCTGCAAACTGGTTTTACTGGACTATACTTAAAAATTATTAACTTTAAAACTAATAATTATTTAACGTGCTTGATCTTCTTGATCAATTGAGAATTTGATGACTGATTCGTTATACCTTATTTATGTGTCCATGAATTTTTATTGAAGGAAATACTTTTGCCTTTTGAATTCAATCTTTGGAAAAAGTATGACCTTCATTCTTGTATATTTTCAGGAAATTATAAAAGTAATGGTTTTCTCAAAGTTTCCTGCAATGGGGGCTTGAATCAAATGCGTGCTGCGGTCTGTGCCTTTTCTCTAGCTCATCTTTTCCTTGTTTGTTTGTTCATTATTATGCTATTAATCCAGCTAATTTGTCATTTTTAGATCTGTGACATGGTGACCGTTGCCCGACTTTTAAATCTCACTTTGGTTGTTCCGGAGCTTGATAAGACATCATTCTGGGCTGACCCTAGGTGTGTTTAAAATCTGAAAAGGTTACTCTACTGTTTTCACAGCTGCTTTAAAAGTATATGACTAGGAATCTGATTTTGCAGTGATTTTGAGGACATTTTTGATGTGAGACATTTCATTGATTCTCTAAGGGATGAAGTTCGCATTGTCAAAAGGCTGCCAAAGAGGTTTAGTAGGAAACATGGCTTTGAAGCTTTTAAGATGCCTCCCGTTAGTTGGTCAAATGAAAAATACTATTTTGAACAGGTTTGTTGCTTACTGTTGATTAATACTAGTGTTAGCTTAAAAACGAGTTTCTTTCTCAGGTAGCATTCCAACTTCAGCAAATTGGTAGTTCCTGGAATGTATGAGTGGATGTTTTGTCTCTTCTCTTTTCTTTTTGGGGTTATGCAGTAGAATCTAATGCCTTTGACATTATTTTACAGATTCTACCACTGTTCAGTAAGTATAAGGTAGTACACTTCAATAGAACAGATACACGACTGGCAAATAATGGGATCTCACTCAATCTTCAGAAACTTAGGTGCCGAGTCAATTTCCAAGGACTGAAATTTACTCCTCAGATTGAGACATTGGGGTACAAATTGGTTCGCATTCTTCAAGAAAGGGGACCTTTTGTGGCATTGCATCTAAGATATGAGATGGACATGTTGGCTTTTTTAGGTTGTACACATGGCTGCACTGTGGAAGAAGCTGAGGAGCTAAAACGATTGAGGTTTGTTATGTTTGAAGCTGATATATTCCAGTCAAAACACTCACATTATCTTAGCAAGGTGTGGTGTTCCCTATCTTTAGGATACACACACTAGTCAGCCCCAGCATAAACTCACATACCACAAACAAGATAGCAAAGCTGTATGCTGCAACTTAATTATGAACATTTTTCCAAAGTATGATGTCAGACTGGGAAGGTAATACAGCTGAGATGCCATACGGTGTTGTTAATCATCAATACCCTAACTGACTTAGTTTTTGGGCAATAAGATTATGGTGTGTCCATGTTCTTGTTTGTTTGAGTTGCATCAAATGTTTAAACTTAGTGATGACAAGAAGCAAATTTAAACTTAGATCTATATAAGTATCTATTGAGCTCAATGTTATCAATAACAAGTATTAGGATAATACTATAAAATCTAATTGGATAGCTGCCCCTTCCTTTCAGGTATGCATACCCCTGGTGGCGAGAGAAAGAGATAGTGTCTGAAGAGAGGAGACAACAAGGGTTATGTCCTCTGACACCGGAGGAAGCAGCATTAATTTTGCAAGCATTGGGTTTTGATAACGAGACTCAGATTTACATTGCTTCTGGTGAGATTTATGGCAGTGAACGGAGACTGGCACCACTAAGAGCTGCATATCCACGTATTGTGAGTTTATAACCCTGTAAATGTTTAGCTTTTGGTATTGGTATGCGTGTTTCAAGGCTCATCAAAGCACTGGATTTATATATTATCAACTTTTTCGGATGCATATGAAAAGTCTAAGTTTTTGCTAGAATTTTGGGAAGTATATATTGCAAACCTAGCTGCAAATTATTGTTGAAGTCTTCTTTGCACTCACGTGTATCAAACAGATGGTTTGGATTGCATGAAACATTTTTCCTGTACTTAGTTGAGCCACAGAATCTCTTTAGCCTTGACCAGTGTTCATGTTTACTAATTAAGTACTGGTGTTAGCCTCTACTTTTGGCTTCTAAAACAGGCACATGTAACTGTGGTTTTTATTGTGTCTTTGCTTATAATTCGTCTAGGTTTCAAGACTTTATTACAATTTCAGGTGAAAAAGGAAACACTATTAGATCCAGTGGAACTGAAACAATTTCAGAACCATTCGTCTCAGATGGCGGCTTTGGACTTTATGGTATCGATTGCCAGCAACACTTTCATTCCCACGTATGATGGGAACATGGCAAAAGTTGTGGAAGGTCACCGCAGGTATTTATGCTGCTGAATTATGTAATGAGAGGGGGTTTATTTTCATAGTCCTGACAAGCCTTTGTTCAGGTATCTTGGGTTTAAAAGAAGTATCCTGCCAGATCGAAAGAAACTTGTGGAGTTGCTGGATTTGCATGAGAATGGGACACTTCAATGGAATGAGTTTGCACTAGCTGTAAGGCAAGCGCATGAGAATCGGATGGGACAGCCCTTCCGTCGTCGGACTATTCCAGAGAAACCGAAGGAGGAAGACTATTTCTATGCAAACCCTCAAGAGTGCCTATGTGAGGGAACAAATTGTGATGACTTACTAGGCCCTAATAACTCAAGTACTCTACAATGATTGTCGGGTGATCAGATCTGAACTCCTGCTTGAGATGGTAACCGCCATGACTGTTTCTAAATGGTGTGGATGATAATCCAGTCAGGTTCAGGACAGAATGCCCTACACGACCATGTATACATGCACTTGAAGAGTTTTGTAAGAAAAGGCGGCAGAAAATCCTGCAGTTCCCATTTGGGCGCCCAAAAAAAGGAAAATCTTTTGATTTTTTTTACCCCTTTCTGATAAATTTATTTGTTTTCCTTTTGCTTCCTACCCTTTGATTTGTATTCAGCACTGTCACATAATTCCACAGTTGAATTAACAGATATTGTACAGTGTCCTTGTCCCTTGTTCCTCAATGTGCCTTGATGATCCAACATCGATTTTTTCCAACACCTTCCCAACCCAACGCACAATGCCATAAAATGACTTGTCATTTTATGATTTATACATTATCAGTGCATCAAATATAAATCCATAAATTAATTGAACCTCCAGCTGAGAGATTGATGCAGTTCAACTGCAGCCAATTCCTATGTCAGTAGAATAACTACAGGCAATGTTACAATATTACAATTTTGCTATCTAGGCAGTAGAAATCATCTACCAAGCAAAATTTGCCAACTAAAATAATGAAAGGTCAGAAAACTACTTGGATTTGCCCTATATCTAACACATAAACTTGATATATTGGGGTCTTTGGCATGTCCCTACTTGGTCTCCCAAAAGATTATTTCACCTTGCTCTCCAACTAGACCAAGATCTCTGAGCCTCCTTTCTTGGTAATATTCCAACTCATCCAACTCTGATTCCCTTTCCTTAAAGATCTCATCAATTTGCTGCAGCACCTTTTTTTCCCCTGCTCTTATTCCCACTGCGATTTCCAGCCTCGGATCAAGATTTCCCCCTTCCATCAGCTTTTCATCCTGCAATTAACAAGTATTCAGTAATGACAGCTTCAAGCAAATTTGCCATTACAAGAAAATTGTTTGCTCAGGATTTTTTAAAGAAGCTGAAGGTGCTAGAGAAATGAGGCATTATGCTTGAGCCTTCATTGAGGTGGTGACTTGTGTGATAAGTCATTGGCATATGAAGGGTTAAGGATGCCACCCTAGTAGAAGATTTATGTACCTGACATTCTTTTTTGGATCAAAAGCTGATTCTCATTAGCTGGAATTTGAAGTAACCAAACTTTAAGTATTGTCCTAACCTTTTTATCTCATAGACTTTATTGAACAGTGGCAGGTATAACAGGGTGATAAATTAGCAAATGGTTCTCTCAACACATTCACAAAAAAGTAGATTATTAATACTAAAGAATTAGCTTTGACTGGAATACAAGAAAGATACTTCTTTACCTCTTCAATCGTGGTATGATAACCAGAGAGAGCAGCTTTGCAGGCATCGCAGACCACCCGACATATAAGCTCTTCATTGGCACGACTTACAGGTAAATCAAGGTGGCCCCAAATTGTGTTTCTAAAAATAGATTCCAAGAGGAAAGCATCTGATCCCCCAAGTGCCACTAGCCGTAGATAAGGAATCAGTGCTGGAGGAAGAGGACGACCCAAAACAATGTCAAAATAGGCAGTCTCACCCAAACCATTTGTCTCAGCAATGTCAAGCTTGTCTCCAAAGAATGGGTCTGACTCTGATATCTCCAACGTTAGTGTATATGCATTGCGCTCTGACTTTGATTCTACGAATCCATAATCAAGTGCCAACTCAGCATTGCTCTTGTTTAAATCATATTGAATCAAAACCTGTTAAATAGTCTTCTCTATCAGTCATCCCATGTTAACATATTTCGTCTCATCATAATGCATTTGTATTCTTGGAGTTAGGGATGTTAGATTACGATCAAGGTAATCTTATTACCTGATTTAAATAATAAATAGATGTAAATTATTTAAGATTAACCTAGATTGCTTTTTATGAGAGTATAAGTACACTAACTATAATTCAGTTTATCATATAACTCAAACACAGAACTATATATATGATCTACATACATGTAACTTTTGCATTTTTGGGTTATAATAGTGTTTAACCTACAATGTCGGTCCTTTCATCTTTATAATGCTCAAGTGTGTGCACTGATTAGGTAAAAGGGCAGGAATGCTTAGAAAATGGAATACCTATAAGCAAAGAACTTCTCAGATAACAAAGCTTCTCAGCTAACTTTTTTGGAAGCATGGTTGCCAGAGTAATAAAATTGGAAAAGCATGAAGTTAAAACTCCTCACCTGCTCACCAGCCTTGACAGAAAGAGGAGACCGCAAAGAAAACAGGAGATCCCTAGAGAAAAGTCCAGCTCCTTTAATCTCCCATGCATAATCTTCTGTAGTGATGCTAGGGCTATGATTGATCTGATTAATGAAGAAGATTTGAAGAAAGTTAAAATTTTAAGATAATTTAACATTTCTTTTTCTCTGCAAGCTAACTTTCAGAAACCATAGGGGGCCTTACCAAGTCCGCAAGAGGTATCAAAACAAGATTTTGGCCACGAAGGCGGGAAAATGCCCTTGATCTGAGAATCCCAAATGCCCAGAAGAAATCATCTACTGTTATAGGGGCAGGAAATAGCTGTTTGTTGGGGAGTATGATTTCTTCTTCTACTTTCAAGAATTCATTCTGCACATATTCTTTCACTCCCAATGTTGTGCTCAACAGCTGAGTTCCTGTGTGGAAGTTAAATATATGTAACATGAAAACCTATATTTCAGATTGAGCTGCTTTGCTGCAATGTTAGTTCACCTAAAGGGTATGAAAATTAACAAAATGCACAAGGTATTTGATGAGGAGATTATCTTTTACAAGAAATATATATACTGTAAGCAATACCAAAAATGGCCATTAAGTGCAGTTAATTGAATCTGATCTGAAGCATTAGAAACCTCATCAACAAATCTAAACATAACACATAAAAATTGAGAGTTCTATAAAATCTTCTTCAACCCAATCAATAGTCTAACACTTTGATTTCTCCAATGCCAAGTTGCTTACTGACCATGACAGAGAGGTTTCTAAGGAGTACATGGATATAAGACTCTGACCGAACTAACCTTGTAGCTCAGCTAGCTCCTCTTCTGACCTGCACTGGAACCATAAAAGCAACACTTTATCAACCTCAAAGACCCCATTAAGAAAAGGGAAAATTATAACAAAATTAGATATTGGAAAAGGGAAAAAAAGAAAGAAATGAGAAACCAAGCCACACCCACCAAAACACAGTGGAATCTGTAAACTCTGGAAGTATATCAAGATAAACCCGCCATTGAGAATCTTCCTTCAACTTCTCCCTGATCAAGAACAAAGCTACAGAAATCCAAGGCTTCAATCCACTACAAACACTTCCTATCTCAGAAGCTGCAACTGCATCCTGGTTTATCCAAAACCTGTTAGGAATCTCCAAGACAACCTCATTCCTGGAAATGTCCTTTTTTGCAATCAGCCCAAGTCCTTCGGGAACCATTCCAGGCCTTACAGGGGACTTGGCAGAGACTACACCCTGATCCTGGAGCCATTGCCAGAAGGTTTGGACCTCTGGCGGAGGGTCAGTTGTTGGTGAGTGGACAAAAGCTGCTGACAGACAGATGTTTCTCTTAGTAACGTGGATGGGAACTGTTGGTTTAGTAGTGAAAGCAGTCAAGTGTTTGACAGTTGTTGAAGAAGACGGGAAAGTGCTAGGTGAAGGTGCTGATGGGAGAGTGAACAGTGTTGCTGCCATTAGTTTACTTTTCTGGATGAGGCGAGATGTGGTGGGATTTTATAGCTTGTGGTAACCAATGAGAAAAAAATGTTCTAACCAACCTGGTTGGGTTGGATAAGCCTACTTCATAGCCTGGTTGGGTCTATTACGTTATCTTCAAAGGAATCAGAACATGAAACGATCCCAAGCTTCCAGGAGTAAGCCTCTCTACTCGTTTTGGGCCGAATTTTCCCTTTCGCTCTCTCGTTTCTAGAATACGTAGATGGGGATTCAAGGAATAACGAAGCTAATTAATAGAAAATGCCAATTACTACATATGGCTGACCTTTTCCCATGGCCATCCAAAAGTAATCTTTGGAATTCACTCATTGCAAGTTTGCTTTTCATCTTTATCTAATTGTTCTCCACTATGACTTCTTTTTTCCCACCAACCCATCCCTTTTCTTTTTCCCTTATCTCCTTATGATAGGACAGATGAGGTGGATATTTGAAGAGAAAAAATGGGAAATGGTAAAATGAAAAAATTTGGATTATTTCGGTTAATTCAGTTAAAACAGAATTTCAGTCGATTCGATTGAATGCTCGTTCTGCAGAATTATTAATATTATCTCTATATTAATAATTCGATTCAGATCATTCAACACAACCATAGAAAGAATATAATAAGGGAATGGATGAGGGCAAGTTGATGCTATAAGATAAGGGAAACACTGGTGCAGCTGGAGAGAGACCAGACCTTGACACTGATAATGGCTAAAGGCAGCAGTAGGCAGTAGAAGCCAAAGATTTTTTCCTTTACAGCAAAATTTTCAACCACTACTTTATAACACATTGAAAGCTGTCATAAACAATGAATTATGACCCACCAAAACGTACAATGTGAATAATTGATCTACTTGGAAGGCAAAAAATGGAAAGAGAGATGCAGATGTACAGAAAAGAAGGTGAAGCCCTTTTCAAGCAAAAGTAAAAGTTCCATGTTGCCACAATCAAAGCGCAAAATAAAAAGAAAGAGAAAGCCATAGGATTCATTCATGTGGATGAGGATCAAACACAAAAGATTGATAAGCTCAGCAACCTATATAAATTAATTAGCATTTGTACAAAATATTGCTGCTTAGCAGACCTATCCACTGTCTCATGCAGCTGGAGATATAAGAATAAATAAAAAATTAGGCTTACTAGGCAAAACGTGCTGCTCATTGTTGACAGGAAATTTCAACCTTTTGATTCTTCTTTTGTTACTCCATTGTAGAGATTAGGAGATTCAGTCCTTTTTTTTTCTAACCGTGTAATAATTGATCCACACGGTCAAAACCTTGAAAAAGGGTTTGAATTCTTGAATCTATCATGAGAAGATCAATTCAAATTTTAATCAAAATTAGAGATGATAACGGCAAGATATCTTAATGTGAATTTTATTATTAAATGTTTGATTAAATTTTTTTAATTGTTATTTATGTTTGTATATGAATATTTTAGACACTATTCATTAAATATTCTCTTAAAATTAATTTTTTATGTATAATATTAATAAAAATTAAATTAAAATTTAGTAAGTATTAAATTAATGATAAAAATTATAAATAAAAATAATATATGAAATTAAAATTTAGTATCACGAATCATTATTTATAATCAAATTTGGATGATGAATATCCTAAAATTACTATTTGAATCTAACTTGAATTTGTGCGAGTAATAATTTACTATCCGAATGTTACTCAAGTTAGATTATAAAATATCTTAATCTTATTTAATCGGATTGAGCAATATGAAATACCCAATTACAAGATAATCATTGATATATCCCTAATCAAAATTAATTACAAAAAAAGTGCAAAAGAAAAAAAATACTAATATTGAAATCAAGAAATTTGAATGTAAGTTATTGAGAATGCATTGTTCTCTCATAATAATTTACTATTTGAATCTTACTTGAATTCGGTTATAAAGTATCTTAATTTTATTTAATCTAATTGAGTAATATAATGTATTCAATTATAAGATGCCCGGTGACATCTTTATTCCAAGTTAATTACCAAAACGTACAAAAAAATAAAAAAAATTACTAGTACTGAAATAAAAAAATCTGAATGTTTGGGTTGAAACTATTTTTTATAAAATCTGTTTTCCAAGGCAGTCAAGAAGTCTATGGTCCAACAAGTACTGCAAATTTTTTTATATTTTGTTGATGAACTAAAATTTCTCCCATGACATGGAAAAACGAGTGTGATCACGCACCCACTCTCTCTTTCCCTTTACACGTTTCATGGCCAAAAGAGCAGGCCTTGGGTTGGGTTAGTTAAGGAAAAATGACAAGAAATGTTTTTACTGCGAAGGTGAAAGAATTGATTAAAGAAATCACATTGGGGACACATTGCCATGGCCTATGGGTGGAGTGGTCAATCGTGGCAGCGTCTGCTCCTTGAAAGTAGAAATTTATTCTAGTTACGACAATTCCCACGTAAGCTGTTGCTTGTCTCTTCGTTGCTTTAAAGTATTGCATCGGCTGACACCCACGTTTTCTACTGAAACCTTGCGACGGGGTCTTGGCCTTCCTCCGTTTTCTTGGATGTTTCTACCTTTTTCTGTTTTTATAAGTAGAGGTAGCTACACCTAATCAAGTTCCCCTCATCAAGTTGGTCTGTAACTTGTAATCTCAACTTGTAGTTGAGATTTGGTGTTTTGTGGGGTTTATTCTTTTAAAACTTCGAGGGACCAATTTCTGAAGCGCATTGAAACTAGAGCAGTGTGAGCATTAGGGTACTGAGAGCGTTATAATTTATCTGCACTGGCAGAAGTGATTACAGGCCAAAAATGAAGTTTGGGAAGGAGTTTGCGTCGCAGATGGTGCCGGAATGGCAAGAAGCGTACATGGATTATGATTTCTTGAAGTCCCTTTTGAAAGAAGTCCTGCGTTTCAAGCAAAGGACCAAGCCACCGGCTACCCCTGGTGGCCTGAAACGGAAGCTGACGCTGTATAGAGCTTTCAGTGGCCTAACGCAGAGGCACCACAACCCGACGAGCCCGACCTCGCCTGACATAGAAAGCCAACCCATTTTGGTGAATTCTGTGAGTCAGAATGGGTCTCAGAGTTATCAAACTACGTTCCTGATGTCAGCGGACGAGGGCGGAGAGTATGAGCTGGTGTACTTTAGGAGGCTTGATGATGAGTTCAATAAGGTGGACAAGTTTTACAGGGCTAAGGTGCAAGAGGTGATGAAAGAAGCAGATATTTTGAACAAACAAATGGATGCTTTGATTGCTTTCAGGATCAAAGTCGAGAATCCTCCAGGGATTAGTTTTGACAGGTCCGTGGAGATGACTCGCCTTGCTTCAGACATTGCAGCGTCCACAGCTGCATTATCGGCTGCTACTCCATCTGGTGCCAGAGCTAGCAGTAAGTATTTCTCCTCTCAAAGCAGTTTACCACTGTTTTGGTTACAGAAAATTACACTTGTAGTCCAGGTGGAATGTTGAAACTGAATATGTCTTCCTTTTCGATTGGCAGAAACAGCTCCTCACCTTGAAGCCATTGTAGAAAGCACCCATGGTCAAGCTGATGATGATGATGATGATAAAAATGATGAAAAAGAGAGAAATACCCCGATTCAAGAAGCCAAAGCACCGAAACCGAAGAATATCATGGGCATCAGACCTGCACCACTTGACGTACTTGACCGGGTGAAAATGAACAACACTCTTGAGACTCCTCGTTCCACCATTAAAGGTGTCCTCAGGGTTCCTAACCATACGGACCTGAGTTTCAGCAGGGAAAATCTAAGGAAAGTTGAAGAACAACTTAAGCGGGCTTTTGTTGAGTTCTACCAAAAGCTTCGTCTGCTTAAAAGTTTTAGGTAAAGACTGCTTGCTCCTTGCTACTTATCACATAATTTGGTCTATTTTTCTCTGCTTTCTTCTGATTGTACTGATCCTTCTGTCCTTGAATCAACAGCTTCCTGAACACGTTGGCGTTTTCCAAAATCATGAAGAAGTACGATAAGATCACTTCCAGAAGTGCATCCAGATCTTACATGAAAATGGTGGATAACTCCTACCTTGGTAGTTCTGATGAGGTAAATGTTAAAATTTCTGTATCAATTCATTACAAAATTTGCAGTGGGCAAAAACAATTAAGCTTCAACTCTTTCTGAAAACTTTTCAACACTCAAACTATCATTGAGTTGCTTTTAACAATAAAAAACTTTGCTGGATTTCTTAGTCACCTGCAGCCCCTAATCTAGCACCCTTCATCACAGGTTACAAGGCTCATGGAGAGAGTTGAAACTACATTCATCAAGCACTTTTCAAATGCAAACCGTGCTAAGGGGATGAACATCTTAAGACCCAAAGCAAAAAGAGAAAGGCATAGGATAACATTTTCAACAGGTACAATTCCTGTTGCAGCCCCTTTTAGAACTTTCAGTTGGGGGCATAATTAACCCAGATTATGTCTTCTAAAAATTTTCAGGGTTTTTCGCTGGCTGTGCGGCATCTCTTGTACTGGCCCTTATTCTGATCATTCGTATCCGTAAAATTATGGATAGTCGAGGGAGGACCAAATACATGGAAACAATGTTTCCTCTTTACAGGTACTGTATTTCTTTCTTCTTCAGGTTTAGCAGACCTTAACACTTAACAATTCTAGACATGGTTCAAATGTTTAACAAGTTGTTATAAATCCTTTGCAGTTTGTTCGGATTCATTGTTCTGCACATGGTAATGTATGCTATCAATATATTTTACTGGAGGAAGTACCGGGTTAATTACTCTTTCATATTTGGTTTCAAGCAAGGAACCGAATTGGGGTACAGAGAAGTTTTTCTACTGAGTTTTGGTCTTGGAACATTAGCTTTAGCCTGTGTGCTCTCGAACCTTGACATGGAGATGGATCCCAAAACAAGAGACTACAAAGCATTCACTGAACTTCTTCCCCTGAACTTGGTTCTGGTAAGTTTATTTATTCAACTTGCTCAGTCTGTTGTTCATTTTCTAACAACACATTAACTGTCTTCCTTCCTTTTTCTATGTTGCAGGCTCTACTTATCATCCTATTCCTGCCATTCAACATCTTGTATCGGTCGAGTCGATTCTTCCTCCTCACATGTTTGTTTCACTGTATCTGTGCTCCTCTGTACAAGGTAAATAATGGAAGACTTAACATAAGAAATGATCAAACAAATTAAGATTATAATTGTGGAACACACCTAATCCATCTGTTATTATCTTTCCTGCTGCAGGTTACACTCCCAGATTTCTTCTTGGCTGATCAATTAACTAGCCAGGTTTGTGAGAAATTACTCTTGCCTTTTGTCAATCTCTCAATACCCTTTTTTCCAAATAATTTGAAGTTCATATCCTTGTATTAATTGTTACAGGTGCAAGCCTTTAGGAGCTTCGAGTTCTACATTTGCTACTATGTTTGGGGAGACTTCAAACACAGAAAAAACACTTGCAAAGACAGTGATGTGTTCAACACTTTCTACTTCATCGTGGCTGTGCTTCCCTACTTGTCACGCCTCCTCCAGTGCCTCCGTCGCCTCTTTGAAGAGAAAGACCCATTGCAAGGATACAATGGACTGAAATATTTCCTGACAATCGTAGCTGTCTGTCTGAGAACAGCTTACAGTATCAACAAGGGAATTGGCTGGAGAATAATAGCCTGGGTCGTCTCAGCCATTGCAGCAATATTCTGTACATACTGGGACCTTGTCTATGACTGGGGCCTCCTTAACCGCCATTCCAAGAACCGTTGGTTGAGAGACAAACTCCTCGTTCCTCACAAGAAAGTATACTTTGGGGCCATGGTGAGTAGAAAGAGATGAAAAAGTTTCCGTGTTTGAATAGCTAATTACCTCTAAAGACACTGACCAAGTTATTGAAATTTTCTCAGGGACTGAATGTTCTGCTGAGATTTGCCTGGCTCCAGACCGTGTTGAACTTCAAGTTTGCATTGCATGCAGAAACCCTGACGACGATTGTCGCCAGTCTTGAGATCATTCGTCGTGGTGTATGGAATTTCTTCAGGTAATCAATATATTATTCTTTCATCTAAAGACTGCCAAGTTTCAAACAAAGTATATTTATTAATTCTGACAATTGGATAACGTTCAGGTTGGAGAATGAGCACTTGAACAACGTCGGAAAGTATCGTGCATTCAAGTCCGTACCGTTACCGTTCAACTATGATGAGGATGATGACAAAGACGATTAAGTTTTGTACGATAAATCTGCTGAAGAATAAGAAAAACTGCAGATAAAACGCCATAGATGCCCCGCAGCTGCCATCTGCTACAACATTAAACTTAAAACCCATCAAGGCAACATACAATGATTTGACAGAGATGGAGTTGTGGTACATAATTAAGGAATTTTGATGTTTGATGAGAGACAAAGCCAATACTTTTGCTAATTCTCTGTTTGCTTGTATTTTTTTTTTGTTTATTTTTGTTCAATGTACAGAATTCATTCTTAATGAAAAATACCTTCTAAATATTTTCCATTGATCCTCATTAAATGATCATACAAACAAGTACATGAGAAATAAGTATATGAACAACTCATTGATAAATTTAATAAATTCATAAATAAGTTTTCCTACTGCATTTAATAAAAAAATTAATTCCATCATGACAAATTAAAAAAACTCGAGTCCGATTCTAACCAATAAAAAAAAACCCGAATATGAAAATTAATACTTGGCTTATTTTATTAAACAAACTTGAAAATTGAAATCGAAACTTATATATTAAGTTTAATAAATGCTTTTAAATGAATTTTAAAACTGAGTTTTGAACAGTTCTAATTTTAGGTTTGTTCGTGCATCACACCAGGACCAATCTTTTTCCCAATCTTCCAATGCATTTGGTAATCTTAATTCTCCATAACATTAAAGTGAATTTGCTTTAGAAAACGGGAAATGAATCCAAATAAATGACTTGGCATTATTATTTTTGAAACTTGAAATTACTTCAAACTAAATGACTTGGCATTATTATTCTTGAAACTTGAAATTACTTCAAACTGTTAGCCATTACCCTTATGCTGGTGATTCAAATAAGTGTTTGAAGAATGAAGAAACACAAATGAAGTGAAGAAAGGTGACTATATCGACTTGTGAAAAGAAAGGGAGAAGAAGGATCAAAACTCACCGTTTAAATAAAGGCAGAAGCTCAATACGCAACATTTTATTTTGCTTTTAAATTTCAGTTAGGAAGTAATCATTAGTTAGTTAGTTAGTGTTTAACTTGACTCTTTCTTCACTAATTGTATACCTGTACATATAAATACTACCACATAATACCTTGATTCTTTGAATGAGAGAATACTAAGGCACATTCTCATCCATGTGCGTCGTCTCTTCCCTATCCTCCATTTCTGATGCTTCTGACATGGAATCAGAGCAGGGAAACAAAGTCTGAGTAAAGGTGCTAGCTGTGGAATAGCTACTGGTGCCATGGTATTTAGCTCTATTCTGTTTGTTTTATTTCTAGTAAAGTAAAATCTCTAAACCTATTTTCACCTTACATTTGCTGGGTATCGTTTACTGTTTAACTTCATTATATCTTTAGTATTTGCATAATCTCTTCATTATTCCTCATTAAGCTTGAGTCATGTCTATGTCTGCTGATTCGAACCAGTCAAGGTCCCAAGGATCTCAAACCTCATCACAGATTTCACCAATAGGAGATCCTCAATCTCCCTATTACCTTCATCATATTAATCACCAAGGATCAGTCATTATCAATCCAAAGCTCACCACAAGTAATTATGTGGCATGGAGCAGATCATTTTTTTTTGGCTCTGTCCATTAAAAACAAGCTGGGTTTCATTAATGGAAGCATTCCAAAACCTGAAATCACAGATACACTATACCCTTCTTGGATTAGATGTAACAATCTTATAGTAGCATGGCTATTTGATTCCATTAGCCCTCCCATAGCATCAACCGTGTTTTACATGGATTCTGCAATGGAGATCTGGAACACCCTGAAACAAAGCTTTGCTCAACCAAACGATACAAGAGTATGTAATCTGTTATGCACATTTGGGAATATCAGTCAGGGAACACGTTCAGTGGACACTTACTTTGTTGAACTTAAGGGTATTTGGGAAGAGTTGAGGAACTACAGACCCCTGCCACACTGCGAATGTGGGAAGTGCAACTCAGAATGCTTCAAAATATACATACCAGTATCAAAAGGATATGGTTTTTAGGTTTTTGAACGGATTAAATGATTCCTTTTCAACTATAAGGTCACAAATCATACTTATGGATCCCATGCCAACACTTGATAAGGTATATAGTTTGATATTGAGGGAGGAGGCTCAAAGAAATATGCTGCTTCAAACTCAACCTATGCTTGAAACCTCTACAATGCTCACTACAGCAGACACAAGAAAGAAGTTTAAGAAAGAACTGATCTGTAGTCATTGTGGCAAGAAGGGACAAAGCAAAGAAAAGTGTTCCAGAATCATTGGATTCCCTGAAGATTTTAAATTCACTAAAGGAAAGAATAATGTAAGGAAAGGAAAAGGAACTGTCAACAATGTATCAGCAGGGAGTGATCTATCAGTAGATGAAATTCATATGGAGCAGGAGGAAGGCCTTGGTGGAACAAGCACTATGTCCCAAATGTCTAACTTGCAGCATCAAGTCAACAAGTTGATGGTAATCTTGAGTGAGAATGGATTGACCAGCAATAAAGGTAAGAACATATCTGCAAATAACCAACAGACAAAGCATTCACTAGCCAACTCAGCCTTTGCAGGTATTATCTCTGGCCATCTTTGTTTTAATACCCTCAACAATATGCCTCATAAGTTTAGAAATGTGAATTCTCTCATGTTGAAACACAATTGTTGGATAATGGACCCAAGTGCAATAGATCATGTCTCAAACTGTTTAAAAAATTTTACTTATGCAAAACCAGTCACTAATTGCTTTGTACAGCTACCAAACAATAAGAGAGTTATGGTGACTCATATAGGAACTGTTAACTCAGCCCATTATTAACCTTAAATGATGTATTTTGTGTGCCAAGCTTCATATTTAACCTTATATCTATTGGTCAACTCACTAGCACCAAATCAACTTATGTTTTATTTACTAACATGTATTGTATTGTCTAGGACATTCCTTCATGGACTGTGATTGGGGTAGCTAAGGCCTCTTCCGGACTATATTTGATGGAAGATAGAAAAGAACAGCAAGACTTGTCTAGCTACTGTTTTGATAAAGTTGTCAAGCTTCCTTTTACTTCACTAGTTAGAGTCTGCAATGCAGGGCATAGGACTTTTGATTTATGGCATTTCAGACTTGGACATGCTCTTCTGGAAAGGATTAGTGTAATAAATCAACAATTTCCAAGCATTAAATGTTCAAATGATCTCATTTGTGAAATCTGCCCTTTAACAAAATAGAAAAAGTTACCTTTTCCTATTCATGTTCAGAATATAGATCCATATTGACATCTAGGGACCCTATGAGGTACCTACTTTGTTCAATCAGAGATATTTTCTCACCATTGTAGACGATTATAGTTGTTTTACATGGATTTTTCTTATGAAAAGTAAAACAGATGTTTCTAGCATAATACCTGCATTCAATGCTTTTGTTCAAAGACAATTTGATCTAAAAATCAAATGCATAAGAACTGATAATGGTCAAGAGTTTAGGCTCACAAATTTTTTTACTAAGTTAGGGATAATCCATCAATTGTCCTGTGTAGAGGATCATCAGCAAAAAAGGACTATTGAAAGAAAACATCAGCACATACTGATGGCAACAAGAAGTCTGATGTTTCATTCAAAAGTTCCAATCACTTTCTGAGGGGATGCAGTCCTAACAGCAATACATGTGATCAATAGAGTGCTTACCAAAATCCTCAAAAATAAATCACCTTATGAGCTACTCTATAAAAGACCACCTTCCTATGCACATTTAAGGTCTTTGGATGCCTTTGTTTTATATCTACCTTGACTCGAAACATAAAGAAATTAGATGAAAGGGCTAGTAAATGTATATTCCTAGGATACCCAAACAATGTTAAAGGGTTCAGAGTATATGATCTGAATGCACAAAGGGTACTGATTTCAAGAAATGTGGTTTTTCATGAAGTGATTTTTCCTTTCCAAACTTTGTAGCATAATGTACCAAAATAGGCATTTCATCAAACACCTCAAACACATAGTAGATACTTTAACCCCTTTGACCAAAATTCATAGATTTTTCAACACCAAAACCCTCCACCAGTTGAATTACACTTACCTGAATGTAATTCACCCAATGACCAACCTTCAATATCATTTGTGAATGATTTGGACCAAAATGCCCCTGATGAGGCCAATGATTTTGCTAGTACTTCTACAATTGGCAACACTAATGGACCTGAAGCAATCATAACGAATGACACACAAACATAAGTTAGAAGAAGCTCTAGATCAAAGCATATCCCAAAGTACCTTGAAGCCTACCAATTAGACTTACCTTCTCAAACCAACAATGTTACTGCACATCCAATCACTAAACACCTATCTTGCCACCAACTATCACCTGCTCATAAGTCATTCATCACTTCTCTATCAACAATTTCTAAATTAAATTCTTACTAGCAAGCAAGCAATCAAGCATTCTCACGGGAAAGATGCCATGACTGTTGAATTGAAGGCATTGGAAGATAATGGTACATGAAGCATTGTTCCACTACCTCCCAACTGTCATGTAGTAGGTTGTAAGTGGGTATACAAGGTAAAACTGAATGCTAATGGCAATGTAGAGAGATCCAAAGCACGTTTGGTTGCAAAGGGATATAATCAGATCAAAGGTTTTGACTACCAAGACACCTTCAACCTAGTGGCCAGACAAACAACAGTAAGAGTATTTTTTGCATTAGCAGTTGTACACAACTGGCATTTATCACAACTTGATGTGAATAATGCCTTCTTGAATGGTGAACTAGCAGAGGATGTATATATGGAGTTGCCACAGGGATATGTAATTAAGGGGGAGTGTCCAAGTCATTCAAGGCTGGTTTGTAAGCTACACAAGTCTCTCTATGGGCTCAAGCAAGTATCAAGAGTCTGGAATTCCAAGCTCACTACATCACTTCAAAAATTTGGTTTCAAACAGTCAAATTCAGATTACTCACTGTTCACTATGAAAACATATAATGGAGATTTTATAGCTCTCTTAGTGTATGTTGATGATATACTAATTGCAAGTAATTCTGTCCAAGTAAAGTCTGATGTCAAAGAATTTCTGAAGTTAGAATTCAAACTCAAGGAACTTGGTAAAGTAAAATACTTCCTAGGACTCGAGATTGCCAGATCACCAGAAAACATATCAATATGCCAAAGAAAATATGCTTTGGACCTTCTTGAAGAACAAGGATTACTTGGAGCTAAGCTTGTGAGTACACCAATCGACTCTAATCACAAATTGGCAAAATCCAATGATGAAGACAAGCTGACAGATGCAACAAGCTACAGACAACTAGTTGGAAAATTGCTATACTTGACATTTAGCAAACCTGACATCGCATATGCAGTGCAGGTACTCTCATAGTTCATGGAGAAGCTTGGCATTCATCACTTTGCAGCAGCTCACAGGGTCTTGAAGTACATCAAAAAGGCACCAGGTCAGGGAATATTAATGAAGTCAAAATGCAATTTAAAAATATCTGGATACTCAGACAGCAATTGGGCAGGATGCTCTGACACCAAAAAGTCAGTTACAGGCTACTACATCTTCATTGGTGATTCCTTAGTGAGTTAAAAATCAAAGAAACAGTCTGTAGTGGCAAGAAGTTCAGAAGAGGCAAAATACAGATCAATGGCTGCTACTTGTTGTGAAATCATATGGCTAAGGTCTTTAATGGCTGATTTTGGGATTAATTATTCTGAAGCTGTGAACCTATGCTCAGACAGTCAATCAACGATACAAATCAGCAAAAATTCTGTACTTCATGAGAGGACAAAACATATAGAAATGGACTGTCATTTCCATCAGAGAAAAGGTATCAGCTGGATTGATTAACCCCTTGCATATTTCAACACAGTCACAGTTGTCAGACATTTTCACCAAAGCACTTCAACCGAGACAATTCTATAATCTGTTGAGCAAGATGAATGTTCATGACATTCATAGTTCATCTTGAGGGGGAGTGTTAGACATTACCCTTATACTGGTGATTCAAATAAGTGTTTGAAGAATGAAGAAACACAAATGAAATGAAGAAAGGTGAGTATATCGACTTGTGAAAAGAAAGAGAGAAGAAGGATCAAAACTCACCGTTTAAATATAGGCAGAAGCTCAATACGCAGCGTTTTATTTTGCTTTTAAATTTCAGTTAGGAAGTAATCATTAGTTAGTTAGTTAGTGTTTAACTTTACTTTTTCTTCACTAATTGTATACTTGTACATATAAATACTACCATGTAATACCCTGATTCTTTGAATGAGAGAATACCAAGGCACATTCTCATCCATGTGCACCGTCTCTTCCCTATCCTCCATTTCTGATGCTTCGACACAAACCATGGATGAAATGGAAAATCAAGCTAGTCGAGTTGAGTTGTGAACTCGGTGGGCTCAACTTAGTGGAAAACTCAACTCCAACTAGACTAAATCGAAGGTATCTATCAATTTTCAGGTATTAGTTTGAAAAATAATCATGAAAATTTGAGCACTGGCTCAACTCAACTCATTATGCAATATATAGAATTATTTTTGTACCCAAATTTGAATGCAAATTAAGTATGAACTAATAACAAAAATATAAGTATTACTAATGACAATAAATTATAATTACAAGATTATGATATTATTACAATGATAATTATAAAACAACCTTATTTTTTTATCTCGACTTTTGTAACGTAAATATCAATGTGAATAGACGTATGAAAATTATATTTAATCAATAATTATAAAAAAAATTTTATTAAAAAAGTTAAAATTTACGTAAAAAAAAATATTGACTTAAACTAATAAATAATATATATATATATATATATATATATATATATATATTATCTGATTGAACCATTAACGGCATTAGAATTTGAGATCGATTAGTTAGTCATTTTCAAATCTAATGAATTTGAACTGAATTATTGTAAAATATGAATGACATGGTTGAAAGCTTTGACCTCCATGGTGAGCTTAGGTTAAAAGCATGGACAAATTCCATTGGTTTCTTCCGCACACGTTTCTCTGCAACTTGGCGGCTAGAGCTTGGAGCCGCCAGACAGTCCTACGTAGCCAGAACTTAGAGAGGGCAGTTTCGATCTAGGTCGAGGGCATTCTATGCAGATTCATTCAAAATGCGACTGCCCCTTTCCCTTTGTGTCTAGGGGCAATGCACAAGGGGGACCCACCCAGACTTTAGGTACAAGCATTATTATTCAACCGGTCAAATTTATTAGAGAAAAGCTTTTACATGTGCTGCCATTTTCCATGGTGTCTCTTGAAGGACACAGCAGTCCATAATGGCAGTCCCAATGTCATGCCAGGTCTCTCTTTTTTATATATAGGGGAAAGAAAATCAATGCCACTTTTCGATTTTCTCTACTAAACTTTATGGGAAATTGTAATACATAATTAATAATTTGGGTAAATTATATTACACCTTTCGAGTGTTAGATTTAAAGATATTTTGATAATTTTATTTATGATATTAAAAACGTAATTCATTCTGTGAATAGAACTTATGCAAAAAAGATTAATTGAAAAAAATAAAAACAGTTATGTTAAAAAAATTGAAATCATAAAAAATATAAATAGAATTTACTTAAAAAAAAAATTTTAGAGTCTGTTTGGTTTGACTTTTTTTTTAACTTAAAAGCTATTATAAAGTTCTTATGAACAATAATAACTTTTAAAATTAAGTTAAAATTGTTTGATAAATTTTTTTTCATAAATTATAATTTTTGTTAAATTATCATAAAAGGTATTTTTTTGAAAGGGTAATATTGTAATTATTTTTAACAAATGAGGATATTTTTAGAATAAAAATAAAAATTTTCTTGTATTTTTAAAAGAAGAAAATAAAAAGCTCATTTTTGGAACTTTTTTTTAAGCTCTTTTTTTAAAAAATTTGTTCTTAAAAAAAAAGTTACTTTTTTTTAAGAATTTATCAAAAAATCATGTTTTACTTGACTTTTACTTTTAAAAGATAGATAAGCTGAAAAAAAAACTAGACCAAACATGCACTTAAAAGAATTACCAAACATGCACTTAGAAGAATTATATAATTTTTTTTGGCTCAACGAAAGAACTATATAATTAAGCGAAATACTTGGTCAAGGTAAATCAATGTCCGATTTACGCGAGGATGAACCAGAAAAAGTACAAATTTTTATATAAAATTCGTACGGATTGACATTTTCTTCGGTCAAAACTTTATTAGAATATAAGAATGAGTAAACAAGCAAAGGAAACAAAAAACTTAATTAGAATTTTGACTTGAGAATCTTTAATTATTGTATTATATAGAAAATTAAAAAAATGTTTTAATCCCAACAATATTAGAAAGGTCCAAAACTCAATAACAATATTGATTTGGTAAAATGGCGGATGCATTTTTTAGGTACATATACAAGTAATCTATTTCTCTCCTTTCCTTGATTTTGTCCTAAACTTTATATCGATTTATTTAATTATTTCAGAAATTTAATTTTAGTTGATCTCGATAAATCAATTTAGTTAAGACCGAACGACTCATTCACTATAATTTAACGTATTTATGGATAAGTATCATGTGTAAAAGTATATATTTACTTTAAATATCGCAATTCCATGTCATTAGTCTAAAATATGGTATAACAAAAAGGAGTTCTAGTTGTGGAAATTAATATGGTATATCTTATATGTAAATAAAAAAATTTAGTGGTTGAATTGTTCTTATCCTTTCTTTACATCAATGGCCAAATATTAAGTAAAAATAAATAAAATTGTTTTTCTTACAAATTCAGCTTCTCTAAACATCTTTAATGCTTGCATTATTTTTTTTTCCTACTGATTTTGATATGTAGGATTTTTTTTTTTCCTTTTTGGGGGGTAATTCTTATCTAACAAAAAGAAATTTGGATAGCTTCAAATAATGGTCTCCTAATGATTAAACCCCACAAATTTCTATATTAAATACTAAATTTATAAGATTGGATTCAATCAAATTGATTTCTTTTTTCTTACGGTATTATTGATGAATTATTGTTTATAGGCAGATCAGTTTATATATTGGACTGTCTCATAATTATATAAGATAAAATTCAATCAAATTGATTTCTTATTTCTTACGGTATTATTGATCAAATTATTTGTTTATTGACACTTTCAGTGATTATTAAATTACTAATGGGGCCGTCTGTGAACTAGGAAATTAACAGTTGTTCATCCACCGCACATAATTAAATTAATTAATTGGCCGTACAGAAATAGACAAGAGTCAAGATCACCGAACAAAGATCTGGTAATTTACATGACTAACATAATATTATATATATATATATATAATTCCAGGGGCTATATGCAAAGAATATTCAAAAGAAAGCTATGAATTTAATTTCTACTCTTTGAAAAGAATGGTAACGGGAAATTATTAAAGAAATTGGGAAGGCAGGATGTGAGATAGACAAGTCCTCCACCTGCTACGTAAACAAAGATTTTATATTGATAAAGATTGACGGCAACTGATTGCATTAAATCAAATCCAGGGTTCCAGAAAGGCAACATTGTTTCTCCTCAGCACACTAAGCTCCACGAGTGTGGTCGCAAACCTGACTATGTCTGATTCGCCAAGCAAAGTCAAAAAGCTAAACCCCTCCCTCTATCGCTGTCCCAGAGTCCACTTTAGGATAAAGCCAGCAAAACAAGGGATTTAGGTCTTATATTTTTATAAGTATCGTAATTTTATAATAATAATATAATTAATTAAATTAAAATACATAAAAATTAAAATAATTAATAAAATATCTACTTAATAAATATTTATTTTTTCTCATTTTTTACATCTTATTAATTTTTAATTATTTATTAAAAATATATAAAAATTAAAATAATTAATAAAATAACATATTCTTCTACTTTCAATTTATTATTACTTCCCACTCCCCATAATCTTATTAATTCGTAACTATTTCTCTTATTCTCTTATTCCTAATTAATTAATAATCTCTAATAATTAATTTGTTTATATAAAATTAATTATTTTTTAAAATTTATAATATTCATTTTTAAATTCTTTCTTTCTTTTTTAACTTCAATAAAAAATGTTATTTTTTTAATTTCAGTAAAAAATATCTCATTTATATATTTAACTTTAAACTTTTGAGATAATTGAACTGACCCTGCCTCTTTGCTTCTCTTCATTGATTGTTGTTTCTTCCCTTGTACACAGAGTTAAAAATGGACCTAGCACACCAATTTGCTTTCCCTCCGTGTTGCTTTTTCTTTGCGATTGAAAGTTCTTTACGTGAATAGTGAATCGGCAGTGAGCATAGAATCAAGGGAAAGAGTCAATGTTTCGCGTGTATATATATATATAGATGTGTAAGGAATTGTCGAATTGCATCTTTCCCTCGTTAGAACTGAAGTTGCTTTCGATTGTTCTAAACCCTTTTTCATTGTCTGCTGATACACTGACAAAAGCTGAAAACCAGACTGTTTTGTTTTATGTTCTTCTGACAAAACCTGAACGGGCAACAATGAAGTTCGGGAAGGAATTTGTGTCTCAGATGGTGCCGGAGTGGCAAGAGGCGTATATGAATTATGATTATCTGAAAACCCTTTTGAAAGATATCCATGTTTTCAAGCAAAGAACCAGGCCACCAGCTAGCCCAAGGGGCCTAAAACGGACCCTGACTCTGTACAGGGCTTTCAGCGGCCTAACCCTAAGACACAACCACCCACCCATCAGTCCATCCACACCGGATATTGAGGATCAACCCATCCTGGTGACTTCTGTCAACCGGGATGGTTCCCAGAGTTATGAAACGACTTTTCTTATGCAGGCAGACGATGGGGCAGAATACGAGTTTCTGTTCTTTAGGAGGCTTGATGATGAGTTCAATAAGGTGGATAAGTTTTACAAGTCCAAGGTGGAAGAGGTGACGCAGGAGGCTGAGATCCTGAATAAGCAAATGGATGCTTTGATTGCTTTCAGGATTAAAGTGGAGAATCCACAAGGATGGTCATGGCAGGACAGGTCAGGCGACATGACCCGTCTTGCCTCAGATGTTGCAGCGTCTACGGCTGCATTGGCAGCTTCTATTCCAGCTGGGGCTAGAGCCAGCAGTAAGTCAAGCACACAACACATTGTAAATTGTTTGATATATTTTGGACACTTGATAAGGACATGACACTTGTAAAAAATTGTCAGAAACATAACGTACTTGGATCAGACAGCTGGTATCCGTGGTCTAACATCATCTGATTGCATGTACGTAACATAGTAAACGAATGCTTAATTTTTGCTTGATGTACAGGAAGAGTTGATCGCATGGAAATTATTGAAGAGGGGCCAAGCATGCATGAGGAATCAGATGAGGATAAAGAAGAGAAAGAGAGCAAACATGGAAAGGAAAATGTTCAAGTTCAAAAGCCAGTTGTTAATAACTATAAGGGCCGTAAACCAGCTCCATTACAGATACTAGACCGAGTAAAAATAAATAAGACTCTTGAGACCCCTCGATCAACCATCAAAGGCTTTCTGAACGTCCCTCAGAAGACTGAGCTGAAGTTTAACAGGGAAAATCTGAAGAAAGTTGAGAACCAACTAAAGCGAGCTTTTGTTGAATTCTACCAAAAACTTCGCCTTCTCAAGAGTTATAGGTAAATGACTAATGCTTTATAAATTAAACTTAGATCAGTACTTTCTCTGCTTTCAATTCGAATTATAGTTGACTTTGTTGTGTTTGGAACAGCTTCTTAAATACATTGGCTTTCTCCAAAATCATGAAGAAATATGACAAGGTATATCCCTTTTTTTTCATTAATCAACTCCTTCCCTGATTCAGATGCCAAATTGGGATTTCTGTCTTTTTAACATTTTGTCCCTCATGCCTGCAGATCACATCAAGGACCGCTGCAAGATCTTACATGAAAATGGTGGATAATTCTTATCTAGGTAGCTCTGAAGAGGTGAGCTCTCATTAATTTATTTACTAAAAATTTTCAGGTTTTCTATACTAAACTATGTGTAATGCCATGGATTACTGATAATTTGCATGTTCAATTACAGGTTACCAAACTCATGGGGAGAGTTGAAGCTACATTCATCAAGCATTTCGCAAACTCAAACCGCAGCAAAGGAATGAATATCTTGAGACCAAAAGCTAGGAAACAAAGACATAGAATAACATTTTCTACAGGTAGAATACATAAGGAATTAATGAAGCAATTTCGTTTCAAAAGATATAACTCTTTATGACTCATTGTTGGTTTCTTCCTCGAGAACATTCTCAGGTTTCTTTGCCGGTTGTACACTTGCTCTTATATTAGCACTTATTTTGATTATTCGTGCCCGCAATATCATGGGAAAGGAGGGAAGGATCCAGTACATGGAAACCATGTTCCCTCTTTACAGGTAACAACAAATTAAGGTCTTGGCTTGAATGTATTCCCCTTTATCATCTGATTTTCTTCAAAATCCTGTCCCTGTAGACCATTTTTGACAAGGTTTTACAAATTAACATCTTGCAGCTTATTTGGATTCATTGTTCTACACATGGTTATGTATGCTGCCAACATATACTTCTGGAGGCGGTATCGAATCAATTACGCCTTCATATTTGGTTTCAAGCAAGGAACAGAACTAGGCTACAGGGAGGTGCTCCTTGTAAGTTTTGCTCTTGCAGTATTGGCACTAGCCAGTGTGCTCTCAAATCTTGATATGGAGATGGATCCCAAAACAAAGGATTATGAAACATTTACCGAAATTATCCCTTTGATCTTGGTTGGGGTAAGGATTAGATATTGAATTTATTCAAATGAGATATCCAAGCGTTTCTGCCACTCCCTTTCCACCAGTACATAGAGTTAACTGATCTCTTGGTTTCTTCTTTGCTCTGCAGGTTCTGTTTATCATATTGTTCTTGCCATTCAACATCTTGTATCGATCAAGTCGTTTCTTCTTCCTCACATGTTTGTTCCACTGTATCTGTGCCCCTCTGTACAAGGTAAAAGAGGGATAGGTGATGGTTTTGTAGAATAGACAAAAACATACTGATGAGCTTCGACGATCAGGTCTAACTAATCTGTAAATTACTTTCTACTGCAGGTCACCCTCCCAGATTTCTTCCTGGCAGATCAGTTAACTAGCCAGGTTTGTGACGTGAACCTTGCTGTCTGAAAACTGAGTGCCTTTGTATGTTTGAAATCGTCAATTCATATAAATGTTTCAACCTTTGCTTTGTTTCAGGTGCAAGCATTAAGAAGCCTTGAGTTCTACGTTTGCTACTATGGATGGGGAGATTTTAGACACAGACAGAACAGCTGCAAAAGCAACGATGTATTCAACACTTTTAGCTTCATTATTGCTGTGATCCCATATTGGTCTCGCCTCCTTCAGGTATTTACTTCAACTTGAAAACACTGTACTTCCAGATGACCTTAGTTGGCCATCGAAACTAATTAAGAATGCTTCTGTTAACCCTTTATCAGTGCCTGCGTCGGTTGTTTGAAGAGAAAGACCCCCTGCAAGGATACAATGGGCTGAAATATTTCCTGACAATTGTAGCTGTTTGTCTTCGGACTGCTTACAGTCTTAACAAGGGGTTAGGTTGGAAAGTATTGGCTCTCACTTTCTCAATTGCTGCTGCAATTGTTGGTACTTACTGGGACCTTGTCTATGACTGGGGACTTCTTCACCGGCATTCTAAGAACAGATGGTTGAGAGACAAACTCCTTATCCCTCAAAAAAGTGTATACTTTGGGGCCATGGTGAGTATAAAGGCAGAGGAACATATTTGCTTACCATTCTATTCTATCATCTGTCTAACAATGTTTTTTGATTCAAAAATGCAGGTCCTCAATGTTCTGCTGAGATTTGCATGGTTGCAAACTGTGTTCAATTTCAAGTTGTTCACTCTGCATAGACAAACCTTGATCACAATAGTTGCCAGTCTTGAGATCATCCGGCGTGGCATGTGGAATTTCTTCAGGTAACTAAGATGTCTTTTTCCATGTGATCTGATAAACTCATTCCTGAGAAGTAATCTAACATTTTTCTATCATCATTTGATCAGGTTAGAAAATGAACATTTGAATAACGTGGGCAAGTACCGTGCATTCAAGTCAGTGCCATTACCTTTCAACTATGATGAAGATGAAGATAAAGATGAATAGGACCTTCAATTTCAACTAAGTACTACATGTAAAGGGCTATAGGCCTATAGCAGAGACCTTCAATTTCAACTAAGTACTACATGTAAAGGGCTATAGGCCTATAGCAGAGAAATAAATTTGACACTCATACAATAATTTTGAAGCGGCAGTAGAAAAGTTGTTGTAACTATTATCATTTGATTTTTTCTTTATGTAAAAATTGTTGTCCTATATCTTCAAAGTTTAGAGGTCAAAAAATGGTTTCTTGTAAATGCATTTATCAAATGTACTTCCACTAGAAGATTGACTAGTCAATTGAGTGGCTCACTTTCCTCTTAGCTTCCTCAGCTTTATCATCTCATAAAAATGTCAAAAATTTACAAGTTTGAACCAAATGGGCAAGTCAAAAAATAAATAAAACAGGATTGCTTGAATATAAATGACGACTAAGATTATAGTAAATATGTGCCAACATTTTTTTGGAGATTTGATTCAAAGTTAAAAAAATCAAACTTCAATGATTTCTTTTGTAAATATTCAAATAGCAAGGCTACAAAATAGTATAGACCTCCATCTCTTCTGAATACTTCTTAACTCTCTCAAACTGGCTAATATCCCCATTTCAAAGAATAAAAAAGAAAAATCAAAGTAGAAAATACATATATGATGAGATACCGGTACTGCTAGCTGCACGTATCCACTTATCCTACTGTAGAAAACTACATACACTTACAGGCTTACATCCAAAGATAGCTTGATAGTAAGCAATCTATAAATATACTACTTTCATAAACTATAATGGATGGAAACAGAAAGTCTACCAGTAAGATACAATCACAGGTGGGGTCTCTTCTGTTGACAGAGTGTAGAATGGGAGTAAGAGCAGTGAACTTTAACAACAACAATCAGCCAAATTAATCTTTTCTCCTCATGGAAAAGGATTTCTTCTTCTTTGGGGGGTACAAATCATGCAAAGGAATTTGCCATTCTAAGAATCAACAAATTACAGATTTATGAAATAGGAAGGGTTAGGGAACAATCACATTGCATAACCAATTCAAACAAGTATCAATTAAACATTTATTTTACTCAATCAAATAAGAATGTTATCTTGAAGAGCAATACAATTATAAGCATCTAAGTTCAAATGCCACACTCAAATCTTTTCCTCAACATACCTCACCGTAGGATTTGCATAGCATCCATACTCGAAAACTCTCAAAACACCTCTCCATTCAGTTCTTGAAAGGTTGATCAAGTTCGGGCTCATTAACTCTGTTCAACAAGACCTTGAATGTTGTTGGAACAACTGCAAAAGAAGTAACAACTACTGGAGCATGTAGAAATATTGTTCTTTCAAACAATTCCGGTTACCAATCTTGAACCAACTGGTGACTAACCAGCAACTTTAAAATTCATTTCAAACTTAGAATTCCCAAGTTACTTAATCACATAAATCAACCAGCAAGTCTGAAACAGCATACGAAAGTAATCTAAACAATCAAAGATAACTAAAACACAATAATGTTTGTTCCAGTGAAAAATCATTATCCAGTCAATATTATTCATTTCTCGTGATCTCTTAATAACCTTTCCTCTATTAGTAGTAAATCAGTATCCAAAAAAGTATCCTCCTTTGCCATCCAATTGGCTGAGTTTACCGCTAAAAACAACAATTATCTCTAAAAACCCAAAAAGATAATTTCAAAACCAGCAAGCACCTCAAATTTTCTGCAAATCCTCTTTGGATTCCAAATTTTGCTCAGAATCTTTAGCAGCCTTTTCTTTTTCTAACTCCCTAATGGCTTCTTCCTGGGCGGCCTTCTCGGCTTTCAGTATCGGCTCATAGTAATCGGCGTGAGCCTCCATGCACTTCTTCAAAGCCGAAGTGGCTTCCATGCATTTCATGGCAACGTCTTCGCCATTCTTCTCGGCTTCGTCCACGCACGTTTCCCAAGCTACAAAGCTTTCTTTGCAGCCACCCGCTTTCATGAACAAGCAAAACCCACACTCTCCTTCTTCCTCTTCCCCTCCCTCTCCTGAATTCGACGATTCACCGTTGGGTTGATCTGGGTCTGGGTCTGCCGGGTTATTGTTCTCGGTGGAGGAATCTGACGGGATTGTTGGGCTTTCGGAATCCGTGGATTCAGGGTTTGGTGATGACATGGTACGTCTGATGAGTGTGAATACGATGAAAATCGGTGAGTTAGAGGGCGAGTTAGAGTAGCGCGAAGAATCGCTAGGGCTTGTTGCTGAAGTGAAGTCATCGCACGCCAGCTTAAAACCTCCTAAAACCCTTTGAAAAAGTTTGTTTCTTTTCGCCTTTATTCTTAATTAATTAATAAAACAGACTATTCTATTTGTATTTGGGCCGACTGACCCAAACAATTTCAGTTGGGCCTTAACTTAGTTCTTTAGTATTATTTTACAAACATAATTTAAGTAACTAAAATTCGATATGAATTTATTAATTTTTCTTGACGAATTACTCTTTTGTTAAAATATATAATATAAATATCAAATATTTATTCAATAATATATATGTATATTTTTAAATTAAAAAATTAAATTTGAATACAAAAAAAAAAATACTTGATTGGTTGAGAAAAATTCATTTAAAATTTCAATTTCTATCACTGTTGGACACTAAAGTTTTAACTTATAAGTGTAACCAATTTGATGTAAGCTGATGCAGTGCTTTGGTGGGTAAAAACCATTAGTAACAAATTAAATCAGAAGCTTTTTTTTTTTTTTCCAAGTCAGCCAATGGCTATGATCAGAATTGACTACATTTTTCTGATACTGTGTTCTGCAATATGTCCCTAAAGTCCAGATGCCAGAGACTTTTCTGAATGCTTTCTTAATGCTGCAGGATTGCCTTCCAAGAAGTGGATTTGGATTTGCCTTACCTGGTTCTGAATGTGCTCTGGATGGAGATATCTTGCTGGTGGTTAATCACCCTTGGTTGAGTCCTCATCAATGTAATTGCAAGGAAGAGGAACTGATTTCAATGCCCATAACTTGCCAACATTGTTCAAGTGTTCATTCTCTATCCTGGTTAAACAATGATCCATTTCTCAGCACATACTGCATGTTGACAAAAATCAAGTTTGGCCTCTTTAAAGGGTCAGCAATATTGCCTCATTTGAGAAGGTTTCTCTGACATTGGATCAGAACTAAGAAGTAGAAGGATCTTGTAGCATTCTGTTCGTTTTCTCTATGAGATTGTGGCAGTGATTTTCATATTATGATAAGGGATGAAGGGATTGGACATGCTAGTGACTGCTATATTTTGCAGAATCAAAATGAACATGAATGTCTTGCCTAGTTTCAGGAGTGGTTCAGTGCCTGAAGAAGTTCCAAAGACCACGACGAATAATTTCTAGGCAGGAAATGACAGTTGTTATGACCACTTTATGAACTGCAAGCAGTTAAATTCCAACACCAACTGCACCCAAGCAACTCTCAAAACCATATCCAGGGCCTGTGTGATGCACAAAACATACAGTTAGTAACGTTAACTCTGGAAGAAGATTGGAACACCAAAGTTCCTGTCACTTGACATCACCGTAGCTGCAAAGTAGACGCTTTTGTGTGGAACCAGAAGTTTATCTCTCAAATAAGCATTCTTTGAATGCCTTCGCAAAAGACCCCAGTCCATGACAAGTTCCAAATATGTACTCAATATTGTCGTAACAGCTGAGCTGACCGTTCCCTTCTTTAGTTCGAAAGCAGTTCTAATGAGAATTGCAACGATTGTCAAGAAGTAATTTAAACCACCGTATCCATGCACTGCAGCTTTCTCCTCAAATAAACGATGAAGGCACTGCAGAAAATCACATGCACTTCTGGCATCAATACAAATAAGAGTTTCTTCCATGGTTTTGCTAAAAGGGTTATTTTGCTTTGTTTAGAATATAATGAACATAAAATGTAGATTTTAAGTTAAAGTTTGATGCATCGCCTCCTAGGCAGAAATGGGCTGAGAACCAGACTATGTTGCTTTTGATCAATCTTAGGATGAATGGATTGGCACAAGGTAGCTGCATTTGAGGCTTACCTTGTCACGTTATTCCATATGCATATGTTATACATAGTTATGTCAAAATCTAAACACTCAGACATGCATATATATATAAAAATAGAACAATTATTAGGAGCTGCAATGTCTAGCCTGCTAATGTTGATGCAACTCTAACACGTAGGACAACACTTTTGGGTAGAACATAATAGTCAGATGCTGTGGGGCACAATGTGTTCCAAGGATGGAAATACTAGGTCAATACAGAAGTGATAGCATTTGCTCTGACTAGCATTAAGAAAAAATAATCACACCAAACATTTGGTTGCTGCATGACTGAGAAATTTATTATGGCGCTGCACATTGCATAGGCACGTTAGCATAATGTAATTTGATGCATCCAAAATGAAGGTACCATGTGGACAAGGTGAACTGCTTGCATATGGTAGGGGACAGATAAAATTCAAAGTATCGATTGTCATAGAGTTCCCTAGAACCTCCTATACAATGCTTTGTTACATGATTCTCTTCTCCATAATAAGAATGATCATTCAGGTACACTGTTTCCTGCATCAAAAGTTGCAAGCATGCAACACCAGAAAAATGAAATGAAATGATACCTGTAGCAAACAGATCCAGTATGGTATTAGAGCAACGGCAAAATAAAGAACATTGTAAACACCATGACCATGGCATTTGTCTTGCCGTTGGGAGACTTCTCCCAAGCTGTAGTAGCAAATATAAAGGTCAAGACTCCTTATAGCTTGGACCTGAGATCAAATGGTGGGAGACATCAGAAACAGATGCAAGTCTTTCTCTCTTTTTCTTTTTGGCCAAGGAAAAAGGCCCAAGTTAGTTTATCTTTGTCCTTTATACTTTGACCAAATACATAAATACTTTGTGAAACCTGGCTGGTAAGCTGATCTGCCAAGAAAAAATCTGAAAGTGTAACCTGCAAATAGACAACAATAATGATATCATGACTATCTTAGTTGTCTCGCACACACATTGTTATTCTGATTTTCTCCATTGCATTACCTTGTAAAGAGGAGCACGAAGGCAGCGAAATAAGGATTGAATGAAGAAGAAACGAGTTGAGCGGTATATGATGTCAAAAGGACAAAACAGTATGACCAGAACAATCTGCAACATACAAGAGAAATCATAAGATGTAAATTCCGCTAAGTGTTATACATAATTAATAGAAGGAAAAAGGGAATAGTTATACTTCATCAGAAAACTGAGTCAATTCTTATTTAGCAGCAATATCAGAATAAAAAACTAAAGCTACTTCTGAATTCTTACTGCAATTAAGCCCAAAGGGAAAAGCTGAGTTAATTTCTTGTGATGCTGAGTTTTTTAGCCCAGATCCAAGTGCGAGTTTCCCAGGAAACCAGCTAATGCAAGGACTGCAAGACTTGAACTCAGGAGGAAGACTTCTCTATAGCTCAACTCAGTTCCCTGCTTGAAACCAAAGGTAAATGGATAGTTGATTCGATAACGCCTCCAAAAGAATATGTCTGCAGAATACATGAGCATATGCAGGACAACATATGCAAAATAACTGCAAAGAAATTAAAGTAGTTCTTAGTGAGTACATGGTCTGGAAGTAAAATTGTCGAAGAGATCAAATTAATTCTAAATGTAATGTAACAGAAATATCAGAAAACTCCTTCATTGCCTGTAAAGTGGGAAAACGTTAACCATGTATGAGGCACCCTCCTTATGCGTTAGTTTTCTGGTCTCCATCCTTAAAACAACAGCAATGAGCAATGCAATTGAAAAACCAGAAAAGAAGCCTGAAGACAACAACACAACAGAAGTTAATAGATGGAGGTTCTGAACTAGGCTTTGCATGCTAATTACCTTGCTAAAGAATTTCTTGGTATGGCAAATTGAGCAGTGAGTTAAGTTAGTACGTACCAGAACCGAATGTAACACTGTGCTTCTCTTTTTTGCTTTTTGGTCTCAATGATTTCATGCCTTCTTGTATATTCGCATTTGAAAAATGCTTGACGAAGATAGCTTCAACCCTCTCCAAGAGATTATTCACCTAGAATAGAACAGAGCTAGTCAGTTAAAAGGAAAATTTGCTCTAGGTAGAGAGGTGACATATAAAAGAGCCAAATTTACTAGCTTGTTTTCAATTCTCAATTCATAGATGGACCCTTTTATGCAAATAAGCTCCTAGTTATCTTTGCATTAGACTGGGGGGTATATTCATGATTTTTCTTAGAGAAGAATGAAGTCTGTGAAATTTGGGGCACAGACATAAATTGTAATAATAAGATAAAAGTGTCAGTAACTGAGACAAAACCTCATCACAACTGCCAATATAAGAGTTTTTCACTCGTTTCATGTATGGTCTTGCTGCCCTTCTTGATGCAATCTTCATCCATGCGGAGTAAACAAGTAACAGATCATTGAGAGGGGTTTAGATCAAATCAAAGTGCCATTTTTTCTGCTTCTAATTAGTATAAATGCAACCTGGATATTTGTACAAGCATTTGATTCCTGACCTTTTCATATGTTTTCATGATCTTGGATAATGCTGTAAGATTCATGAAACTGGTTCAACCATATGCAAGACACATGTCAATGACTTTAAAAGCAAAAAATATTTTACTAAATAGTAAATCAACAGATTGTTTAACTGTTTATCACCTGTAGTGCTTTAGAAGCTGAAGCTTCTGGTAGAATTCAATAAACACCTTTCTCAGCCTTTTTTCAACTTTCCTCAGTTCATCCTTTTCGAAACATAACTCATCATCTTTGGAATCTTTGAAAAGACCTTTTATGGTTGACAGAGGAGATTCAAGGGTATTGTTAATCTTCACATGCTCAAGAATTTCCAGGGGATCTTGTTGGCTGGCAGAGCTGTTGCCTACCACCTGGTAACCATTACTCTTTTGAATATTTCGAAATGGATTGAATTCTGGGCCACTAGTGGATTCTTCATCTTGATTAATCTCTTGAAGAATCACATCTATATTTTCACCTCCTACACATTCAGAATAAAGACTGTAAGTTCAAGGACACAATAGTTTCCTTGAGTAACAGAAGATCGTCATTATCATGAATCAGAACTACATCACCACTACGAAAGTTGGAAGATTCTTCTAGTGCACTTCTGCCCCTCATCTCCACTTCATAACTTGAATCTTCAAACCCCATTCCTGCACATTTGGCATACAGGAAAGGTATATAAGGACTGGTAGCCTCAATATACTTGAATAAAAAAGCTACCAGAGCTGCTTCACCACGTCTAAACACTGAAATATAAGTTTTAGCTGTGGTTTTTCTTCCAGTTACTATAGCAACCACTGTTGCAAAAGATGTTTTTACACTGTCATATAATTTACTATATGAATCTCTGACCAAAATGAATTAAAATGTGAAGCTTCTGTATCAGCTGCACTTTAATTATTTTTTAGAAGTATATATGATTGATTATTGTTTGTACATATTCTGTTATTTTCTTTCATTACCATTAAATTTGGATAGAAGTTGTTTAAATTTTGCAAAAACCCTACATGATATTAGTTCTGCAATGACCCTGAGTAGTCTCTTTCAAGGGCATCCTAGTCGAAATATCAGCAGGCTGATGTTCTCTTAAACTATCACCGTTACCACCACAGCTTTGTACCCTCATCCGCAAAGCAATCAAAGCGTCCATTCGTTTATTCAGTAAAGCTGCTTTATCCATCACTGCCTCTATCTTTTGCTTATAAAAGGTATTGACCTTGTTGAACTCTTCATCAAGCGTTCTAAAGAATTCTACCTCAATCTCTCCTCCTTCCCCAGACTGCCCGAGGAACTCTGTCCTGTAAAACTGTCCAGAATCATCTTTCTGCAATCTGTCAACACCTGTCACTTGATCCTCTACATCTCCCTTGTTCATTAGGTTGCTTGGGTGTAGATGTAGACCACTGAGAGTTCGGCGCAGAGATAATTTCTTCTGTAAGGATTTCAGAGGTGTTTCCGGTTGCTTACTTAGCTTGTGGTGCAAAATCTCTCGTAAAATACTTTTTAGAACATTATAATCCACATACGCTTCTGTCCACTCAGGCACCATTTGCTTCTTAATTCTTTTCTAGATTTCATTGTCTTCTAAGTCTTTGCTTATATCTCACCAAAGCAGTCAGGGGATTTCTGCTTTAACCTGAACTACTAGAATTATAACTTCTCAGAGGATGAACTTGTTATAAAGACACATGCAATCATGTTCTAACAAGTAACCAGAACTACAAGAAAATCAATCAAAGAACTGAAAACGAGTGCATGTTAAAGAAACAAACTAAGAGCTGTTGGAGAAAAGGCATACTGAGATACCTTGTTTTAGTTGTTTAACATAAGCAAACAAGAAAAAGAAAAAGAACCAGAGTCATTGAAAATGACTCATGAAAGGAAACTTCAATTTTAAGTTCTCTGTCTTCTCTAAAGCACTGAAAATGAGGGAGGTCGAGTTGTCATCTCATGCGAATGTCAAGTAATGGCTGTTAATTTACAGTCCTTCAGTCTGGCTGTAGTTAGTTATGACAAGTGACAAGAAATCAGGTGGTGGTGACCACATTCCATGGAGGCGGTCTTAACCAGTAAAGAAATATTTTATTTCTTGCATGGTTTTTCGTCTTTTGTCTCCTTTCACTTGACTGGATAACAAGATATGTGTGAGGTACGCTTTTTGACCACCAGAACACCTCTCTCCACTGCATGCGGCGGTGGGGACAATAGGGGGCAACACGCGGCTTCACCCTCGGGAAACAGATGTGATGATGTGCTAATTTCTGCAGCATCTGATAGCAGTAAATCCGGCATACATTGGACTATTTGTGTTGTTTGGATAAATCCCAGTTTCCCATCTGTTGATTGGCAAGATCTTGTCAGGTTGTTTTTGCTGAAATCATACTTATGAGTTGCTTTTTCCTTTAGCTAACCTTCGTTTTAGCTAAGCTATTGAAAGGATATTGAACTCTCTGGTATCAGCATACCATCAGGTGCGAAAGAACCTGCCTGGAAAGGCTGCAAATGTTACTATTGGACAGCTTGGAGAATCCTGAAGATTTATGGATCAATAATCACATACAACAACTTGTAAACACCCTTTGTTCTCAAAATTAAGATCTTATAAATTGAAATGTGGAAAATCCCAACAAGCCAAGATTCCATTTCGGAATCAAGCTAATCAGAGGCATGATTTTCCTTTTCTGCCGCTTGAATTGATATTCCAGAATCGTTTGTCTAGTGTCTTGTTTAGCAGTAGGATTCCTGAAAGTTGTAGGACACTTGGCAAAGAGTGTTCAACCTGCTCTGGCAAGGACCCTGCTTGGCCATCGTTAATCTTACATTTATGACATTACTTACCCTCATGGTAGACTATTCCTAAAGTCCATAAATTGAGGAAAGATGGAGAAGCCAAAAAGAGAGTGATGCCGAATGATCGAGAAAGTAGATTTCTAAGTTATACCACTACGTCATGAAGCAGTAAACGTGTTCGAGATCAACATTACTTTCCAATATTGGAAAGGAGTGCACATATTAGAGATTGTTTTCAGTTAAATGCAAAGCAGTGGCCTATCCCACGACGGAAATGAACTTGTATAAAGAATCTAAATCCATAATCCGATTAATTACACATCCATTATAACTGTTTATTATACCTTCATTATTACATTCTAGCACAGAAATTAATTCCAGCCAAGATATCGTGTTACTTTACAAAGAAATCCCCTGTTAATTTTAAATGATAACAAACAAGTTCCAATCAAGGAACACATCTGGTAGGGGTTAGGGGAAATGGAAAGCCTTGGAAGGAGATGAGGAAGGCATCAAATTGAACGCTACGCATCCTGTTATATAATTCCACCCAATGCGCGATACTTGTTAACATAGTCACATAATTAGATTGAATCTGCCAACAGCCCCAAATGCAACAGTTAACATAATCACACAGCCAAACATATTGATTGACTAGGATCAAGCTTAGTCCAATCTAGATTTCTACAAGAAAACTTGGATACATGACATCCATAAAACGTTTTATTCATAAAAATGGAAAAACTACTTGTTTATCTCTATTTTCCCACCAACAGACACAACATGCTTAACCAGATGAGTCCCCTTGTTCACCCTCCTTTCCTCGATCTCCACTGCAACAGAAGAAGTGTGGCAACTTAACTCGACCACAGATCCTGCAACAAAGCAATAGGTTATAATTATACATATGTTGATTCCCAAGGAAATATTACCAACAAGAGTTGAGCAAGCATATCTAATTTACCGATGACAATTTGTTTGTTTTGTTTGAAAGTCATGAACGGCACAGATTCTATTGTGTAAGAAAAACCCTATCGGTATATTCCATCCAATTCCATCTCTTTGTTAAGGACTTCCAAGAGATGACACGTTTCCACCTTGCATTATCAATTTCTTATCATGCATTCTAGATATGTAGATATATGTAAGCATATGTTCATATGCATACAGGTGGGAGAGAATAAAGCAAAACATTGGGGGTGCCAAAGCTCTAATAATCAGCCTTCGCGATTCCTATCAAGGACAGCTAAATTTCTTTCCCTCCTCTAAGCTGCTAGCCTTCTACAACCCATTCAACAGGTTCAAAGAGCAAGTCATACAAGGTTTATCACACCAAGAATTCTAAAGCATAGAACAAATGTAGCAAGAATGTCCCTGACTAAGCAAAGACTGAACATTTTAGAAAAATGATGAACATCTAATTGCAATCACAAAGCCAATAAATACCCTTCTCATCAGTTTGGAAAAAGGGAAAAAGAAAAGCTAAACTAAACGAAACTTTGTTCATTACTAATTCAAGTAATTACCAAGACCAACATGAAACAAAAATTGATAAAGTTAAACCCTTACTTGCATCTAATAATCACAGGAACAGGTTTCAAAGCCCTGGGTCCATTTCTTATGCCTCTCTTATGGCGACTCACCTGCAACATGCACAAAACTTAAAATCTAAGCTTGATTGCTTGAAGAAACTTAAAATCGTAAGCCATAAACAATAAAAAAAAATTTGTTTATCTAAAGGACTAGAAATGCTCAAACTAACCAATCAACAAAATAACTGAATTAATATATAAAACTACTATCTTTAAACAAAAAAGAATTACTTTCTTCTTGGGGACAGCCATGAGCTCTATGGATCCTCCAAAAACGAAACTTGGAAACCCGAATCCGAACCCGATGTCTTTATTGGTATTGCTGTCTGGGATTTGATCAGACTCGGGCAAAACCAACGGCTGCAATGCGGTGGGCAGGCTCATGGGAGCGTCCAACGGTGGAGGGAGAGCTGAAGCATGTACCCACCTCCTCAGCCCCAAAACGGAACCGGAGTCTACGCCGGTGCGCTTCAGTAACGTTAGTCTCAACGCCATTCTTGGAAGTCGTCAGTGGCGGTGAGCCAGCCGTTTAGGTATCGTTTGGCAAATAGAGTGTTGGAAGAAGAAGCAGTTGTCACCAAAAACGACGCCGTAATTGATTGGCGAAATACTATTTGGGTTGGGCTGAATTTGGGCTCAGATTTTACATACTTTGGGCTTGAATGTAGTGTTTCTATATTTCCTAGGTCCACATTTGATTTTTTTAATAAAAAAATTAAAGAAAAATATTCGAATTTTATTTTTTAAATAAAAAATACGTAATAATTATTGAATCAAATGTTCGAATTCGATCCATCTTCAATTTAAAAAATATATATTAAGTGTTTACTATTTTTTAATAAAATTATAATGTATTTATCATTAAATCAAATATTTTAGAGAATTAATTTTTTATATTTATTTATGTGTTTAGTTTCATAATAATGCATGCAATTGCAACAGCTAAGCTTCCTCCATCAGCTGCGCCGATCAGCTCCTCCATGAATTGCGGTAGTAAAATGGCGGAACCGTAAATACACAACCCCATCTAACCCACACGTCGAGCTTTGACCATGGTGCACCCTACCTAAGCATTTAAAATTTCTTCACTCCAACCACTCTTTTGTGCACTCCCCTCCACCTTTTACACAAAATCCAATACCAAATGCAGCTTTAGAATTTTGGGTTCTTGGATGGATCTGAATTTGTTGAGGAGACGATCGTTGTTTTGTTCAAAGTCGTCGTCGTCGTCATCATCATCATCATTGCCGTCTTCTTCCAGGAGTTTGGGATTCGACGCCATGCGGTTGTCCACCAAGAGCCTGGCTAGTTTCCTCATGGCTTTACCCGTTGTCGTCATGCTTACCATCATCCTCCGGCACCATCCATCGGATCGGTTCACGGGATTCGCTGACGCTCGACCCTTCTACGCCAATGTTACTACGCCGCTACTACCAGGTACACAGCCAAAAATAAGTACTACATTAGTTTTAACAGGAAAAACTATGTAAATTGATTGAAAATTGAGATCATATTAAATCCAGTGCAATATATGGATATATTTCTTAGTACCCAAAGCAGAAATTCGATTCAATTGTTGTGACTAGTGAGTGATCTTGCAGCAGTGTATAGAATTATTAGTTATTTTTCTCAGTTCCTCATTCCTTCCTCTGCAATTCTTTGGTTCAGGAGATGATGTCTCCAAACCTACTGACATGGCTAAAGACAAACTACTTGGTGGACTCCTTGCTGTTGGGTTTGATGAACATTCTTGTTTAAGTAGGTACAAGTCGAATTTATATCGCAAAACTTCACCCTATAAGCCTTCTCCATACCTTCTTTCTAAACTTAGAAATTATGAAGATCTGCATAAACGCTGTGGGCCGAACACTCAATCCTACAATAAAACAGTGGAACAGCTCAAGTCTGGTCGTAGTGTTGGTTCTACAGATTGTAAATATGTTGTCTGGGTATGTTATAGTGGCTTGGGGAACAGGATTTTGACTCTGGCTTCGGTATTTCTCTATGCTCTTTTAACAGAGAGAGTCCTGCTTGTTGACCGAGGAAAGGACATGGCTGATTTGTTCTGCGAGCCATTTCCTGAGAAATCATGGTTTCTTCCCCTGAATTTCCCTATCACCAATAAGTTTAAAAGCTTTGATCAGAAGTCTCCTGAATCCTATGGTAATATGCTCAAGAATAACATCTTAAAACCTTCAACAGAATCACTTCCATCATATATTTATCTTCATCTGGCTCATGATTATGATGATCATGACAAGCTCTTTTTCTGTGATGATGATCAAGCTCTTCTCAAGAAGGTCCCTTGGTTGATTGTGAAAACAGACAACTATTTTATCCCCTCTCTCTTCTTGATGCCATCGCTTGAGCATGAACTAAGCATGCTATTTCCCCACAAGGAAACCATATTCCACCACTTGGGTCGGTATCTTTTTCACCCCTCAAATCATGTGTGGGGATTAATTACAAGGTACTATAATGCATATTTGGCCAAGGCAGATGAGAGGATTGGCATTCAAGTGAGAATTTTTGATGGACCTGGTCCATACCAATATGTGAAAAATCAAATTTCAGCCTGCACTCTAGGAGAGAAACTGTTGCCTGAAGTAGATATTAGAGGATCAATTGGCACTCCATCAGAAAACCCAAAGGTGAAAGCTGTTTTGGTGACTTCTTTGGTTGCTGGGTACTTCGAGAACCTGAGAAACATGTATTGGGAACACCCTACTGTGACTGGTGATATAATTGGGGTTCACCAGCCAAGTCATGAAGCGCAGCAGCAGACTGAAAAGCCATTGCACAACATGAAGGCATGGGCAGAAATGTATCTGCTCAGTTTGACTGATGTGTTAGTCACAAGTGCCTGGTCTACATTTGGCTATGTAGCTCAGGGTCTTGGCGGTTTGAAGCCATGGATCCTTTACAAGTCTGAAAATCAGACAACCCCTAATCCACCTTGTCAGCATGCAATGTCAATGGAGCCTTGTTTCCATGCTCCTCCCTTTTATGACTGCAAAGCTAAGAAAGGAATTGATGCAGGTAAAGTTGTTCCATATGTGAGACATTGTGAAGACGTTAGCTGGGGCCTTAAGGTAGTAGATAGCCATGATGAGTTATAGCTGCTACAAAGATTTCAATTTCACCAAATTTGTCTAAAAATTTTGGTAGAAGTACAATTTTTTTGGTTTTGATGGTGTGCTAAACTGCAATGTATCTCATAGAACTGTGAAGTTACCCCTAATCTGTAGAATTTTATGTAAGTAGGCTTGTTTTTCTGTTGAAGGTCTTAGATTGAGGTGCATCAGTGCATGTCCGAGGGTGCTTCTTTTATTCTTCAGAACTCCTCTTCCCCCTTTAGCCATCTTCATTTTGAGAGTTGAGTCATTACTTTTATGTTAATTAGGCATGCATATAACATTAATTGCCTGTTGGAACTTATTCCACCTTTTTATTTTGGTTTGCTTTGATGAAAGTTTTCATAACATGGTATGCAGTCGGTCTTTATTTCCACCATTGAGCATCTTTACTTCTGTAGTTGGAAAAGAACCCATAGCTATGCTTATCCTGGCCGAAAGATTCAAAAAAAGAAAAGGTGAAAAGAAGATTTGGCTCATAACCCCAAGCACATGTTTCTCGAAGAGGAGGGAAATAATCTCCTCCCTATAAGACCGACGGATCAACTAAAGGAGAAAGATTTAACTGAAAAGATCATTCTTCACTGCAAGCTTTCACTGTTTATGTTTGGAAAGAGACACCGGCAAAGGAAAGGCAATCCAAGCTTTCACTGTTCATTTCGACTTGAGCGACCCAAAATTTCAATTTGTTCAGTAGCTTTCATGGCATGCTATGAAGAAAAACTTATTTTCTATTTAGCTTTTAATTTTAGCTAAGGAGGAGAGAAAAGCAAGATAGCCAGACCGACAGGTTACTTTTTCTTTAAATGTTGGGGACCCTGTTTTCTACTTTATTTTTTCTCTGTAGGTAAATATTTCCCTAATAAGAACAACACAGAGAGTTCCCAGGCCCTCTCATTCTGTCTCTATCAGGTTTCATTCAACGTGTCGCAGTGTGATTGGCTAGTAGCCAGACAAGGCACACCAAACCTAATCCGTTCAACAATTCTCCACCCATGGAAGCTGTACCAGCTGCACCAATGAAAGCTGTTAACTTCCCTGCAACTTCCGCCGTCCCAAGAGCAACTGCTTCTGCCACCTTGGCCTCAGCATGGCCACAGAACAAACTCAACATGCTCACTCTTTATGCCCCAAATCCTACTACCAGATTCAGTTTACTCTCCCTCACTCGCTGTTCCACTAAACCAAACACCGACACAAACAACGAAACTGACCAAAATTCGACCTTCGAAGCGAATCCAAATCCAGACAACGAAAACCCAACAAGACACGTTTCGAATGAAGCAGTTCCCTCTTCATCAACACCCTCTTCTTCTCTTTCTAGAGGTTTGGTGCTTGATTTGGGTACTGTGGATTCTTGGGACTGCAGAGAAATTGGCTCACCGGTGGTTAAAAGATTCCTCAGTGATGAGGAAGAGAGATGGTACATGTGGTACCATGGAGTTTCTAATGGGAAACCAGGTTCAGATTCCATAGGATTAGCAGTTTCAAGCAATGGGGTACACTGGGAGAGAGGTAAAGGTGCAGTTAAATCAAGTGCAGATGTTGGTTTGGTGATGAATTGCGGAAATGATTGGTGGGCTTTTGACACTAAAAGCATTATGCCTGGTGAGGTAGTAATCATGTCTAGTGCTAAAGTGAGAGCTTCAAGTGCTGTTTACTGGCTTTACTACACCGGCTACAGCAGTGAGCAGGTGGATATTTTAGGCAATTCTTCAGGATTTAATGTACAAAACCCGGAAAGATTTTGTGTTGATGATAGTCGAAGTAGCGGAATTGGAAAGATCTTTAGGTCTTTACCAGGTTTGGCAATCAGTCAAGATGGGAGGCATTGGGCTAGAATTGAAGGGGAGCATCATAGTGGAGCACTGTTTGATGTTGGGTCTGAAGGAGATTGGGATTCATTGTTTATAGCAGCACCACAAGTTGTTTTCCATGGATATGGCGATCTCAGAATGTACTATCATTCATTTGATGTGAAAAATGGGGAATATTGCATTGGCATTGCAAGGTCAAGAGATGGGATGAAATGGATAAAGCTGGGGAAGATAATGGGAGGAGGAAAACGCAGTTGCTTTGATGAACTCGGAGCAACGAATCCCTGTGTAGTCAAGAACAAAAAAGATGGAGAGTACATAATGGCATATGAAGGAGTCGATGCAGATGGCCTTCGAAGCATTGGATTGGCAGTGTCACCTGATGGATTGAAAGATTGGACAAGGCTTCGAGATGAGGCAGTGCTAAAGCCAGGAACTGATGATGGATGGGACAACGAGGGGATTGGATCACCTTGTCTAGTGGGAATGGATGGGGATGTTGATGAATGGAGACTGTACTACAGAGGGATTGGCAATGGAGGGAGAAGTGGGATTGGAATGGCGGTTTCTGATGGAAGTGAGATTACAAGGTTTAGAAGATGGACAGGATTTCAAGTTCCAAGTTGAATTTCTTTATGATTGTTGCTGCATGTCAATCTATTTCCTAATTTGATTGCTGATATTACAACAAGGATTTTACCTTTCAGTGAATCCTTCCTTCACTATATAATTATAGCCAACATGGAATAGTTCTGCCAATTTCTAAACCCAATCTTTGCTTTCCCTTATCTCTTGGGCCCAACTTTGCATCCCTTCATGTGATGAGTTGTTCATTTCTACTAATCAGGTCCAATCCAACCAAGCCCAAGAAGGAGGCAGGGAGGGCGATTAGCACGTGCTAGGCCAAATTGGGCAAATTGACACGTGCCGTCTTGTTGGGAAGTTTATTCCATTTCCTTTTTCTTTTTGGGAAAATTATCTTGTATGACTCCACAAACTAAGATAAAAGGATTGACTTAGTGTATCATTAAAGTATATTTATGAAGCACTATTTGGTTATTAGTTGGTGCATAATCTCCAACTCAAAGAACAAAATTTGAATCTTTTTTTTCTCAATTAAAAAAAAATATATTTATAGAAGCTTAGAAATTAATTAATTAATTAATTAATGTATCAACTCTCTAATCTTGCTCTGCTTATGAGAATAGAATGCAAAATATGACCTAACTCAAAAACCCTAAGCCACTCGAAACCGAACCTAATTATAACTCAATAATATATTAAAATAGTCTAATGATTTGGCTCCAGATAATCTTAATTTAAAATAATTCAAATTTTAAAGTAATCCGATATGTGTGGTAATTCGAATTCGATGACTTTAAACCAAGGGCGGACCACCTATCTTAGAGGGAGTGGTGTCATGTGGCATTACTCATTTACTAAAATTGTTCACTTGTAATACTACTAATTTAGAGTTTTATTTAGTTAATATACTAATGAACCCACTAATTTTTTTTTTTACAATTTTGTAGGGACAGGGTCAAAAACTCTAAATGAAAATAGATTTATCAAAAAGTAATTTATATATTAATACTTAAATACCATATGGAAAGACAAATAAATTTCCTTCTATAGTTTAAAATTTTATTAAAAAAGTCAAAACCTAAAGTATCCCCTGTTTAAAAATTCAATTTCTACTCTTCTCAGTCCTTGATTGTGTTTTTTATCTTCTCAAAACAACTCATTCAGATTTCAGTTATAAAAAATTTTCAACCCAAATTAAGTGTTTAAATGCATCATGTCTAAATATATTTTTAATTAATTTGATAGATTGGGTTTAGGGTTATAATTTAACTAATAGAAAATAGTATTGCAAGTAAAATAATATCTTGAAATTATGAGTATTTATTTATTTATTTTGTAGATATATTGTTTGATTATTTGATTTTTATATTTAACTTTATATGGTTTGTGGATGCTTATACTTACTATTGATTATTGAATTGAAATTTGTCAAATTGTTAATTATTGAACTTGATAATTTACTATGCAAAATTATATTTTATTTAATTCTAATAATTTAATTTATGCTAATGAAAAATGAGTAGTAATTTTTAATAGGTTTTTGGATAAATAATTCTTGAAAAGATATTTTAAAATACAAGAAATTGTCTTGCAAGACTCAAGTCCTGGCCAACAACAACATAATTTTACTCATGGTACTAAACAATCTTCTAAGCAAAATTGTATTGAATTTGATTTAAGTGCTTTTCCGTCAAATCCTGAATTGAGGAAATTTTTTTTTAATTATTATTTATTATTTTTGTTATGACACCACTCATAAAAATTTCTGAATTTGCCCCTGCTTTAAATAGTCTGAGATCTGAGTGACCTAATAAAAAAAAAAAAAACTCCAAATCCAAAAATGTCTTGACTCAAAAATGACCCAAATCTGCTTGCTTGTTACCAATGCTTCTAAAATCGAACAATTCCATTATCTAGAAATAAAATAATAACTTTTGTTATAGGTTTTTTGGCCTCGAGTGCATCATTTTTATAGTGAACATTGCATCCTTCGTCAATTATTTGTTTTTTTTTTTTTTGAATGATTAAAGAATGAGTGGATATCAAAGAAAGCTGGGAGAGGGTCCCTGTTTTACAAAAGGAGGCCTTGGGGTCTTTACACCAGCAGCTGGCAACCTTCGTCAACTAATTGATTAAGAGGGGCAGGGAGAAAGAGAAAATGGCAACAAACCGACCAAATTTACGAGAAAACTTTGGTTCACTTAACTGTCAAACCTGGATTCAGCCAAGGATCCCTATTAAATGCTATTTCTTCTTGCTTTCCGCGTTCTTATACTGATTTTCTGCAATTGTTGCAGCCTTGCAGGTGTCACCATGACTTTGCAGCACAATTAATAAGCCAATGACTCCACATTGCAGTGCGTGTTTTTCGCATAGCTACATTCTGCTTAAATACTGGCAACCCGGCCATCGACTGATCTGTCCATGTCTTCATAAATACCTCCTGCTCTCAATTCATAAGGTAGCTTCGACATAAAGAGTTTTTAAATTCTAGTCCTATATTTCGATGTTTCATCGTAATTCTGTCAATGATTGAGAAAGTTCTCTCTCAAAATATACCCCACAACTTAAAGAGAGGGATGTTGGCTGAGCTGAAAGCTGTGATGCAGCAGGCTTATATGAGTGATGAACCTGTTGAGGTCAGTTTTGGTTGAGTTTCACTGATCATAGCTGTATGTATTAGGGGGGATAAGGCAGGTTGAAAGTTATTGTTGATTGTTGTTTTGATATAAGGGGAAAGAACTTATGTTGTTTGTTATGATACTAAGGTGTGTAACGTTGGATCTACAACAGGGTGATGTAAGGGGGATGGCTGTGTTTGCAAAGGAGTTTTTCCTCCTTTTTTTGTAACAGATGTGATTAATTTTCATTTATTATTCCTACTCCATGGTACCACGCCCTTACTCTACCATCACCATGCAAAGCCCTATTTCCCCAATACTTCCAATTTGCAGAAGTCCCAAACTCTCAATCCTCACCATGCATCTCTACTCCCCGGCTCCTTGCCTGTGCCTTTCAATGATGGGTCATCAAAAGGTACTTACCAACAGTACTAACATAATCAAATATATGGACAAACAATTAACTACAAAAATAAAATAGAAATAGGCAAATAGCATAACAAATGTTTGATTTTTGTTCAATCGATTGGGTAACCAAAATCATGCACCGAGATGTCCCAAAAATCTTCAATGGTGTTTCCTGAAGCAGCGGTCCCATGATACGTCGTATCATGCAAAGCCATGGAGGTATCGAATCTTTCATTTAATTCTGGTATTTGGTTTGACCTGTCGTCCAACATCAACTGATCATCTTCAGCAATTATTGCTTCCATGTGTGTAGAGCCAGCAGCTGCTAGATCAAGCTCGTTTGTTGAGCTTACAGGGATCGAGTTGTCCAAGAATGTTGTTGACGGTGGAGGGTCAAGGTTGTTATTGGTCATGGCGAACATGCCAGCAACTACGCTTTGCCATGCTTTGAGTACGTCAAGGCACTGTGATCTAGTCGAAGGAGCTGATGGGGTTCTGGTACGCCTCGGTCTAGCCAAGAAGCCTGGCTTATTATTTGGGGAAGGTTTCGACACTAGTTTTGACTCTCTGACCAGCCTGGCTTCGGCTTCGAGACGAGCCCCCTCCCACTGAGCCATGTGGCTCAGTGTGCCAGTGTTTCGCAAGTGGCCACCACCAGCGGAGCTGAGGGGGTTTGATATGGGCTTGTGGGTGGTGGGATCAATCCCCATCTTGCTAAACCTTTTCTTAATATGTGTGTTCCAGTGGTTTTTGATCTCATTGTCTGTTCGGTTGGGTAAGTGAGCTGCTATAGCCGACCACCTAGGCAAAACGGTAGATTGTGCTATCAGTAATCAGAAGGATCAGGAAAAAAAATTGAATGCAGACACGCACTAGCTAGATTTCTTACTTATGCTTCCCAATAGAGAATAAACTATAAACTACTTGTGCATTACTGTAGTAATTTCCACCTGTTTCCAAGAAAAGCATGGAGATGAATGATGGTTTGTTCTTCCTGTACGCTGAACTTTCCCCTCTTGACATCAGGTCTTAAGTAATTGATCCACCTCAGTCTACAGCTCTTTCCACATCTTTGAAGCCCTTTAGTCATGTACACCAGCAATGACAACGAATAAGAAAACACAGAACAAAGTTGAAAGACGTAATTCTTGGTCAAGATAACTTGAAAATTTTGAGGATCAGTACCAGCTTTTTCAGGCAAGGTACGCCAGTTTGCGAAGCCATGTTCTTCGATATAAGCTAACAGCTTCTGGTCTTCATCCGGAGTCCATGGCCCTTTCTTCAACCCCATATTCTCGCAGTATGCAGACCTTGCCATTTGTAGCCAACAAGCAGCAAATAAGTCCTTTTCAAACAAGTATATCTTCCCGAAAGAATTAGAGAAGAAGAATTCGGAGAAAAAAAGGCGTTGAGGGGACAAGCCAAGATGAAATGTGCTTCACCGATATATAGATCCATCTACGGATACGTTAATTAATTAAGTCTTGATAGTGAGAGTAAGAGGTCCAAAAACTGCTCAACCTTTTATCCTTTGCTATTTAAATTGAAAATATTTTTATTTTTATTTTATTTGTTCACCGTCTGATTATCCATCCAGTGTCGTTACCTTATTGCACACCGTTAATTAACGTATTTCATTCAATTAAAAGTTTAGAGACATTTGGTACGATAATATAAACTGGCGTATCTATGAGACAAATCTTTTTGTCCTATTTTAAGTAGCAATTATATTGCCTCAGCTTGCTGGTGGATCATAAATGAGCCTAATTATTAACATAACTGGGACAGAAAATCTGAGCACGAATTGTCAGAAGAAAAGAGCGACTATACTTTAATCAAAAAGACATAATTACTATCAAGTTATGACCCAAAGAAAACAGAAGAAGCAAATTTAAATAGTATATATTAAGTGAACTTACTCATGATTGAACATTAATAAACCGGTTGCATCAAATTTTGTTCACTATTCTTGGGAAACGATTTGCACCCCTCACAAATTAGGTGCCATGGCTTTAATTTACAAAACTTTTATCATTTATTTTTATAATTTTGTTCACAAATTTTACATTTTTTATAATTTAGTTTTATATTTTTAAAATTTTATAATTTCATCCTTACAAAACTTTTAAAGTTTCTAACATTTTTTATTTTTTTGAAAATTTATAATTTTATCCCAACAATATTTTTTTATTTGGTGAGATGTCCATAACAATTAATTGTAATAAAAGTAAAATAAAACCTATTGTAATAGAATTATTCTCAAACCCTACTTCTCCAAAACTTTTCACAACCACCACCTCTTGCATGTTCTCTTTTCTTTTTATTAAATACAGTAGAAATTTTTACTTATTTTATTTTTAATATTTGTAACTTTAAATTTTTGTTATTTAATAATTTCTATTTACTATTTTGATTTAGGATTTACCATCTTAGCCATTTTTTTGTTGAAAGTAACAAAACATGAATTTGATTAGGCACATAAAGTTAGTTATTACTTATTTATTTAGGGATTACTTGATTGCTTTCCTACAAATTCTTTGTGTTTTTTTTACTTAGATTCTTGTGAACAATTAAGTTTTTTATTTAGGATGGCTTCCTCATTGAATTGTTTATTGATATTATATTTAAATTTTGTGATTAATTTTAGGGAACGGCTTCCCTATTGATTTGTTTATTGATAGCCTTAATATTTTTAAGGAGATTACTTCCTATTTAGATTTTTGTTATTATATTTGTTAATTTTTGTTTATTGTTAAGTTTATCTAGAAATTTAGATTATCATCAGTAATTCTTTTAAATAAATTATTAAGATTGATCTCTTTGACTAACTTTCAGAATTTGTTTATATAATTTTCAAATAATTTTTTTTCATCAAAGTTGCTTTATACTTTTGTCAAACATTGAACTTATAGTATGAATGTTTTATAGACATTATCTTTTAACTTTTCGCCCCCTCAAATACGAAATTCTGGCTCCGCCATTGCATGGCTCTTGCCACCATTATGTGAGAGTACAGGGTGGCTTTCATGATATCAAATATTGAAATATCAATAAAGTGTTACGTGGTGCTTGTATATTTTAAGCAACTTAATACATGTATTTATTGTGTATTGTGATTATACAAATATCATTTAATTATTAATTACGAATTATCATTATTTTATATATTTATTTAATCAAAATAAGTTCATGAATGTAATTAATCTTGTTAAATAGAAATCGTGAATTTATTCATTTTTACAACAAACTAAAATTATATTCGATGTATACTTAATTAATATACTCATAAACATTAAGTCAAGTAAAAATATCTATAAAAATACAATATCTCAAACGGTAAAATTAAACACAATAACTTCTCATCTCAAAAGTGTAATAAATCAACAATGACAGATGAAATGCGTAAAATATTGTATGAATACAACATAGAAAATCTAAATTGCACTCGAACACAATTGCAACAGTGGGTGTCCAAAAAGGTCAACTTACAAATGAGCCAAGCAACAATATCAAATACGATCAAGAGGTCATTAGAGCATTTATCAGCCAATATTTATTTTCTCTTACAATACGAGAATACTATAATAGAGCTTCTTAATGTATTAAGAAAAGTTGGAGATGAAATCCTAAAAAACATTAATTTCAAGAAGAAACAAGTAATATTGGAATTATATTTTATAAAGACCTCCTAATTGACTCAAGTGTATATATAATTTTGATATATAAAGAGATTATTAATTTATATATCAAGTAGAATCAATGTTTTTTTTAAAAAAATATATTATCTTATAAATTTAACGAATAATTAATTTACCACGTTGATCTCAAATTGAGACTGACAAAAGATATTATTTAATTGAAATTATTAATTTATAAGATATTAATTTATCAAAATTTTATTGTATTTATCTCCTTATCCCATGGCTCTAGTCCACAATAAGTTGAAGTTTCATCACACCTCGGCAAAGAGTTAATGTTTCTTTTGAAAAATTAATTGGGTCCAGCTCATATTTGTGGTCAGTAGTGCTTGCCATTGGAAGGGTGCTGATATTTTTAGCTTTATATAGTAAAAGCTATGGGTCTTCTGCACAATAATTTCACAAAAATGAAGTTCATTGCCATTCTATTGAATTTGTGGGCTTGGTAGGGAGTAATGAGTGCTTAAATATATATAAAATATTCAACATAAATGTTTCAAATTAATCTTTAGCGAGCGCCTGTTGAGCTTATTATAAAGTTGTGCGATGAATTTATCACGTTAATTGTTAAAATTTTTTTTTTTACCGACACACATGTAAAATTTGTCGTTGATAGGTCAAAAATGTTTTATGTGTGATGATGCTAGGTGAAAGGTGGGCTGAACTGTAATTTACATTTTATTGTTTTGAGGTATTTGATGCCATTCATTGAGTGTTCTACTATGTTGTTTTGAATTGTTTTATGTTGTGTTAAGATGATGATGGATGAAATCATAGAGATGAATTTAAGATTTTGTATAAAAAAATATTATTATATATATATATATATATATATATATATATATATATATATATATCAAGCTATATATATAAAAAAATTAAAAATTAAGTGGTGGCAGCCGCCTCTACCATGGCTCTGCCTACATACCAATTATGAAGAGTTTAAATGTGGTTATATGTAATTGACATTTTGATGATTTTCCTCGCAAAGACCTCATATACACTTCCATGATATATAATAAATATTATAAATAACATTTTAACTAACCTTAATAATATGAAGTATTGATTGGCAAAATTCACATATTAATTTAAAACACGATAACGTCCGTCATCATCACTTAAAAGCTTAATTTATTTCACATTCCAAACCATTAAATTAACTCGATAAGATATTTTAAGTATATACGCATCACCTAAAAATTTTTTTGTATGGAATTGAAAAGTACCTGACCATCCAAATATTATACATTTTTTTTCCTTTGCCTTATTATCAATAAAATGGTTCTTAGTCAATGTCTAGGTACAATTTTGGTCATTGAATGAATTTTATCATGAAAGAACACACCGCCCTTGGCAAAAGACTAGGCTGCCCTATAGTTGAGAGGCATGCAGGACCAAAATTAGTTGTTCATCTCATAAGTATCCCAACTAACAGTACTGCTGCTAACTTAAAAGGTGGCTCAGATATAGTCAGAATTCTCTCCCTCTCTCTCTCTGGGGAAAAGACTTCAAGTGGTCACTCAAAATCTTTTACATGTGAAATTTTGTTGGGTGGAGAATAAATAGAAAAAGTTCATTAAATATCCACATCGCCATCAAAGGTATCAGAGGGTAGCATTCACCATCAGTTAAACATCTTAATTTTCAAGAAGTCTTGTTCTCTTATAAGCTAGAGACAAATCGGTTGTAGTCATACCTTAATCGGAAAGGCAGATCGAAATGCAGGAGATCCAAGAAAAGCAGCTGCTACAGAGACATTTTCACTTACATCAGAGCAAAATGACATGGTCCAAAGGCTTTATGCCTTTCAAAGCCACAGCACGTTGGCCTTAATATCTCTCTCTCTCTCTTTCTCACACACACACACACACACACACGTATCTAGATTTAAATATAGATATAGAAATAGATAATATATAATAATAAAAATTGAGAACAGAATATTTACATTTGTTTCTTTAGAGAAAATAATATTTGATTATCATTAATTAAATTATTATTCAATTTAATTTGCATAAACTACTTGTATTGTTTCGAATTTGGAAAGAAAATGATAAAATTATGAAATAGAGCAGAAGTGAGAGGCTTATATATTTTCGCATGGCTCAAACGTACGAGCTTTGTAAAGTAATTGCAGAGATCTGCCCATCGTACACATTTCAAGTAAAGCGAGTTACTTAGCAGATGTACTAACAAACTCGGGTGTTTTACACGTGAAAATGTCCTCTAAGCTACCTAAACGAGCTCGTATGTAAAAAAAAAAAAATCCTTTCCATTCAAAAAGGAATAAAGAAACCCAAAAATATATATGTTGGCCCCAATAGATTCACTATTTGAGTCCATGGCCATACTCCCATTGCAATAAATTACTTGTACATATATTGAATTCTATTGGGAGGGAGGGGTAAACTAAAATCCTAAAGAATTTAATGCTCCCATTAGGAACCAATATATGTATATGATTTTTTTAGGACTCATAACGTCTATGATTGTCGCCTTCCATTGAAAAATTGAATAACATTACCCTTCCCTGCCAATATTCAAGTTGTTGGCCAACTAGCATTTTCAGGGATTATAATATTAATTAGAGGCACATCTAGCTATTGCAAAATTATTAAGTTTCTAATGTTAATCCCACAAATTAAGATTTTGATACATTAATAAGTACTACTAATTAATAAAATGCCGGCTTAGCGAAAAAAAAAAACTATTAATTACTCTGGATGAACCGATAATTTAAGAATTTGAAGGGCTGTGATCCCCAATTCATCTTTTTCTAAAACTAGCAACATCGAACAATGGAATGACAATTATCGCTTCATCCTTTTTTGGCAAATACCTTGAAATTGTAATTACCATCAAGAAGATAGAAGAATTACAGAGTATTAGTTATGCTAAGTTAGTTTTGTTATAAGTTCTTTGTCAGCATGTTTGAGTTTGTTCAAGGGCTTCAATGCAAAGGTACCTATGTCGAGTAGGTTAAGAAGACAACTTCACGTGCAAACAGCTTTAGCAACTCTTCCGAGTAGTACCAATTTAAGGTCACTGTTGGTAGTAATAGAATCAGGATTTCGTGTTTGAAAAGCAAATAAGACGTCAGTCAGTCGTGGGGCCTTAGGGAAGTGGACTTTGGGAAATAATTTTACTATAATAGGTTTAACTTTAATCTCTAAATTTATTAAAATTAGTTCAAGTAGGTTAATAGCTTATTTGGTTTAGCTTTTTTTTTAATTTAAAATTTATTATGAAGTTTTTATGAAAAATAATAATTTTTAAAATTAAATTAAAACTGTTTGGTAAGTAGTTCGGTAAAATAAATTATATAAATTTTAATTTTTATTAAAATTACTATAAAAAGTATTTATGTCATCTTTAATTACCTAATAAATCAAAGTGGAATAAGTATGTTTTGAGCTTATGATATAAAATGTCTAGCAGATAATTTTTTAGAGTAAGCTGAGCATCAAAAGTCAAAATAAAAGTTCAAAAGTCATAAATAGGTATATTTATAATTTTAATTTTTTTTATTTAATTAGAAGTTCTATATAGGAATTATAAGTATAATAGAATTTCTTTTTTATTTAATTTACTTATATTAAGACTTTAAGATAGTCATGTTCTAAAAAAGAATAAAACATTTATTTTATTTAAATCTCTTGTTAACTTTTCTAGTTGTATTAGACAATTAGAAGTAGAGTTTTATTAGGACTTTGACCTAAAACACTATAAATAGAACCCTTAAACTTAATTCTTTTAATCATAAAATAATATTACAGATTTCTTTTCTCAACTTGAGTTTAAGTTTCTGCATTTGAAATTTGGTTATTAACTTTAAAGGGTTTTCATGCTAACTCGTTGCTTCAGCTTATATTCGATTTTAGATATTAAAATCAAAGAAATCCATATAGAAATGATTTCAGATATTAAAATCAAATAAATCCATATAGAAACGGAACCGTTCTCGAACTTTGTATAATGGTAATAGTATTAGATTTTTGTTGATTTAGCAGTGATTATACCATGATGCTTCAATTTCCAAAAAAGAAGAGAAAAGAGGAAATTAAGTTTTAACATTAAAATCATTTTTGATGAAAAAGAGAGAAAATGTTTAAATAATACTTGAATGCAACTTTCAATTTTGAGTTTTTTTTTCTGTTAATTTTTGTAAGAATAAAAAAATTTTAGATTTTAATATTCTATTTATGGGTCTTATGTTTTTTTTTTCTAATAGTCTTTGCAGACATAGATGTAGAAGAGAAAGAGATCGTGATTTACGTTGGAGAATGGTAATTTGTAGAAGAAGAGAGAAGAGAGGGAGATCGATTACGTTTGAGAAGGGTAATTTGCTGAGAGATGGAGAGGAGAAGGAGATCGATTGAGAAAAAAGAGTATTTCCTAAAGTTGATATTTTTTTAAAAGAAGAGAAAGGAAAGCACTTATATGAAACTTTTCTTTAAGCTTTTTTTTTAAAAAATTTTGTTTTTTTTAAAAAGTTACTTATTTTTTTAAGAGGTTCTTAAAATTCTATTTGTTCTGACTTCTACTTTTAAGAAATAAATAAACTGAAAAAAAGTCAAGCTAAATAAACATTAAGAAAACAAGTTTACATGTAGACAGCTTCAGTACCCTTTCGAGTAGTACTAATGTACCATGTCATTGTCATTATTAGCGCATTTGAGGGGTGAACAAGAAGTGAGTTAGTTGTGGGGTTTTGAGCAGTAGAGTTTGGAGAATAATTCTATTGCAATAGATTTTACTTTAATCTCCAAGTCTACTAAAATTAGTTTGAGTAGATTAACAAGACAACTTCATGTGCGATAGCTTCAGTAACCCTTTCGTATAGTACTGATGTACCATGTCAAGGTCATTATTAGTAGTGATAAAGTCAAAATTTTTCGTTTGAAGGGTGAACAAGAATTGGGTCAGTCGTGGAGCCTTAGGGCAATGGGGTTTGAGGAATAATTTTACTGTAATAGGTTTTATTTTTTCTTTAAGTCTATTAAAATTATTTATTGATTAATTACTATGGGTATCTCACCAAACGAAAAAATTATTGTAAGGGTAAAATTATAAAATTCTAAAAAAAGTAAGAGTATACCATGAAATTTTAAAACTTTTGGCAAGGAGGAGAGGGCAGGGGGCCTACTAGCCTTTCATTCCCTCCGATTGTTAGCCACCAGTTCACTAGTTCAACCACAACCAAGATCTTAAAAGCTTGAGGTCAAGGACGAATCGAATGTGGTGCTTCAGTTTTATGTTATAATTTAATTTTAATTTTGAATTGAATTATTAAATCGATTTATGATCTTATGTGTTTACCCTTTAATTACCCATCACGTAAAATCTTAAATCTATTACCATAGGAGACAATGATTTTTAGCAGAAAAGCACCTTACTCTTCCTCTATAAGATTTGGAAAAGCTTAAATGAGGTAATAATGAATTAATATATTTGCCCCAAAACGGCTTAGCTTCTCTTCAAGAGAATGTATAAATTTGAAGAATATATAGTATATTCACTCTCCAAAATCATGCACTTCTCTTAGTTACTTCTACGTGACTATATATATGTCCATTCAACTCATTAATTTGATAATGTAATTCTTGTTTGAATATTACAGATTTGATCTACCGGTTATTATCTTTTTAAAATGATTGACATTCCAAGTTTGAATTCGGTTCATCACTTTATATCTCCTGATCATATGAACCAAAAAATAATAATAAAAAAAAAAAACCTTGTTTGAGTAACTTGATGGGGATGGACCAAAGTGAATTAAATTGTTTCAGGGTGACAGCTTTTTCATTTTAGACTGTGGAGCGTTCATTGTCATTTCTAGTAATGCTACCCCTTGGCTAGCTGGTTATGGACTGCTGGTTAATCAGTTATGCCTTAAGTTAAAGAGGCAAGAGAAATAGTAGCAATAAGCAGCCTTTTTCCTCTCTAAGTCTGATAAATAAAGGATCTCTCAGTCAGGGACTCACAGTTAGGAAGTAAAAAACCAATGAAGTCTTTAGGACCAAGCCCAGTTCGATGTCTAGTCCAAGCTATACCAACCCCCTACACATTCCAAAAGGAAATTCCTTTTCCTGGTAAAAATTTAACTAAAATGAATTAGAAAATAATGGACAAATTATTATTATTATGGTATTTACAATTCATTATTCATTAACAAAGTTTAGAACCACTCTTCATTAATCTTGAAAAGAAGGTAAAAGATTGGTACATATTCGATCAAAGTAAAATTCTTGGATCATTTCTTTTTTTTATTAGAAAGAAATAACAAAACAGTATACTTATGTTAAAATAATATGTGAGAATACAATTTTTATAACATCACTTAATAAAACTAATGTACTGTTACTAGAAAAATTCTTAAAAAAATCGTGCCAACAAGATATTGTAAATTCATATAGACAAAAAAAATTTATCAAATAATTAAATTCGCGATACATATAAATGACACGGACTTGTTATTTTTTCTTCAAAAGATCTTTGATATACAAATCCAATCAAAGTAAAATTTTTGGATATTTCATTAATCCATTTATAATTTCCTACAGTTGAAATTCTCCCTTGAGAACCTCAAACTGACTCTTTGACAAACTTTTCTAGACCCGAAGCCCCAACTATTGAATAATGATTATGTACAGCCATGTAGGATGGACTAGCATATGGGCTAAAGCATGGGGTTGGTCCCAGCCCAAACCATTGTTTTTTTCACTATTTTAATAAAAATTTTAAAACTTTTTTCTTTATGTTGGCAGTGTAGGTGTGATTTCCATTAAATTATGAATGCATATTTTCTTTGTAAGATTATTATTTACATAATTTTTTTCTGTAACGGGGGAAAGAACAAAACAAAACTACGTATATCATGCTAATCCGTAATACACCTAAAGTGTCTATATATAAACAAGTGAAAATACTACTTGGAGGAATTTCGAAGATGTGTAATCCCAAATATAAGTTTTCATAGTATAACTATTCGATTGACATATTAATTAGCTTCACGATGAATGTGAAAAATTGAATAATCTCAATCTTGTAAAAGTAACTTCTTAATATCTGTTCGAAGATGAGTATTAAGATCTATAGTAATACTTTGACTGAAAATTTTCTATATAACTAAAAAAGAATCAGATTCAACCTGTATTGTTCTGTAACTCCTATTTCAACATAAACTTAAATTTTGATAGATAGTCCAAAGTTTAGCTGTTAAAGAGAAAGAGATATTGACCTTATATGTAAACCCCACAATCTAATTACCATTCTCATCCCTGGTCAAACCACCCGTTGCTGTCATTCCCGGTTGCCCTTTTGCACTCCCATGCATCAACAATAAGTTTGACATAGCGTTGCTTGAGTTTCTCCCAGACTATCATAATTTCTTTCCTCATTATTTAGTGCTCTATGCTCAAAGTAATCCAATGCCACCTTCGCCTTAGTCCAAATGTGTAGCCAAGCATTGTGGGGCCAAACGAAAGACTCTTAAAAGATACTCATATTTACATAATTTTTAATTTATTAGTAGCACTATATATTATTTGCTACAGGATCAAACAGTCACCACCTTAATTAATTTCTCTTTTTTGCTTTTTGGTGTGTTACAAAAGTCATAGGTCGGCAGGCCATATGATCAGAAGGATTGTAGGCCCGTCCCTTACACATATTCCAAGAGCATTCCATTTTGTAATGCTTGAGATTTGACAACATGATTGCTCCAATTAGTGGAAGAAAAATAAATTATTTAGTGACCACAAATTATTATTGCCAAAATTGGGTTACAAAATCAATGGAGTTATTGCTATAGCTAGAACATGAACACCCCAATCTAGCTAGCGACAAGTAAATTAGAAAAAAAATAAGAGTTTTAATTTTGAAAAAAAATAGTTTCATTTTCATGATCTCCATTTTTTTTATGGATGTATTTCAACCCCGAATTAAAATAATTAATTAGATTAATTAGCAAAGTATATACATATATATAGCATAAAATTTTTTGGTATATTGTATAAAGAGAAATGCATTGTTGGAGCAGTAATAAATATAAAAAGATATTGGTGAAAAGGAAAGCAAGGTATTTATTAAAGATATTTAAAAGGGCCCAACAAGATTAGATGATGTAGGAGATGCAGCCATTATTACTACTAAATAACCATAAATAAAATTGAAATATACATCAATGAAGCTGATCAAATTCAACTCATACACACCTATTTCACACGCTCTGATGCAACCACCGCCATCCTTCCACCGCCATCCTTCCTTTTATTAATCCCTCTCTCTCTCTCTCTCATTTCCTTCTCCATCAAACTAATTTCTATTTCAATTGGATGATTGGCAAGAATTGAATAGATGGGTAGATAATTCTATAAATCCTAATTCAATGTCTGTTGTGTGGGTGTGACTAGATTACTTTTCTTCATATTTCCTCTTAGGAGGTTGGTCTGGGTTATTGCAGAATGTGATAAGGCAACTATGAATGTTAGTGTATCTTCCTTGGATTATTTGTCTTTTGTTTAGAGGATTATTGCAGAATGTGGTTTAACAATAATAAGATCAATGAATTTCAATCTATATTTGTACATATATTCTTCACGTGAGAATGAAGAGAGATAAGAGCAAATCGAAGGTGGTTATGGGGGTTGATGGCCACCACTTTTAAGTTTTTAATTTTTGTTTCAAATCGGATCATTAATCTGATTTATAATTTTATACGATTATTTTGTAATTATTTCTGATGTAAAATCTTGAGTCGGCTGCCAGGTTTGCACTTGTAACTAAGAGGAAAGCCACAAACAATGGGAAGGTGCTTATGTTTATATCCCCATTATACAGCGATACTGATTTTGGCAGTGGTAGGCTGAGACAGCAGACTAGGAGAGACTAAGGCTGACTGCAGTGTGGCCCATTCATTAATTGATTCATCTTCAATGGGAACTGACACTCACACTATGGAATAAAGGGTTCTACGAATATGCAATTTTTAAAGCTACGCTGTTTTCAACACGTAATTCCAAGGTTGCATTCGTCCAATCAAGTCCTAGCTACTAATATGGTTTGCATATGCCAAAATTTTCCTGGAAGCTAGCTTGTGTTTAGTCCACTCAAACTATACAGAAATCTTACATAAATTCTAGCTTGTTTTCTTTCAGCTTGCTGAAATAACTAATCCAGGTCCCCTTGTCTAGTCGAAAGGCTTATGGATCTTTCCCAAGCTTTGAACACAAGGAGTGAAAGCAACAGGCACCGGTAATGGATGCATCGCTTTCTTGGAGACTGATGATTTCTCTCTCAAAATCTGTTATATCTCTTCCATATTCACTTTTCGTCGCAGCCATAATTCGATAAAAATTGAACTTATCAAGTTGAATATGGTTAAAATCCATGATCCAGGAGAGATTGAAGACTAGTAGACTATATATATACCAAAAAAAAAAAGAAGAAAAACAGAAAATTCGTTTGTACATAAGAATTCGACTTTCACCGGTCCATAGCAAGCTAGTTAGTCTCTCTTAAAATGTGGTTAAAAGACGAGTGGAGCATTTTGTCCTGATAATTTAGACAAAGTTTTTGTGAGATTGTGTACTAATTTTTAAAATAGGCCGGATGATACAACTCCTCTATATGGCCATATATAGGATCAAGAACAGGCAAAGTAAAATGGTGTACTGATGTTTCCAAGTGTGCTCAAGATTCAATCAAGAGTAGAAATTCATGAAAGCCAAATGAAAGAGAACAAGATAGCTTCATCTGTTGCTCAATTGCTGATCATGGCTTTTAAATTAGGTAGACTAGAACCTAGTAACTTTTATTAAATTGAAAGTTTTCTCGTTACAGTTAATTGGAATGCGAATGCACTTATCAATCAAATTCTAGAGCTGGGAGTACTCTTATCCAGCTTTCAAAACACAGGTGAACCAGATGGTGAAGCATTCACCAAATTAAGTATGCTGTTCCAATAATTCTTGTACTCCTCGAAAGAACTAGCGTAGCTTGTTCCAGTCAAGTTTTCTCCAGGCGTCATTGACGAATTCTGCTGATCGACAGAATCACAAACCATTATATCCGAGTAACCTTCCATCATATTTTCTGCCCTGTATGAGTCTTGAAACCATGCACTCTCTGAGGAGTAGGCCATTTCATGCAATCCCATTGAGTTATCCAATCTTTCCTTTAACTCGGGAATTTGGTTCGACTTCTCCAGACATTTCCAATCATTCCCACCACTGTCCTTTACGATCCCATCACCTTCACAAGGATTGATTGAGTTCCCAACAAAGTTATCATTGAATCCAACAGACGAGATCGGCAACGTGTTTTCCATGAAGTTCAACGTTGAGGTTGGAGACTGGAGGTTGTCACTGTTGAAGGTGAACAATCCGGTGACTACACCTTGCCACGCTTTGAGTACGTCAAGGCATTGCGGTCTAGTTGCTGGAGCCACAGCATTGTTGGATTGTGGAGCCGCCGAGGAAGAGGAGGAGCCAACCTGGTTTTGGGGAGGGTTCGAAACTAGTTTCGACTCTCTGACCAATCTAGCTTCCGCTTCCAACCTAGCGCTCTCCCATTGAGCCATGTGGCTAAGGTTGGCGGCATCCTTGGGGTTACCACTGGCGGACCCGAAGGCATCGGTTTTAGGCTTGTGAGTTACGGGATCAATCCCCATCTTGGTCAATCTTTTCTTGAGATGTGTATTCCAGTAGTTCTTGATCTCATTGTCTGTTCTTTTTGGTAAATGAGTAGCTATAGCCGACCACCTGTGGAACATAAATTCCAATTATATAAGTCCAGTAACCTCCATGACATAAAAAAAAAAAAGTAGCATTGCTTGATGGTATATAGATTCTACATGGCGATGGTTCCAATTGCAGGATGATTATGAACCAAAATCTAGCTTGGTAATCACTGTAATATAGCTGCTGTACGGTGTCGATATCACCCGGGGAGTATCATGACCTTGTCAAAAATGGAATAGCAGCCCGGAGTAAGCACTTGATACTGTCGCTATTATGCAGTCATTAGGACCGCAAACTAAAAGACTCGTTGCTCCTTACCGTACTATCTCTACCTATAAAATCCCTGCCTAAATCTACCCTACGGGAATAACACCATCACCTAGAAGAGGATATCCCCATTAAAAGCTAGAGAGAAACAAGGAACAAGAGCTCTCATCAGAACCACCAAACGACTGGTAAATACCAAAACGATGAGGGAAAGCCAGAGGCTAAACAGCTGTACTAGATAAAAATTTTTTGAATGCTAAACCAAAATTAGTGCACTTCGGTTTTGTTTACCTGTTTCCAAGAAGGGCATGGAGTTGAATGATGGTCTGTTCTTCCTGTAAACTGAACTTTCCTCTTTTGATATCAGGTCTTAGGTAGTTAATCCACCTTAATCTACAACTCTTGCCACATCTTTGAAGTCCTATATATATAAAGTAAAGCCAAAAAATAAGGTGAAAGTTAACAAGATTTGCTACAAAAAATGAAGGCCATCTAATAGTACTTAAAGGGGAACGGAGCAGATGGTACTAATCACCAGCTTTTGCAGGCAAGGCACGCCAGCTTCCATGGCCATGTTCTTCAATATAAGCCAAGAGTTTTTGATCTTCCTCTGGAGTCCATGGCCCTTTCTTCAACCCCACCTTCTCGCAACATGGAGAACGCCCCATATTCTTGGAAATTAAGCCAACCAAACCTTAGAAGAAGAAGAAGACAAAGAAAGAGAGATTACGTAGTTGAAAACAAGTAAAATGTGGGGAGAGATGGGTGAAGTAGAAATACCTGTGCAATATATAGGCCATAGTGTAGTAAATATGATCACAGCTATATGACCCTTATACCCTCCACTGTAAACAAATGAATTAGATTAATTAATTAATTATGGAAAATGTGATTTTATATTTATATGTTATTCGCTAATCAAAAGATTCACTAATCTTTTTTTTTAATTTTTTGAATTTGGATTGAAATAAAATAAAATTCAATTTTTATTTTTTATAATAAGGAGATACATACATCACTATTGAATCAAGTATTTACATGTCGAAGTTTATAAATTAATAGTAATTTGTCAACGTGTTTAATATTGCGATAGAAAGTTGATTAAATTAATTTATAAATTAAAAAATTTAATAGATATGTTTGTCGAATTAATAAAGCCATAATCAATATTTTTTTGTTGGCAGTAACACAAATTACATTGTTTTTCACATAAAATTGAAAATATTCAATTAAACTACTAGACACAATTTGTATTATTACCTTTGCTACTTTGTTTTAAACCATTCATTTTTTCACTTAAAAAGGTTTATTACAAAATCAGAAGCGTGTTGGTGATAGGCATATATGTATTGTAATGTAATATGTCTCAAGTGCTTTTCTTTTCAATTTTTTCTTTTTGAATTATGATGTTGTTTAAGCTTTTATATTAATAAAGATAATTGTTTGAGAAAAAAAATAAAAAACGTAAATGAGAAAAAATTATGGATTTAAAATGAACTAACTAAATCGTAATTTTCAAATTTAATGAAGGCTTTATACTGGAGTCAATATTTTAAGTGTTTGTTTTTAATTTTAAGAGCTATTTTTTTGCATCTAAACAATTAAGTTATACTACCTATTTTCTTTATGAAGGAAAAAAAAAAGTCATAAGACTAACAATATAAAACCTTAAATTTCATTTTAATTATCAAAATTCTAATCGCTTTTGTATTAAAAAATCTATGCATTTATAAATTTTATGCAAAAATTGTGACAAATTTAGCTAATGTTAGCAGTTTATTAGTACTATTCCATCATATATAATAGTTAATAGTTATGTTGATGATTAAATATTGTTGATTTAAAAAATTTTAATGTATAGTCAGCTAATTTGAAACCTTTGTGGTCCTTTGGGACATTGGAGAATTGGAACTAACCCAAAAAAAATTCTAAATTACCTGTAGGTATGAAATTCTTAAGGGTAAAAGATTTTTTTTTTTTTTTAAAGGTAAAATGAGTATGCTATATTTCGACATCAGAACAAGGGATCAGAGTCCCTATACAAGCATAGAAAACCGCAGCAATTGAAGTTACCTAAGGGTAAAGGACAGGAGAGACTTTCCAGAAGTGCAATGATGATATTTGGTACTATACGGTAGTAAATACATATAGATAAAATTGGACCATTGTTTAAATACTTACTACTATATAAATTTGATAGATAAGAATAAATAAGTAGAGGAAGGCAAATCGGTGACAGACAATATCAGAATGTACTTTTTAGAAATTATTCTGGGCCAATGCTTTGTTTCATGGTTTGCACATTGGGGTCACCCTTCTTTATTGCCTACAGTCTAGAGGCACAAGCAGCAGCATCAGCAGCATATCATAAGTTTTGATTTATTCTTGACATAAAGTATTAGTTTAATAATTAAACCTTTGATTTATCTTATAATAAAGGAAATTATAAAATCGAACATTTCTAGTTATACAGATGCACATCGTGCATTTACGCGTGGTATGTTTGTCGTATTTTGAAAAGCTATACCTTTATGCCATATTTAAAATCAATATACAAAGGAGCAGGTGAACAGAAACCATCCTGCTTCAAAGACACTCATCGCCCCAGCCCCAAGGCCATTGTCTGTCCCCAGCAGATCAATCACAACCCTCTTATCCAGACCTGTTGGTACCAGACAAACACCTAAACCAGGCACTATACATTCTCAAATTCTTGAGGTGAAAGAGCATAATCATAGTTAATCCAAACAAAATCAAGTCGCCTCAGTACACCACTTTTACGAGGCTATCAGCATCCCTGTTATCTGACCTGGCTATATGTCTGATCTTCCACCTAGAAAGCATCCTAAGCAGATTAGATATCAATATGAAAATTCGTCTCATTTTTCAGGGGACTTCGTGGGGATTTAGGACCCATTTAACCACATTAGCAGAATCAGATTCAATCTCAAAACTACAAGCTTTCGACATTGACACAGAGAAAACGATAACAGCTTCTTTCACAGCCAAAGCTTCGGCCATATTGGCATCAATCACCCCCACATAAAGATATGTTAAACTTTAGGATGGATATGCTTTACATCTATATTTTCATGTTATATATTCTAAATTTACATAATATTTCGTCACACATAACGATAACAAACTTATACAATATATATATTTTATATGTATACATAACGAGCTTATCATATAACATGGATTTCACATGTAAACATAACAACTTTATCATGTTGTACTAGTGAAGATAAAGTTTGTTAATTTTATGTTAAATTTTGAAACAAACATTCAACTTAAAACTAATTGTATTGTGACGGGCTGCTTGACAAGAATTTTGTATAGAGTATTGACTTAATGAAATCTTTCATGGCCGATCAAAAGAAAAAATCCAAATTTTTGTTGTTAATCCCAAAGGTTCTTCCCAAATACAGGATACATATACTACTTCAGGGAATTAATCACTCAGGTATCCACATTGAAACCTACTGAACATTTGGAATGAACTATTCATATATTCATGATTATTCTTCAAGGATATGTATGAGTGTGTATATATATATGTATATTTGGTTATGAAAGTAAAATAGAAGAGATGGAAAGTTAGTTCTATGTGTATATACGTATTTATTCTTAGAACATGGCTAGTGCCTGACATTTGCTTAAAATATATTTATTTCGAGTGAGAAAAGCCATGGGTCCAAAAACACATCAATACCACCAAACATTTTGATCGAAGGTTGAGCTTCACACAGATAAATGCTACGAATTTATTCAACATAACAAATGGTATTAATACCTTTTGTTTCTTCATTTATCAGGTAATAAAATAGATATTTATTCTATTAATATCCATAGATTTTATTACTACCTAAAAGTTTGTCTGTAATGTGAACATAATCGGGTAGGGAAAAGAAAATTGATTTAATTGCAATAATTATGATAAACTACAAACTGTTGAGAATTTGTGATGATCAATCAATTAAGCCAGTATGAGCAAGAGCCACCCCACACTCTTCACCCAACACAGAGAGAGAGAGAGAGAGAGAGAGAGATCAGTCATGAATTCTGCATTTAAAGTAAATGGCACTATAATTGAATTGACGAAATAAAATTGTGGAACTACTTACATTTCCATGGAATGTCCAAATTACTCTCGGCTGGAATCCGAATTAAAGTCTGGCAAGTTACTGGAAATTTCCTTATTAAATTGTGATTAATTTATTGGCTTTTTTGTTTTAGGTAAAGGCTTTGATGTTGTGTTAATGTATGGCCTATATTCATTGCAAATTGTACTAATTTGATTGAAGGTTGTAATTGCCCAATGCCGACCTCATCTTCCTCTTTTTCTTTTTCCCAATATATTATAATACAATAATAGTAAAGTTGAATAAAAAAAATTTAACTTAATAATTAAAACATGATTTTTAATTCAAAAAATAAGATCCGAGGCTTTCCTGTTCTCGACCTGTTGTACTTTTCTGAATGTTTTCCCTATTTTTTTATATATATTTTATCAATCTAATTTACACGTTTTAAGTGACTATTACTCTTTGATACCAAAATCAAAGGTAATATTTATATATATATATTTTTAAAAAATCTGAATACTCAATAGAAATAAAAGTCAGAAAAGGCTCATTTACGAAGTTTCTTTTTTAATTTCTTTTCCTATTTTGAATTGATAATATTTATGGGCAATAGAAAAGAAAGAAAGAAAGAAAGAAGCATTAATCCAAATCAATGTCGACGGGTGAGGGCAGCTGGTGTATGGTTGTGGGGTGTGAAATTCTGTTTCACGTGCCTTACAAGATTTCCTCATGATGGTTTCTTTTTGGCTTTTCTGTTCTTTTTGGCACTGATTCAAAAGCAAAAGAGCAATAAAGAAATGTTTGATTCAATTCGAGTAATCATTGTGAACCTTCAAAAACTTCAGTTGACGACGATATTGTTTCTTGCACAGTGGAAAGAAGGCCACCAAAAAAATTATACGTGATCATTTGGGACCGCACAGATTTCAATATAATAAATCGTCATGAAGCTTACAGGGAAGAAGACATATCTTCTGGTGGGATTGAATCAACGTCTCTCCCCTTGGGAAGAATTCAATTCAATTTTACTGGGCTCAATCCTTTGCTGTGATTAATGACATCCACACTCATTGGCATGCCAATTGGGGGAGTAGGTTTATGCTGAGTTAATTTAGGTTCTGATTATCTCAAAATCGGTTATTACGATTTAAATCATTTTAAGATTCATGACGTTTGAGGTTTTAATTAATTCGGGTTTTGATTTTATCAAATTTAATCGTAATTTAATCGTAAAAATCTGTAGAGATTTACAATTGTGAGTATGATTACATTTGTTTTCAATTACCAGTTATTATACCAAATTAAAATTTCAGTTAGCTTGAGTAAACATCAAATCCGCAAAATTTGACTTCAAAATCAAACTTTCATCTATAGACCAAACTTCACACTTAGTAATAGCAATTAAATTCAATTTTTTTTTTGAGAAACATATTTAACAGTGTTTCTTAAATAGAGTTGATCAACTAAAAAAGTGAAAAACTTAACTCATCATAAAACCATAGAAGGGTGTTGTAAAAAAGTTGGTTGTGAAAATTAATCAATAGGAAGAAATATACATGCAGGAATGTAAACCCAATACTTTCAAATATTTATGATTCCCCTGTTTCCACGCCTTCATGCCTGTCAAACTGCCTTTTTCTGCTGGAGCCTGGAGGCAAAGGAAACAATCCATGGATATTTGTCCAATCAGGGAGATATTCCTGCCCGCAGCTGGAGGGACAGCTAAAGATATTGTTTACACTGTTTACCAAAACTGGTTGTGAAGAATTTCTTTCCACTACCAACAAATTTTACTTGGTACCCATGAGCCCAATTGAATAAAAAAAATTTGTAATAATTAGGTTTAATTATTCAGCTACTTCCTTAAATGTGCCTTTATGTGAGCACGCTAACAGCACTGATTCAGAAAACTGAGACTGCTATATGTATATATATTTCAACATTTAATTTGTTCCCACAGCTTATTTTTCCTTTGCTAGCATGAAAGAAAGCGATGCAAAGATATGTTGAAGGTTTGAAGTTTCAGTTTTAGTTCACTGTCTTCAAAATTTAATTAAACCCCTTTTTGGGTTGCAATTTTTGAGACCTAACATTGAATTTATCAGCTCTTAAATGAGATTATCTCAACCTTGACAAAATCAGTCACTTGTACACGATTCTCTTTGTTCTGAATTAGGCAACTAATCAGCATGCTGTTTGTGGAGGTGATGGGTATTTTGTCGAATCTTTTCTTACTAGTTATTTGGGTTGGCCTAACCAAAATCTATGTCAAGGCCTACCCTAAATATACTACAGGTTAAAGCAACATGCGGTCCTAGGCAAGACCCTGGATCCTGTATCTAGCTTATTGGTCAATGTGTTATTTTTTGAAAGGTAGTAAATTTCATTAACAAAGAGGGAATTGAGAGTTCCCTTGAACTTTACAAAATCATAGCCCATGATTTTGGTGTGTTATCACAAGGGCAGAACCAGCATAACAGACCAAATAAAGGCTACCAGTAAACAAAAAGCCAGGCTAGCAGAATCCTAGGTGAATGTGTTATTTATAAAAATTGAATTTCAGTAGATCGTGATAAATAAATTATTTTATCACTTACAATAGCTCATCGCATGTTTAAGTTTATAGTCATTTATGGCTTGATATATTTCCAAATTGAAGAGTACTTTGTTCGCTAAGTAATGATTAATATTGATAATTATGATGAGTCATTGGCATATCGCAGTTCTTTTGGCTCAAATGCAAGTCACTTCTCAATTAAATTTATAAAATCGTTAAGAAATCTTTGAGCACTAACTCAACAAGTACTCTAAATGGCTCATAGCATTCAATTGTCTGAGCTAATATCTGGCATGAAAGAGGAGATCGATCATTGTTGAATTTGATATAAGCTGAAGCCTCCAACAAGGTTAATGGAACTACTTTTAATTACCTTTACATATGCGAGACCTTGTCCACCAGCTGCTATCCGGTCAAAAAATATATAATTACTAAACTATTTTGACAAGAAAAGAAACAGGAGTGAGAGGAACTCGATCATTAGTAGTGTAAGGAGGAAGGAGAGATTGTAGGTGTTCAGTGACGATTATTGTTCTGTCATTTATTTTAAAAATAATTAATTTTTATTTTAAATTAAATTATTGACTCGATATATGATTTTATATGATTATCTTTTAATCACTTTTTATGTAAAATTTTAAATATATATATATTTTCAATAGGGAAACAAATAGAAATGGATGTAATCTCTAAGATAGTTTTTGATAAAGAACGTACATTTTCTTTGTTACAAAAGATCAATGCCACAGCTCAAAGTTACTACAGTGAGACATTATCAGAACACTGGTGATCCATATGGTGAAGAATTCACGAAGTTGAGTACACTGTTCCAGCAATTACTATTCTCCACCATGTTGTCATTGCAACTTTCAATCGATTTCTGGTCACCAATTGATGAGTTCAGAACGCCAGAATTAAAAATTAAAGCACCTGACAAATCCTCCATTATATCTGCAAGTGGTACATTTTCATTTACTATCCTGAATGAGTCCTCAAACCATGCATCACCTGCGGAATCCGTCACGTGTTGCAATTCGACGAAGCTATCCAAAATTTTTTCCTCAAGTTCTTGCATTTGGTTAGACATGTGATCAACGCATTTCAAACTATCTTGGCCGTCTAATTCCGTACTAGCTGTTCCTCTCAATCCGGTTGATGAACTCTTATGGGGTCCCATTTCACCATCCGTATAGCCAGCGAGTCCATTGACCGGGGCTCGAACCGTTCCATTCGGGAAACTGAGAGTCGAGGTTGGAGACCCAAGATCCTGGCTGGAGAAGGCAAACATGCCAGCAACTACGCCTTGCCAAGCTTTGAGCACGTCAAGGCACCTCGGTCTACCGGATGTTGCTGCAGCAATGTTTTTGATCAGCTGACCCGAAGTGGGGGGAAACTGGGTTTTTCGTTGGATAGGATTCGGAACAACCTGTTTTGACTCACGGACCAACCGGGCTTCAGCCTCGAGCCGAGCACTCTCCCACTGAGCCATGTGGGTTAAATTTGAAGCACTCTTGCCTGGACCAGACGGGAAGATTGAGGCATCTGCTCGAGGCTTGTGGGTCATAGGATCAATTCCCATTTTGATTAGCCTTTTCTTAAGATGTGTGTTCCAATGATTCTTGATCTCGTTGTCAGTTCTCTTTGGCAAGTGAGCTGCCATGGCTGACCACCTAAATGAATCGATGCAAACGAAAGGTGACAAAATATGATCAATGAATTAATTTCATGGACTTTTTATGGTAGAATTAATTTCAAATATAAAGAGAAATCGATGAAATCAGCATCATAATTACCCTGGAAAAATTTATATGAAGTTTCTATTGGAGCTGCAGAAATTTCTTAATAACTACAAACTTGACTTTCTTTTACTCGATCAAATGAATGGAATAAAAAACTGTTTGAACGTACCTTATAAAACAAAAAAAAAAAAAATTCATTTAACACTAGAATCAGACTTAACCACACTCAAAACATAAAACTAACAACACCAAATTAAAATTAAAACAACACCTAAAATAGAACATAAAAAGGTCATCAGCATTAGCAGAATATCCAAGATATATAACAGAGCAGTAGAAACTATATAATTTTGACTTGATGACTAAATATTATGGCAGGGTAAAATTAAACAGATTGTTAAAACGTAATTCATATATAATTAATTAATGTTAAAACGTGATGCCTTTCTTTTACTTTTGTTTTAATTTTATTAATAGAAGAGTAGGGAGCTGAAATAAACCAAGAAATTTTCGGTAAAAAAATGCAAAAAAAAATTGTATTTTTTTCCTTTTTTATATAATTAGATAAACATAACAAGAAAAAATGTGATACTTAAAGTAAAGATAAACAACCTAATATATCATGCCCTAAGTTTTGGCCCAATACACAGCAACAAGTAACATGATATACATATATATATATATATATATATATATATCAATTTATCCTATTTTAAGAAAAGGTTTGGTGTCTGCTTGGCATAGAAATTCATGGGTTTTTCCTTTTCTGGTAAGGAGGAAAGCCATAAAGTTGTGAGAAACTCTTTACCTATTTCCAAGAAGGGCATGGAGTTGAATAATGATTTGCTCTTCTTGTGAACTAAACTCTCCTCTTTTAATGTCAGGTCTTAGGTAGTTAATCCACCTGAGTCGACAGCTCTTCCCACATCGTTGAAGTCCTATATATATATACACACACAAAATACAGAAAGCAAATTACAAAAAGAAATTAAACATTTAAAATTGATGCTGGATATAAAACTAAAAGGGATTGTGTATATGCATATATCAAAACAATCACCAGCTTTCTCAGGCAAGGCGCGCCAGCTACCATGGCCATGTTCTTGGATGTAAGCAGTGAGTATCTTGTCTTCTTCGGCTGTCCATGGTCCTCTCTTCAAACCCTCTTTCTTGAAACTAGGAGACCGACCCATTTTTTTCCAGGGACAAAAGCCAAGACAATACCGGCAAGGGGATTGGAAGAGAAGGAATAATAAGAGAAGAAGAATGATGGGCAAATTGAAAGCTTTGGTGGCAAATCTATATAGAGGATATTAGTCAGTGTGTTGTACATGGAAACTCATCAAGTATAAATTACTCCAACTACTTCATGAAAGATGACCCCACGTGAAAAATGCTTTCAAGTTCTACAACACATTTCTTTCTTTTAGAAAATCGAGCTAAGTTTGATAAAGATGTGAAAACAAAATAATAGCCTTGAAATAAGTTTGTAGACTTGGAATCCTAGGTTGGAATTTTTTGAAACAAAAATTGTGAAGAAAAAGTCGATACATCAATTTAATGAAATACTTAACCTAATTAATGATTACCACAAGGAATTTTTAATTTAATTTATTATGATATAGCTGTTTATTGAAGTTGTGCTTGTTTATTGGAGCTCTAGGTCTCACACATATGATTGAAATGTATTTTATTGCCCTTTCATATGCTTAGGTAGAATTTATGATTTAGTTATTATGGCCTAATCTAAGCAATTGTTATACTTATCTGGAAGAGAATTTTTTTTCTCAAACAAGTCCTTTTTATTAATAAAAAGTAATTTACAAAGCTTCGCAATTTCAAAATATTGAATTGAAAAAAAAACCATAGTTCACCAGTAAAAACACTAAATAATCAGAAAAATGATAAATACAATAAAACTTGTCAACAAGATGTAGACATGTCGAGATGACTATGGCCTTGCCAACAAGCTTGATCAAAGGTATTTAAAATTGCCTTGGGTTACAACAGAATTGCACTCGAACTTACCAACATTATGTCTTTCACCGGCTGGACGGGAAAAAGGAAATGCATTGGTGAAATCTACAAGATTTTAATTTTGCAGAATTAATGGTTATTAAAATTATTTTTTAGGTCTTTTATTTGTAGCTATGGATTCATGATTTTGCATGAGTAGTGACTAAAAGGTATCCATACAAAATTATAAATCTATATATCTCAAATTATATATATAATAATAAGCAATTAAAAAGTGAGGGTGACGGCACTCACCCGTTGCCTCCTTGGCTCCACCCTGTTTATTTGTTAGTGTGAGTTGAGAAGTTAAATCAAACTCGAAAGTAGTCCTCTCTTGACTATATAATAAGTAGTCCAAATCATGAGATTAATGGTATATTTTTTAATGGGATCAATAACTAGAGAAAAATTATCTGTGAAGTTATGTTTGTGTGTAACCTTAGAGAAACTAATACTTTTGTGGAGTACTTTCTTGAGATTGATAGGGAAAAAAAAGGGAGCAAACTTGGGGTTTTATGAATGTGCAACGTGGAGTTGCATGATACCATGTCCTCAAACTGACAAGTTTAATCAATGTATTTACTTTTGGAAAGAAGAATGGGTCCTAAACACATTAATGTATTACAGACCAGACACGAGATTAAAGATGACCTGATGATGTTGAGGTTCAAATTTAATGGCATACAAATTAATTCAAGATAAGATTAGTACTTTCAGTAGAGTTATATTTACCGGAAAATTTGTCCCCGAAGTTATAAATTTTGAGCCTGTAGGGTTCTTGTAATATGGGGCCACTGCCTTAACTGTAACTAATAAATCACTTACGGTAGATCATATAATCCAAAAATAATTTATATCTGTGAACTTTTTTTTAAGAAAAAAATTATATTTGTATTAATAAAAATGAAGATCTATAAAAATATGGGTCAAATCTCTAATCTTTTGATTAATGTGATATAATTTATCCTATCACGATGTATTGCGACAAAATACCCTCTTATACATGTGAAAAGTATAGTACCATTTCCAGGACACAATTTTATAACCACTAAAATCCCCATTTATGAAGTGATCGAGGTCGGGTAACCTTCGTTAAGATGGTGTGCCTGAATATAGTTCATCCTTCCCAGTCCAATTAGGTTCCCCTTTGTACTTAAATTTATTGCCAATGGCCCATTTTGATACAGTCTCAGATCTTGCCTCACCTTCCCCACATGTACAACTACTATTATAGACACTTTTTCACAACAAGAAAAAACTCTCCTTGTCTCCTTCATTTATAAACCCGCCAAGGTCCTAAGATCCCAAAGCTAATAATCTTCATTAATGATTAACGAAGGATAGATTGAACCCATCCTTTTGTTAATCTGGATTGTAAAACGTCTTGACTTGAAGTATCGGTAAATCCTCATCAAACATGATCTAAAATGTAAATATCCTGATAAAAACAAACGAAAAAAATTACATATTTACAGTAATAACTTAACAATTTAAACACCTTAACTACTTTCGAATTTTGTAACTCTCAATTTCTCATTTTCCCTTATCTGTCATGTCTATAGGTGATTTGGGGCTGTCCCCCTTTCTCAGTTTTTTGACCCTTCTTTAAATGGCCTGGCAAATTAAATGCCTCATTCAGCCACCATGTCTCTGAGTGGTGCTGCAAAATGTACGTATATTACTGCAGCGAAGAAAAATGAAAAAGAAGGTAAAGTCATGAACAGCCTTTTATGACTTTTGGGACTGACTCGTAAACATTAAAAGGGCAGTGTCCGATTGTACAACAAGAGGGGAGTAGATGACTATAACAACAAAGTGATTTCAACTATCTTAATGTTTACGTAATACGTTAATATATTATAATAAAATATAATACAATATATATATATATTTAAAAAATAATTTTTATTATTTATTTATAAATTAATATATTATATCAAGTTTTGAATCTTTACTAAAAAACTTCTAATAGCATTATGTCATAGTATGATAATGTGACATAGTGACATGGTCTTATGGTATTTTCACTATACGCATTAATATCATGTTAAGGTCATGTGAATACAAAATGACAAATGATATTTTAATTAATAACGATTAATCAACTATTAGTTATAAAGATATATTTGATTTAAAATAAAAATATAAGATTTGATTGAACAAAATAAAAAAAAATGATTGTTTTCAACTATTATGTCAAAATAAAATGATTAATGAAAATCATTTAATAATCAATAAAAAACAGATTTAAAATCTTGAAAATTGTTTTTTATTTTACAAAATTGGAAGATAATTTTCAAATTAACCAATACACAAAACAAATTCTCTTTCAATTGGACATATTTGTATCCAAGCCACCCATTCAATTAATGAAATTTACTTTTCAAAAAGAAATTAAGAATTCTACATAGCAGTGAGCTTAAATCGTCGATAGTGATTGATCATTGCTTTGTAGTTGTTTTTTCGAAAAATGATTTTATTCGTCTTCAAGTTAGGAATGTCATTTCAAGTCTTTCATTTAATTGATCGAAGATTCTCATGACATTAGAAACTTGTCAGGGGGAAATAAAATACTTACAATTTCACAAAAAGGACCATCCGAAAGTTTGATGGTTGCCTTGTCGTTGATTTAAATCTCGTAAAAAAAGTGAGGTAAATTTCATCATCGAAAAAGAACTATTTATAAACTGATTCCATAATAGGTTTGTCCTTATAATAGTACATGAAATAAATTCGAAAGTTACTTAAAAGGTTAAAAAATGAAAAAAAAAAAAGAAAAGAGAGAGATAGATATAGCAATAAATCACATGGTGGTGCAAAAGCTTTCTTCCTTCAAGTTTCCTTGCAACCGATCGAATGAATGAATGAAAAGCTCTATGCTTCTGCCCAAAGAGATAGAATAATATTTTTGGACCTTTCCTAGTCGTCCACGGGGCTACGATTAAAATGAGTTAAAGCCTGATCTTTCATTGTCTTCTTATTGTCAGGAAAAATGTTTTCAATTATTCACCAGAATTTCACGTTGGAGGAAAAGATAATATTTATAAAATAGTTATATTAAAAATTTAATATTTATAAAAATTTAAAACTTTAAGAGACAGGTCCTTACTCGAACCCCATCACTCCGTTACAGGAAACAAACATGTCCTCAGTTTTCCCATTGAAATTTTATTTCTTTTTCTTCATACAGAGGAAATATTTTATATAATATTTGGAAACATTAAAGACAATTGAAGTTTATTTTAATAGATTTGTAATTGAGTCAGATTCTATAGTCGCATTTAAAGTGCAACAAGTTGAAGGTGTCGTGAAGATTTAAATACTCAATCTCATTTTAATACATAATCGATGTGAGATTCACGATTCTTTTCTGAGACCGTGACACTATGACCGATTCATTGATAAAATTTGACATTGATGGGACTGCAATGTTTTACGCATGGTGGTGATTTCTATTATCTTTGTTTGAGGAGAGTATGTGTTGCATTTCTTGTGTGATTTTGCTGGTCAAGTGCTCCTATTCTGGATCATTGATGCTGTTGGGATTTGTATTGGTGTTATGTGATCAGGGTGGGGGGGCATAATCTGTTTGGAGGAGTGGTGCAGTTATGCTATTGCTGCTTTTAGATGGAAGAATTTATGTTTCTTCAGGCGACGTTTTATGTTATGTTTTCTATGTAAGCTCTAAGGCATCGGAAAGTCTTATGTTCTGTTTTCTTCTTCTGTTTGTTGGCTTGCATCTGGTGTTATGTATTATGATGAGAATCTGGTTTAGGCGTGTTACTTTATTGTTAGGACAATCCAGGTTCCTTGTCCGTATGGCCAGTCCTGGCCAAGGCATTGTATTAGACTATTCGATACTTAATAAACGTAGCAGGGACTCTTATGATAGCAGGAGTCTACTGACGTATAGGTCTAAGTTTTTGATTGGGCTTACCCGTGACTTTAGAATTTACCTCTGTTTTGGGTGGAAGGCATTGTTTTCAAATTTCAGGGACTCTTTTTTAAGTATTTTGATGGGGTGACATCTCTTCCCCTGGTACAATTTTAATAAAATTTTAATGAAATTAAAAAAAAAACCAGATTGATTGAAAAAGAAAATTGAACTTTATTTTCGCATTAAAAAAATAAATATCAAAATATTTAAATTAATTTAATTTTTGATAGATATATAAAAAAATTCAAGCTAAGATTGAACCTTAATAAAAATAATAATAATAATAATAACCACAACCCTAAATTTTGAAATTTTGAATTAATTTTTATCAAGGAAGGTGTGTCCCTCTTTGGTTAAAGGAATCCAAGGCTCGCCACCAACCCACCTTTAACACATTTTCATCTCATATAAATGCCCTTAAACCAAACATTTTAATTTCACTGAAAAGCTACTTCATCACTTAAATCCAGAGGTAGAGAGTTAAAATTACAATAGAACTTCACAAGTTGTATTTTATCCTGGTTGTTGATAGATCTTTGCTTGGAAATGAGTCTACCATCACATATATAGAAATTATACATTTGTAAGATGTATCGATAAAACATATATATATAAATTGGTTGGTTCATCCTGTTTTAGGTTTTTCATGGTAATGGTCAAACTTTTAATATGGATATCTAATCTTAAATCAATAGTTAATAAATAAAAATTTTTTATTCGATTTATATATTAAGAATACTTTTAATTTAAGAGATATAAAAAAAATTTTTATTATCATTTTAATATTAATTTCATCAAGCATCAAAGATTGTGAATGACGAAAATGAACCTCGACATTATTAACATTTTCATGGGGTGTGTGCTCTGGCCAACCCTCCGATGGTTCTTGATGTAGTTTTTCATGCAGGGAGTTCTGTTTACAACAACTAAAACAAGCATGAAAAGAAACAAAAAAACCAGAGGAAAGGAGTGGGCTTACATCTGGGAGCCATTCCATATAGCTTAATTAGGAGACAAGGAAGATCAAAATGTCTATAAAATTCAAGCTGCAGTTACATATTTGTCATAATGTGCGGGTTTGGAAATCTGACCGCTAGACGTGGGAAATATTGAAAGTTGCCATCAATCTTTTTTTATCTCAGTGCAATTAGTCACCTATTAAATTTATTCTATTTGACAGAGTTCTAAATAGATTTTAGGTCTGTCTAAAGAATAACAAACTGGTCTATGTATTTTTTTAGAGTTAGGTTCGGGAGTATGGTTACGTACAAAGAAGGATTAGCATCCCCATGATGTCCATTCTACGAACAGTACCATTTAATCATATGTTATCCTAAACCTTTAATTTTATTTTTATGTTTCCTTAATTATTGTTTATTTAATTTATCTTTTATTTTAATAACAAATTAAAATATTTTATTTAGTTTTAATGGTGTGATGTGCACATGATTCAATTATGAAATGTATGGCATAAAATCTAAATAATGCCAAACAAAAACCATTTATTGATTGTACTTCCTGAAGCTGTCCATCACACTAGTGGGATCCGAGGGTATTCTCTTATCTAGAGAAATATCTGAAAAACTCGCATTCGCAAGTTTAACGAGTAAATCCCATCATCGTAATAGTCGTTTGCAAGTAAAAATAATATTTTTATGAATGCAGTCCTACTACGATTGGAAGCCTTTTATTAAAGACATTCTCCGAGCCCTCCCATCTTATTAGTGAGACTCAGAGGTATTCGTTCACTTAGGAAAATTTTCGAACGAACTCACCTTCACAAGCTCTTTTGAACAGTCCCATCAGCGGGGCTTTGACTCGTGCACACAATCCGTCTACATGTCATGACATTTAAAAATACAATAATGAGATGTAATGTACCCATAGATTTCAATATTTGTTTATTAACCTTCCTACAACTTTTTCGTCATTTCTTTGAAATTTCTTTTTATTACTTTTCTTTGTATGCATATATATCATGGATAAAAATTTTATATTTATTATTTTTGTCTAACTATATTTTTATTTCATTTGATTATATATTTTTAACATTTAACTATTTATCTATTTTTGCAATATAAATTTCAGAAGAGTATGATTTTACAAGTGAAGGGTTCCAAGTTAAAGAAAATTTGTGGGTGGCAATCGAAGGTGACCCAAATCTAGTTGCCAAGGGGAATTAAATGCTCTGTGCAGGTTGTTAACTATGGAGGCCAAGCTTGTGTTTTTTTTTTATAACAATGATTTATTTATTTCATTTATTATTTATTATTAATTTTTCATTTGAGAACCATGGATAGAGGTGTCTACAATACTCTTCCCTATATATGCCCTCTTTAGCTAACACAAAAGAGTTGGCATTCACAAAGATTGGATGAATCACCAATCTAATGAATAATAAAGGATTTCTAGAAAATATTCCTTTATCCCTCGCTTAATAGGTTCTATTTGGGAAGCATTTTTTCTGTACTATAATAGTTTAAGCAAATTATTGTAAGCAAAATCTTCCACCATTTCTTACCTACATGGGAAATCAATTTTCTCTCCCCCTCTAGTCTAGAATTTTCCTCTTTTGGATAAAATATTCTTAACTCTTTAACTTTTAATTATAATTTTATATAAATCTATTAATTTTCAAATTAGACAATCTGTCTCAAAAGAATATTTTTCACTGAACACACAAGTCAAGCCGTTAATTAATATTAATATTTTTATTAGTTCGATGACATGATAACTGTTGGGAAATTGCGGAATTATCTCTAAAGAATTGCCTAAGATCTAACCCAATCAATAGAATAAAGAAAGAAAGAAATCAAGCACACCCACAAGAACACAAGAATTTACGTGGTTCGGTCTTTTGATGACCTACGTCCACGGGCACAGCAATAGAGAAAAATCCACTAAGAGAAAAATCAGGAGATTACAAGAAACAGTCTCAAACTCTTAACCCTTATCCCACGTACACCTAAATCACTCTCTCTAAATCTAGGTGATGATTATTCTTTAACCCATAGGGTCCTTTTATAGTATCAAATACAATAACCTTATCCTAATATAATTGGGAATCTTATCCTAATAAAATTAGGAATTGTTATTCTAATCTAACTAGATTTAAAGACTATTTTATAAGGTATACTAATTTAATTAGAATTAAACAATCCTAATTAAATCACAATTCAAGACTATCCTAACAAATCTCCACCTTAGGCTTGAATTCACCAAGCTCCACCTTACGAACCAATCTCTGTCGACACCGCCACTGCCCCAATGGGCCTCAAGCACTACGAACACCGATCAAGTCCAAGCAATGCTTGAACTTTATCCCAGAAACTGACTTAGTTAGCATATCTGCCGGATTTTCATCTGTAGCTATTTTCTTTACTACAATCTCACCTTTAGAAATAATCTCTCGAACGAAGTTACACTTGACTTGGATGTGTTTGGTTCTCTCATGAAACATCTGATTTTTAGTCAAATGTATAGCACTTTGACTATCACAAAACACAACTGTTTGTGTTTGTTCAAAACCAAGATCACTAACCAAGCCTTTAAGCCACAAAGCCTCCTTCACTGCCTCGGTCACAGCCATATATTCAGCTTCAGTTGTAGACAAAGCAAAGGTTGATTGAAGAACTGCTTTCCAACTGATTGCAGATCCTGAGAGAGTGAACACATACCCCGTTTGAGATCTTCTACTATCTAGATCACCAGCAAAATCTGATTTGGAGAAGCCAACCACATTACGACTAATGTTTGCACCTCCTTCACACACTAAGCCAACTTCAATAGTAACTTTAGGTGTTTTCACAAGCTCCCATGTTTGATCCCAGTGTAGAGACTCAATCTTCTTAGAAGACTCGACATATATAATTTTCTCATGATAAAAGTAAGGCTCTTCAATCTCTACTTCCACAAATAAAACATAAGAATCAAAATCACCATCAATACAAGTAATGCTTCGTTGAGATACCAATTCTTGTACCTCTTGCAATTCTTTCTGGATTTCACTATCATCTCGCACTGTCACAAGAGCATTGATTTCAAGCTCCACCTGCTTGCCAACTTCTTGGTCTGATGTGTTTGCAATTCTAGACTTTATCCCACAAAGTAATGCAGACTTGTCAAAGGTAACATCCCGACTCACCATAAACTTGGGGAACTTACAATCAGTACACCACAACCAATAACCCTTCACCCCATATGCATAGCCTAGGAATATGCACTCTGTCGCCCTCAACTCAAGTTTACCATCACTCACATGAACATGAACAGGACAACCAAATACTCTCAATATAAAATAATCAGCAGGCTTACCAGACCAAACTTCCTTGGGAGTCTTAAATTCAATTGCAGTTGATGGAGACCGATTTACCAAGTAACAAGCCTTGTTGATAGCTTCTGTCCAAAATACTTTGGTTAGGCCAACATTTGAGAACACGTATTTTGCTCTCTCCAAAAGTGTTTTCTTCATCAATTCTACAATATCGTTTTGATATGGTGTTTTGTCGACAGTGCGATGTCTAACGATTTTCTCATTCTTGTAGAATAGACCAAACTCACCTTTGCAAAATTTCAAACCTTTGTTTGTTCGAAAGCTCTCGATCCTTTTCTTAGTCTGCTTCTCGATCAATACCTTCCAATGCAAAAAGGTGGTTAACACTTCACTCATAGCCTTTAGAAGATACGTCCACACCTTTCTTGAAAAATCATCAATAAAGATCCACATGTATAATGATCCACCTTTTGATACCACCGGAGAAGGATCCCACAAATCTAAATAGATGTAGTTTACTGTACCCCTGGTTTGATGAGTTTTAGTGCTAAATTTCACTCTATGTTGCTCACAGAAATCTAGCTTTCCACTCTTTTGACCACACAGCAAACTATGCTTACTTAGTTTTCTAATCCCTCTCTCGCTCATATGACCAAATCTCATATTCCATAAACGTGTTACATCATCTTCAGGATCATTAGATGAGACCACAGAAACAGTTTCAATGACCGTGTTTCCCACTAGACAATAAAGGTCACCGGATAACTTGCCCTTCATGATAGTTAAGGCTCCTTTAGATACATTCAAGACACCATCTTGGCCACTATATTTGTAGCCCTTCTTATCTAACAAACTCAAGGATATTAAATTCTTTTTCATGTCAGGGACATGTTTTACCTCAAGTGTTCTTACCATACCATCAAACATCTTGATTCTAATTGTGCCAATTCCAACAACTGAGAGAGAGAAATCATCTCCTAATTGTACAGTGCCCATATTAACAGATTGATAAGTTGTAAACCAATCACGCCTAGGACATATATGAAAGCAACAAGCCGAATCCAAGATCCATGTATCCATCAGGTTACAATTAGTAATTGCAAGAACATTATCAGTTTCCTCAAAAGTATCAAAGTCATCTCCAACCACGTTTGCAGTATTCTCAGACTTATTAAACTTTTCATCATCCTTGAATTTGATACAGTCTTGACGAAAATGCCCTTTCTGACCACAATTCCAGCAAGTTTTCCCTTTTGCTCTAGATTTACCTTTTCTGTCTAAGCCTTTCTCTTTACCTCTACCTCTATTTACAACCAAACCTTCTGCTTGATTTTCATTCCGAATACCACCAACTTTCTTCTTTAATTCCTTGGAATTTAAAGATGCCCTTACATCCTCGAAAGTGAGAGTGTCTCGGCCGTAAAGCATAGTATCCACGAAATTTTCATACGATGGAGGCAAAGAACATAAAAGAATTAGGGCTAGGTCCTCATCCTCAATTTTAACATCGATATTCTTTAAATCAAGAATAACTCTATTAAATTCATCAATGTGGGTATTAACGGACGTACCTTCACTCATCTTGAGAGTATACAATCGTTGCTTCATATAAAGCCGATTCGTCAGGGACTTGGTCATATAAATACTTTCGAGTTTAAACCACACTGCAGCAGCAGATTCTTCATCCGTGACTTCTCTTAGCACCTCATCAGACAAAGCAAGGAGAATAGCACTATGTGCTTTTTCCATAAGGTCATCTTTCTCACCATCAGATAAATTCGAGGGAAGATGCTCTTTTCCCTTCAGTGCCTTCAACAGTCCTTGTTGCACTAGCAATGCGCGCATCTTAACACGCCACAGGCTGAAATCGTTTCTTCCATTAAACTTTTCAATCTCATACTTGGTCGACGAAGTTGCCATAGCGAGATTCAGATTGATCCAAGACCTTGAAGCTCTGATACCAGTTTGTTGGGAAATTGCGGAATTGTCTCTAAAGAATTGCCCAAGATCTAACCCAATCAATAGAATAAAGAAAGAAAGAAATCAAGCACACCCACAAGAACACAAGAATTTACGTGGTTCGGTCTTTTGATGACCTACGTCCACGGGCACAGCAATAGAGAAAAATCCACTAAGAGAAAAATCAGGAGATTACAAGAAACAGTCTCAAACTCTTAACCCTTATCCCACGTACACCTAAATCACTCTCTCTAAATCTAGGTGATGATTATTCTTTAACCCATGGGGTCCTTTTATAGTACCAAATACAATAACCTTATCCTAATATAATTGGGAATCTTATCCTAATAAAATTAGGAATTGTTATTCTAATCTAACTAGATTTAAAGACTATTTTGTAAGGTATACTAATTTAATTAGAATTAAACAATCCTAATTAAATCACAATTCAAGACTATCCTAATAATAACATTAAAAAAATAAATTTATTTTTTATTAATTTTAAAAATTATCACACTATATAAATTATAATTTTTAATTTTTAATTTTTTTTCTTATTAAAAAACCTTATTCCCTACCTCTTCTCCAGCCAGAGCATTAGATCAAGCTTCAGTCGAGGAGCACTAGATCCTGCTTTGGCCGGATCTCCTTACCCCCGCACTCTGCAGTCCTCTAGTGGAGAGCAGGGCGGGAGGGGGGGGGGGGTGGTGCGTTCTCCCCCAGGGAGCATGAGATTTGCGACTTTGCGCTCCCTTGAGGAGAGTGCGGTGGGGGGAGTGCGCCTCTCTTGGAGAGCGTGAGATCCGCGCTTCGGCTCCTCTGGGAGCACGGTGTGAGGGGCACGGGGGTGGACCTTGAAAAAGAAAATAATGAAAAAGCGGTAGAAAGAATAAGGATAATTTTGACATTTTACACTTATCTATTAAAGCCATTCATGCATATAAGACAGATTATTTATTTTTAAAATTAATAGGCTTATGTGAAATTAATTAAAAGTTAGAGAGTGATAGACTTGGTAATTTTGAATACGACACGAGAAGACATGGGTTAAACAGGTTTTGGATTTAATATTATCATGTTTCGTATCTAATCGTGTCAGACACGTTAAGACATGAAAATTTTCGTGTTGTAATGTGTTTGACACGACAAACACGTTTAAAACACATTTAAACACGTTTACTTAATCGTGTTATCATGTTTAATCGTGTTATCTTGTTTAAACATATATACGTGACATATTTATTAACCTATTAAAAATTAATAATTAAAAACTATTTTAACCTTATATAAATAATTTTAAATAATTATTTTAATAAGTTTTTTTAATTTTATAAAAGGTATAATGTAATTATACATGCTCAATCCTAATTTTTAACTTTTAGTGATTATTTGATGTTATTATTATTATTTTTTATTATAATTATTTTCATAATTATAGATTTTAAATTTAAATAATAAAATTATATTTAATTGTAAATATTTTTATTTAATCGTGTTAAACGTGTTAATCGTGTTATTAATCGTGTCATGTCGTATATTAACACGTTTAATAAACGTGTTAATCGTGTCGTGTCATGTTACACGTGTATTAAACGTGTACGTGTATGTGTTTCAAATTTAAGACACGAATATTAAACGTGTCGTGTTAGTGTTTGACCTTAACGTGTTTCGTATGTAATCATATCTGATATGTTGATGACATGTTAACACGAATTGGCAAGTCTAAAAAATGATGATATTTTAACCTTTTCTTTTTTTTCTTTTTCGACTAGTCAAGAGTCTAACCTTCTTGTGTTGCCAAGTAACACCCAAGACTATCACGAGTGAGAATATATCCAAGACTATCAAGAGTGAGAATATATCCACGATTTTATCAACTCTTTAAGCTTTTTTGGGTTCGATCACCACTCTTAATTTGAACGCTAATCAAGGAGTAGAAAAAGACCAAGTTCGAGACTAGTCAAGTCCAACTATAGTTGAGCGGAGGTCTAGTCCACTTTGCCATACATCCCAGATCTAAGTATTCAACCCAAATTCGAGTTGAATCCAAATCAACATTCAAACCCAAACCCAACCTAGTTTCAGAGTTTTCCTATGTTACAAAATAATACACCACAAATTTACTGCTACAACTTTGTTAATATCAGAACACAGGCGAACCGAGTGGTGGAGAATTGACCAAGTTGAGAATACTATCCCAGCAGTTCCTGTTTTCCGCTGTATTGCCGCTGCAACTTTCGCTTGTTTTGTCCACAGTCATTGATGAGTTTAGAACACCAAAGTTTCCAAGCAAAGCGCCTGACAAACCCCACATTGTGTTTGCAAGGGACGCTTTCATCAAACCATGCATTATCTGTGGAATATGTCATGTCATGTAATGTCACGGAGTGATCAATTTCCTGATCAAGTTGTTGCATTTGGTTCTATTTGTCAACGCATTTCCAATCATTGTCGCCTGTAGTTCCTCCTTTGCACTTGTCTGAACTCTTACCAAACCCCATTTCTTCAGCTGTATTTCCACCGAGTCTTGCGGGTGGAGCTCGATTTCTCGAGGCGTGCCATCGGAGAAGTTGGGTGTTGAGGTCAAAGACCGTAGATCCTGGCTGGCGAAAGTGAACATGCCAGCAACTACTCCTTGCCATGCCTTGAGTACATCGAGACACCTCGGTCTTGCGGATGGTGAAGCCGCACCACCTTTGTTAATTAGCTGCTTTGGGGGTCGGGTAGGGGTCGGGGTTACTTTAGAAAACTCGTGGACCAACCTGGCTTCAGTAGACGAACACTCTCCCACTGAGCCATGTGGCTTAAGCTGGCGGTGTTCTTGCCTGGAGAGCCTAGGGTATGGTTGGTTCGGGCCTTGTGGGTCATCGGATCAATGCTTATCTTGATTAGCCTTCTCTTGAGAGTGTGTTCCAATAATTTTTGATCTCGTTATCAGTTCTCTTTGGCAAGTGACTTACGATAACAGACCATCTGCAAAAGAATTCATAGTTTGATATAATAGATCGATTTTTTTTTCTCAGCAATTCAATAAAATTCATTGAAAATGAGATAATTACAAAAAGTCCGCAGCCCAAACGGAGAGAGCAGGAACAAAAGACTTAAGGACTCCTGACAATTAGCAACCCCACGTAATGACCATAGAAACAAGAAGAAAGAAACTAAACAAATAAAACCAAGATCTCACTGCAGTGATTTCTGTCATCAGCTGAAAAGAAAAGCGGCACACAAGAAACATAGGAGAATTGATCAACTGGGAGATAAATAAATGAGAGCAAACAACATTATCCTCACCACCAAGCAGAAGAAAGAGAGTTCCTATAATAGATCGAAATTGATTGAATATTTTTCTATAGACAAAATTTCATCGATGAAATTTCCACATGTTTCTCTGTTTCTTTAGTATTTAGGTCTGCTATAGCTAGGAAGGGGTTCGTGCCTGGTGAAGTACTGGAGGAGGAGAGAATATACTATAACATTTACCTGTTTCCAAGAAGGGCATGGAGCTGAAAGATAGTCTGTTCTTCCTGCAAATTGAACTTTCCTCTTTTGATATCAGGTCTAAGGTAATTTATCCATCTCAGTCTACAGCTCTTACCACATCTCAGGAGGCCTAAACATTAATAAACGGAAAGACAAAAATGAGAACATTTTTGCATCATATCATGTAAATTAAAAATGTAATTCTATTTAGGCTTATGGTAAATAACCAGCTTTCTCTGGCAAGGCACGCCAGCTTCCATGGCCATGTTCTTGGATGTAAGCTGTGAGTTTTTCATCTTCTTCAATCGTCCATGGCCCTCTCTTCAGCCCCTCTTTCTGGAGATCAACCCATTTCCAACCAAGCTAAGTATTCCATTGAATTGATATACAACAAATCTTCTATAAATTAATATCTTTGATCATGAAAATTTATTAATTAATCGATAAGTTAATAATTAATAATTTATTAATTTATATATTAATTAATAAAAATTTAATTTATCAAGATATTTTTTTATTTCTTTAAACATTAAACTTAACACATATATTGTGTATTATGATTATCCGAATATTACTTATTTATTAAATTACGAATTATCGTTATTCTATATATTTATTTAACCAAAACAAGTTCATAAATGTAATTAGTCTTATTAAATAAAAGTCATGAATCTATCCATTTTTGCAACAAATTAAAATTACATTGGATGTATATTTAATTATATATAATTTTGATGTATAAAAAGATTATTAATTTATATGTCAAGTGGATTGTATGTATTTTTTTAAAAAATGTATTGTCTTATAAATTTAACGAATTATTAATTTATAATATTAATTTTAAATAAATATCAACTAAAAATATTATTTAATTAAAATTATTGATTTATCGAATATTAATATATAGAAATTTTACCGGTGATGGAACAGTGGTGAGCAGGCTGTAATTGCAATGACAAAATTACTATAGTCAATGATGGAGTAATAACTAATAAATATGGTTAGGTTGATGACCCCATGTCCTCCCTATAATGTTCCACAACTAGGGAACCGTCCTTACGTAAGCAAATTAAATATGATTCAGCTCACTGATCATGAGATTTATTTCTTATCTGCTAGCCGCTACATATTTCTTTGCCCTACATATTTAAAGGTGGGCTGGATTCAATTCATTAATAGAAATGGACCCCTTAACCATTCCCTATATTAATTATAAATTTTTTAAATAAATATTACTGTAATCGGGTATCTACGTTTAATTTTTAGTATTAAAATCAGGTTACCAAAGGTTTGGATCGGATTGATTTTCGAGTTTGAATCATTTCGAGTTTAAATCAATTCAAATTTGGATTTTATGAATTCAGAACCTATAGTGCCAGTTAACATGATAAAGAAAGAAAAGAAAAATGTTAAAGAAAAAAAGAAAGTTGAGGTTTAAACAAATTTATCGAATATTTATAAACTCTGATACGACTCTTCGATCTTGAAAAATTTTATATTAAAATAAAATATATAAAATAACATAATATGTGTCTAATGCAATCAACTGATTGACTTTTTAGGACATACAATTGCACTTTCATTTGGACCATCCTAGGGATCTGAGTTCACTTAGCAGAAACTAAGATACAATTCCACATTCCTCAATTCATCTGTCAGTCAAGTGATCAAAATTAAATCGGTAGTTCTTTGTGGGTTACCTAGCTGTCAAGTCATGACTGACAGCAGGCAGCAAGAAAGCAAACGTGTAACAACTCATGATAAAACAATAACTTCAATCCATTAATGCACCCAATAAGCCTGGAACAGGGAACATGTATACTTAGAAAGGGAAGAAGATTGCTAAAAATACATAAACAAGAATTAGGGAATGATCACAACAATCCAACAAATACTTCCTTGAAGAATCACCAACGCACAAGAGATTTTTTGCAGGAAAAAGTTTTTACATGCTACTATGATTTCTACAATTCCTCGAATGATTTTCCACAGTTTGCCGACTTACAATAGTCTTTGAACTCGACAATGTTTTCTGAATTCAGATTTATCAATTATTGATACTGTACTAAAAAGTATCTATTTTTTCAAAATTGAGTTTTGAATCTTTTGATTCACATTGCTCTTGTTCATGAGTTGAAGCATTAAAACTTAATGGCATTTGGATGATTTGCATCTTTTCTTTTAAAGAATTTGTCAATTATTATTTTTAACTTACTCATACTTTAATTAAACTTGAAAAAAAATTAATACAGTCAATATTCAATATTTTTATTTTATTTCTATTTGCACTTATAATACATAAAATATAAATAGTTAAATACGATATACAGGATTAATAATTTCTTCTTATATAATCAGGATTGTTTGAAAACTAAATACTCAAAATAATTTCCTCTTATACACTCAAAATAATTTCTTTTCAACTAAATATAAAACGTAAAGCAAATAAAAAAAAACATACTCAAGATAATTTTCTCTTATATAATCAGTATTAATAAAAAAAAATACATTGATGAAATTTTAAGTAATAGTGTAACACTATAATTTATATTTAAAAATTATATAGTAAATTTTTAATTTTTAAATACTAAAATCATAGTAAATAAAATCCACATAACAGAAAAAAGAAGAACATAGCAAGTAGAAAATAGAACCCACATATGACATAATAAAAAGGAAAGAAGCAGAACATTGTTGATGGTTCATAGAAATTTGGAGAAGAAAATCTATAGAAACTTAGAACATATGAGCAAATAAAATAGAAATAAAAAATAAATAATAATAATAATAATAATAATGATAATAATAATAATACAGACAAAAAAAAAATTTTATCTCCTCTTAATTTCATACAATGGTGGTGAGTGGTCCCTATAATTCTTTGTCCAAGTTGACAAGTTCATAAATCCCTTATGAAGAATGAAGTGTATTTCAGTGGTGAGTTATGGAAAAAAAAGTAAAGTAAAAATGAAAAGAACAAAAAAAAAGAGAAAGAGAAAAAGAGATGTCGAAAAACTTATGAGTTAAGAGGGTAAAGTTGAGTGAGCATGTAGATTCATTTTGTTATTCTTTATTTATATTAATTATTAAATAAAAAATTATTTTGAGAGTACCATTAAGAGAATACATACAATATTTTAAAAATTTTATATAATATATAAAAAATTTTAAAAATTTTGAAGGGCCATAGTCCCCCATAACTACAAAAGGACCTGCCCTTGACGATATGTACCTTCTTCAATTGAGGCTCACATACAGATATGGACAGATTGTTTTACCATGGGAGGCTTGAGGAAACGTTGGATGATAGTTTGTGGATCTACTTTATGGTCTGCATGATTGGTTAGGAATGAATCCGTGTTTAACAATAAGCAGTGAGATAACATGCAGCTGTTTTTTTTTTTTCATTAGGATGCACTCACTTTTTAAGATTCGAGCTTGCGAGGGTTTAGATTCTATTAATGAAATTGATTGATGTAGTCCACGAGACAAAAAGATCATAGGAGCTTCACTTTCCACTAGACTTAATATATAGTGATATCCACCTTCAAAAGGTGTTTATAAATTTAATTTAATGTGGATGGTTCAATTACAGACAAATCGAATCCAACTGAAAAATCGGGATCTAACTGGATGTGGAGGTGTTCTCAAAGATTTTGAGGCGTACATTGTTAAGATTTTCAACGGTTCACTTGACATTCAAGACTCTAACTATGCGGAGGATATCACCATCAAGTATATATGTCCGTCACTTATTCGCATCTTCCTCGCCCACAATTTCCAAGAACCTCGTGGTTGAATAAGACTTTATGATTGTCATATCATGAGCTCATGAGTGCATGACAAAGACCAGAGGTCATTGGACAAGTGGTCCACTTTTAAGGAAATTAATGGGTTGGTGATGTTGATATTGTTCACATACTACGAAAAAGTAATTCCTTTACTGATACACCAACAAACCTAGGAGGAATAAGGACTATGGTAGCGTTTGGTACTTTACAATGTAATATGATTGCAGGAAAGATAACATTGTAATGTTTGGTATATAAGTAATGTAATGATTAAAATGTAGAGAAGATAACATTGCAGTGTTTATTTTACAAGTACTTTACAGGGTATGTAATGTTAATTTTCAAAACTACCCTTATATATTAAAATACAAGTTTAACATGTATTTTTTTATTGTTAATTTTTATATAAAGTTATTTTTTAAATATATTTTATTTTTCATTTCTTATTACAAGTATATATTTTATTTTTATTTTTAATATAATTTCTTATATTGTATATTTTATTTTAAATTTTTTCTTTAGAAGATAATATTTTATTTTTATTTCTTAATACATTTTATATGTATATATTAATGTGATAGCTTCATCTCTTGTAACCAACAGCAAATTGGCAACAAAATACTCATAATAAAAAAACAAAACCAATGGACGGCCAACAAAACCCACAAGACCCAAGGCCCTCTCTCTTCCCTCTCTTTCCTGTCACCGGCACTACCGCTGTTGTTGCCTCTGCTACTGTTATTGCTACTACAGCAGCTACTACTAGCGGCCCTCAATGGCTTTGCAACCCTAGCTTCACCAGCAACCTTTCCCTCATTAACGACACCGTTTCCTCTCTTCCCTACACCTTGAACGTAGAGAAAGAAGATGAAGGTGAAGAAGGAAAGCAACAAAAGCAGCAGAAGAATTACCATTCTTATGAGCTACTTGAGGAAGAAAAAGAGGATGAGGAAGATTCTGATTCTAATGGAGAAAAGTATGACGAGAGACAAAAGAATAAGAAAATTAATAAATAAAAATAAAAGAAAGAGGAGCGACTTTAGCAAAATGGAGAAGAAGCAGTAGACCCTAAACCCCAAAAGAGACAATTAATTGTGTTTATTTCGGATTGTGAGTAATTTTTTTAAATGATGATGGGTAAAAATGTCCTTAAAGACATTGCAGAGTGCAATATAATGTGATTGCATTGGTTTTGGACTGCAATCACATTACATCCATTGGCTGCAATGTGATTGCATTGCAATCTTACATTGCAGTGGTCTATTACAAAACAAACACTGTAATATAATTTAATTGGGTACATTACAGGGAATGTGACTTTACATCCCTTATACCAAATGCACCCTATGTTCTTAGCATGGTGGTAATATTATTATATGTGGGGCTATAATTAATTCACTGATGGCGAGTTCTCTTGTTATGTGTCGCTTTTTAGCTTTTATGTGGGGTAGATGTGCTTTACTGTTTTCTTATTCACTATTTGGCACAGTATTGTAAGTGTCAGAATGTGTTGACTTTTAGGAGATAGGCTGGTTGCAATGGTCAAGTGCATGGTGCAATGGGAAAAACCGAAAGCTGAGACCCTTAAATTCAACACGGATGGTGCTTCAAGCGAAACCTGGGTGATGAGCATGGGACAACCTAGCATATTTTTCTAAGTCCATTGGCCACTCCGATTCAAACTTAGTAGAGCTTCTTGCTTTTCAAAGGGCGGTCTGATTTTTGCTGCTACTCAGTGGAGTTCCACTCATCCTCTGATCCTTGAATGCGACTCAAAAAATGTGGGTTCATTGGACACCTAATCCTACCAATGTGCCTTGGAGACTGTGACATACTGTTATCCAGCTCTCCAACCTCCTTGTATTAGAAGTATTCAGGATGAATAAGCTTGACATTTCTTAGAGGAACTCTGCACCAGGCCAATGACCATAAAACTAAAGAAGGGACAAAGAGACTTGGTAGTAGGAAGATACCAAAACGCAGAGTTTAAATAAAAGGGAATGAGAGCCACCCCAAATGTTGCGTATCAAGCTCAGCTAAGAAGCAGCAACTTAATAAGCAACACACCGTTTTGTATTTATAATTATTGTTTTAAAAGTTAGTTAGGTTAGTTATGATATAATTAATTCTTTCTTTTATTCTTTACTTAATTTTTAAGCTCTTGTATATATAGCTCATTTTTGACATGGTATCAGAGCAGGTGGTGATTCCAAGATCCAGCTGTTGTCATTTCTGCTAATGGATTAACATAAACGACTTGCTGATCAGTTTTCTTTTCTTCTTACAGTAAGTCGTTTATCATCTTTTCTGGTTCATTAGCATTCAACTCATATTTATTAGCAAGCATTTATTAACAGCTATGGCTGAGCATACTGAAGCTAATGTACAGATCACAAACATCTCACCCATATCAGACCCCCTTTCACCATATTATGTACATCACACAAATCATTCTGAATCTGTGGTCATTAACCCTAAACTAGCCACTAATAACTACATATCCTGGAGTAGGTCCTTTTTACTTGCATTATCAATCAGGAACAAAACAGGATTTATCAATGGATCCACAGCTAAACTTGCAATCACAGACCCACTTTACTAAGCTTGGACACGTTGTAACAACCTGATAGTGGCATGGTTACTTGATTCCATTTCACAACCAATAGCTTCTACTGTATTCTTTATGGATTCAGCTACAAAAATATGGAATAACCTCAAGCAGAATTTTGCTCAACCGGATGATACGAAGGTATGTAATTTGCAATATACCTTAGGGAATGTTAGTCAAGGAACAAGAATAGTTGATTCTCACTTCATTGAGCTTAAGGGTATTTGGGAGGAGTTAAGGAACTACCGTCCTTTGCCTCATTATGAATGTGGAAGCTGCAACCTTAATTGTTTCAAGAAGTACATAGATCAATTTCAAAAGGATATGGTTTTTAGATTTATCAATGGATTGAATAAGTCATTCTCTGCGGTGAGATCACAAATTCTACTAATGGACCACATTCCAAGCCTAAATAAAGTATATAGCCTAGACCTGAGGGAGGAGTCACAGAGAAATCTTCTTGTTCAATCACAGCCTCTTTTGGAATCCTCTGCCATGTATGCTGCAACATACAACAAGAGGAAGTTAAGGAAGGACATAACTTGCAACCATTGTGGAAAGAAAGGGCACACCAAAGATAAGTGCTACAAGATTATTGGCTTTCCTGGTGACTTTAAGTTCACTAAAGGAGGGAAATCTAATTCAAGAAGGGGTAAGAATCTTGTTAACAATGTGTCTGCAGTTTTTGATACATCAGCAGAGAATGATTCTCAAGTTGAACCAGATGAGGAGTTGGCCAGTACAGGATCTATGTGTCAACTGTTTAGATCAAGCAACACGTTAACAAGCTAATGCAACTCTTAAATGAGAATGGTATAAGTAGTAGTGAAGGTAAAAGCATTTCATCAAACACTTAGCAGGCAAACCATTCAGTTGTGAATTCAGCCATAGCAAGTATTATTTCAGGCCAACCTTGCTTCAATACATCAAATAACATGCCTAATGGTCTTAGAAATGTAAATGTTAGCATGATAAAGTAAAATTACTGGATAATGGATTATGGTGCCTTTGATAATATATGTTGTACCTTGAACAGTTTTATACAAATCAAACCTGTAAAGAATTGCTTTGTCCAGTTACCTAATGACAAGAAAGTTACTGTGTCACACATAGGGATTGTTAAATTGACCTCAGAATTAATCTTGTAGAATGTTCTCTATATCCAAAGTTTCAAATTCAATTTTATTTCTGTAGGATAACTCACTAGGACTAAGAAAACCTATATATTTTTCACTGATATGTACTGTGTTGTACAGGACATTCCTTCATGGAAGGTGTTTGGGGTTGCTAGGGCTTTCTCAGGGCTATACTTCATGCAAGATAATTCAGATGAACAAGAAATGTCAAAGTTTTGTTTTGATAAATTAGTCAAAGTTCCTTTTGTTTCAACAGTCAATCATTGTAAACAAAATTGCAAACGTTTGGATTTATGGCATTTCAGACTTGGCCATGTTCCTTTGGAAAGGATTGATGTTATACACAAACAATTTCCTAATGTTTATTCTTCAAATGAACTGGTTTGTGAAATCTGCTCTTTGGCAAAACAGAAAAGGTTTCCATTTCTAGTACATGTTCAATCTACTACTTGTGCTTTTCAGTTGATTTATGTTGACATTTGGGGTCCATATGAGACTCCAACTTTGTCTGGTCAAAGGTATTTTCTCACGATTATGGATGATTTCATCGAGTTCACTTGGATTTTTCTCATGAGTAACAAGTCAGATGTTCTGACCATCATTCTTTCATTCAATAACTATGTTCAAAAATAATTTGAACTTCAAATTAAGTGCATAAGGTCAGATAATGGTTTAACGTTTAGGTTGTCTGTTTTTTTGCAAAAACTAGCATAATACATCATTTATCTTGTGTGGATAGACCTCAATAGAATGGAATAGTTGAAAAGAAACATCAACATATTTTTACTGTTGCTAGAGCCCTAATGCACCAATCTAATGTGCTTGTATACTTTTGGGGGGATGCAGTACTCATTGCAGTTCATATCATTAATAGAGTTCCCACCAAAGTACTTCAGAATAAATCACCTTTTGAGCTGATGTTCCACAAATTACCTACATATGAACACCTAAGGGTATTCAGTTGTCTATGTTTTGTGTCCACATTGTCTCAACACAAGAAAAAGTTAGACCAATGGGCTTCAAAATGTGTTTTCCTAGGATATCCAAATTATATGAAAAGGTACAAGGTATATGATCTTAATGCACAAAAGATTCTGGTATCTAGAAATATTGTTTTTCATGAAGAAATATTTCCATTTCAGTCTATGCAGCATGGTATGTAGGAAAATGCATTTTCTCAAACACCTTATCTGCATACTAAATATCCTGATGTTTTTTATTCATATTCTGAAAATTTTCAAAACCAAGACCATGTACCTGCTGAGAATCATTCATCCTCATCTATGCCAAGTTCACAAACAACTGATACATTAACCTCAAACGAGTTAGTACATGATTCACCTATGATAGTCAGCATGCCCACTGCAGCTGACTCAATATCTAATACAGATGACAATGAAAGCATTTACCATCTCAACATCCTATTGTCCTAAATACTTATCTGCTGATAAACTCTCATTAGAACAGAAAGCATTTACCATCTTAATGTCAAAAATTTATGAGCCAACCACTTACCTTCAAGCAGCTAATCATTCTCATTGGAGAGATGCAATGGTGGTTGAATTAAAAGCTCTGCAGGACAACAACACATGGAGTATTGTACCTTGGCCTGCAAATTCTCATGTGATAGGGTGCAAGTGGGTGTACAAAGTGAAACTAAATGAACATGGTGAAGTTGAAAGATATAAAGCTCGGCTGGTAACTAAGGGATACAACTAGATTGCAGGGTTTGACTATCAAGAAACTTTCAGTCCAGTAGCAAAGCAAACCAGTGTCAGGGTGTTCTTTGCCTTAGCTGCAGTGCACAATTGGTCATTGTCACAACTTGATGTGAATAATGCATTTTTAAATGGTGATTTACAAGAGGAAGTATACATGGAAATTCCACAGGGGTACACTAACCAGGGAAAGTATCTTAAAGGAACCAAATTAGCTTGTAAATTGCATAAATCCTTGTATGGTCTAAAACAGGCATCTAGACAGTGGAATGCCAAGTTTACTTCATCAATTCTTCAATATGGCTTTCACCTATCATCAGCAAATCATTCTCTTTTCACTAAGAAAGGAAATGATGGAAGTTTCACTGCTTTACTACTATATGTAGATGATATACTGATTAGAAGTACATCTACTCGAGCAGTAGGAGATGTAAAATTGTATCTAAGCTCACAGTTCAAGTTAAAGGATCTTGGAACTGTGAAGTATTTCCTGGGGTTATAGATTAACAAGTCAGTTGAGGGTATTACTATTTCACAGGAAAAATATGCTCTAGATCTCCATGAAAAGTATGGTTTCTTAGGAGCTAAACCAGTTTCTACCCCAATTGACTACAATCACAAGCTACACAGGGTACAAAAGGAAGATGAACTGGTCGATCCTCCAATTTACAGGCAATTGGTAGGAAAACTACTCTATCTAACTTTTAGTAGACTAGATATATCTTATGCAGTTCAAGTATTGACTCAGTACATGGACAAGCCTGGTATGCAACATTTTACAGTAGCACAGAGGGTATTAAAATACCTGAAAAGAGCACCAGGGCAAGGAATTCAGATGAAGTCTACATCAAACTTGAAACTATTAGCCTACTGTGACAGTGATTGGGCAAGTTGTCTAGATTCTAAACGATCAATTACTAGATTTACTATTTTCATTGGAGAATCACTCATAAGTTGGAGATCCAAGAAGCAGTCAGTAGTGGCCAGAAGTTCTACTGAAGCTGAGTACCGTTCAATGGCTTCAACATGTTGTGAGCTCATTTGGTTGAAGTACTTACTATCTGATTTTGGAATTAGCCATGATGATGTGATTGTTTTTTACTCAGACAATCAATCAGCGATCCACATCAGCAAAAATCCAATGTTTCATGAGAGGACTAAAATATCGAGATGGACTGTCATTTTGTTAGAGAAAAGGTGTTAGCAGGTACAATCAAGCCAGTCCATATATGCACTAATCTTCAGTTAGCTAACATTTTTACCAAAGCCTTGCAGCCGAGGCAGTTTTACAATTTACTGAGCAGGATGAATGTTCTCAACGATCACATATCCTCTTGAGGGGGAGTATTAGAAGTATTCAAGATGAATAAGCTTGAGATTTCTTGGAGGAACTCTGCACCAGGCCAATGACCATAGAACTAAAGAAGGGACAAAGAGACTTGGCAACACGAAGACACCAAAACGCAGAGTTTAAATAAAAGGGAAGGAGAGCCACCCCAAACACTACATATCAAGCTCAGCTAAGGAGCAGCAACTTAATAAGCAACGCACTGTTTTGTATTTATAATTATTGTTTTAAAAGTTAGTTAGGTTAGTTATGATATAATTAATTCTTTCTTTTCTTCTTTACTTAATTTTTAAGCTCTTGTATTTATAGCTCGTTTTACAGAGCCCTGATGTGAATGAATAGAAAACATTCTCTCAGCCTTTTCAGCGCCGCTTGTCCTCTCTTCCTTGTCATATCCCCTTTTGACACCTTGCACGTATTCAATGTTGGCATATTAGACACTTTCCCAGGGCTGCCAATGGTGCAGCTGGTACTCTGGCCAGAGAGGTGGTCCAAAGGCCGCATAATCTTCTGTGGATTAAACCTGAGGAACCATTGCCTCACCCAGATTTGTTTCTTAATGCATCAGGAGATGCTGAAAATGGCTTGGAAGTTTAGCCATCAGGACTGGCGCTTTTCATTTGGAGGTGATTATTTTTAGGCTCCTTAAATGTATGATCTGCTCTCTGTTTAGGTGCTGCATGCCTACGTTCTTTGTTGCGAAAATTTCTGCTGCTGGAATTGTTGCACAGCTTACTTTTGTACAGGGGTTTACGATTTGGAGTTAGTTATTTTTGTTGTATAGATCGGTTGGCTTTCTGCTAGTTTGGGATAGACCTTAGTGTACAGGTTTTGTTTGGAAATTTGTGGGCGTTTTATGGAAGCGAGGTTATGCTGAACCCCTCCTTTTGTACAGCAACTTGACTATCTTTGCCATGAAAGAATTGTACAGGTATTTACGAAATGAAATCACATGCCTTCCAAAAAAATTCCATCCCCATCTTCCTAAAACACCTTGGCTGATTTTCTGGCGAAATTTGGAATTGATTTATACAAGTTCTGAGGAACTTATTTGATTGAATATCGGCTATATCACCAAACATTTGGATAAAGAATCTACAAATACATTGACCTCTAAGCACTATATCATTCGTTGAAAACACTGCATTTTGGTTCTCAATATCAGAAGTTAGAAGACGGGAGAATCAGACGAGGAAGCATTCATGAACTTGAGTGTGGGATCCCAGTAGCTCCCATCATCCGCCATGCAGCCAATGCTGCAACTTCCATTCGATATCTCTAGTTCCATTGATGAATATGAAGCTGGCACACCCACCAAGGTACCTGGTGAGTCCCCCATGAAATTTGCAATCACCTCATAATCATTGCCTTCCACATAAATACGGTCCACGAACCCTGCATCTTCTGTTGAGCACGTCCTCCCTTGCAATGCTTCATCGAATTCTTGCATTTGGTTAAACTTTTCACAACGTTTCCAATTACCTACGTCATCCAATTCGTCGCACGTATATGAATTCGTTGCAATGCAAGGTAAAAGAGTACCTTCGCCTGCTGCATTTTGATTAATTCCAGCGGTTGGAACTTGAAACCCGCGATCGGAAAAGTTCGATATTGACCCCGGGGACTCGAGATCGTCACGGTCAGAGAAGTTAAACATGCCGGTGACCAAACCTTGCCATGCTTTGAGCAAGTCAAGGCACTTGGGTCTCGGTGTTAGACACCCGAACTGGGATTTTTTTGGTTGGACATGATTTGGCACTGCTGGTTTATTGTTCGATACGCCGGCGGACCTGGCTTCCGCTTCTAGGCGAGCCCTTTCCCACTGAGCCATGTGGCTTAAATTGGCGTCGATGCCGCCGTGACGGGTCGGGTAGCCAAGGGCATCGATTCGGGGCTTGTGGGTCTTAGGATCGATGCCCATTTTGATTAGCCTTTTCTTTAGATGAGTGTTCCAATGGTTCTTGATCTCATTATCAGTTCTCTTCGGCAATTGAGCTGCTATAGCTGACCATCTAAATTAATTGACATCAAGAAAAAGGAAAATTATGAACTACGTAATCTTTAATTATCAGTTCTCTTTGAAAGCCGCACGCATGTTCTAAAATTTCCAAGCAAAATAAGAACAGAAATTTACTATCTGAAGCAGCTGTGCACGCGTATCGTTACTCAAAGCAAAAAAAATTAATGGCAGGGCAAGTTTTATAAGTGAAAAAAAAATTAATGAATCAGGATATGATTTCAGGTGGAGGGGAGTAATAATCCTGATGATTGAATGGTATGGGTTGGAGTTCCAACCCCGTGACATGGGGAACTTGGGTGCCATCGTACACTTGGTTTTAGCACGTTCTTGGAAGTTTTCCTTCAGGATATAAATGCTGGTAAAGAAACTTGCTTTTACCTATAGCAAAGGAACAGAAACATGACACAAAAGGAGGATTCCTTTTGTTTTACCAAAAGTAAAACTTCTACAGAGACGGATCTTTCACCTGTTCCCGAGAAAAGCATGGAGTTGAACGATGGTCTGCTCTTCCTGTAAGCTGAACTTTCCTCTCTTGATATCAGGTCTTAGGTAGTTGATCCACCTCAGTCTGCAGCTCTTGCGGCATCTCTTTAGTCCTGAACAAAGGGGGGAACCATATAAATCAGTACAGTACTAAGCTTTTCAGTGAAGAGGAAAAGGAATTGTTCATGGCCTGGGCGGGTTGCTTTATATTTCCTGTTTTATGTTCTGGGGTTTGCTCAAGACTTCTTCTACATAAATTTATCCAGCTTTTTTGGCTGACCAAAAATAAAAAAGAAAGGGTATTTGAAAGAAGAGCAAACTACACAGAAAAGGATAAATATTCTCTTACTGAAAGCAGTCTGATCATGATAAATTATAAAAAAGTTTCCACACAAACTTAACCACCTGCTTTCTCAGGCAAGGTACTCCAGCTGCCATGGCCATGTAGTTGAATGTAAGCAGTGAGCTTTTGGTCTTCTTCAGCTGTCCAGGGTCCTCTCTTCAACCCTTCCTTTTCACAACACTTTGAGCTACCCATTTCCAAACTTGCAGTGATCACTAGGGAAGAGAAAAATGACAGTGTATAAGTTTAAGTTAGAGAAGGATATGCCTGAAGCCATGCATGAAAGGACAAGTTATATAAACTGAAACAGTGCCTAGGGGCACTGTGAAGGTAACCTAATAAATTACAACATAATACCAACTATATGTCGGCAGGTCCTACCATAATCATGAGCAATCTTCCTCAAATTAAAATCATGGCTATTTATTTGGTGAAAAAGTGGTCCTGAGATTCTTCTTTTTTTCTTTGGGAATTGAAGTTAAAGACTTCCAAATTGATTGGATCATTAATCTATATCAAATTATGATACTAATACGATGCTTTCTTTTATTAAGGTTAAAGACTTGAATCAGTACAATATACTCTCTCTCTCTCTCTCCATTATTAATATATGTCATACTTTTTTTAAAATAAAAAAAAAAAAGACCAGGTTGACATTGCATATGCTTAAACATCTTCAACCTAAAACCGCCATCGAATTTTCCTTTTGAATAAAATATATTATTGCTTCTTGGTGGTGGTGAAATAAATTTAAGTGGTCCTAAACGTAACCTTAGCAAGTGTCTGAGACCTAAGAGTACTGAAAGGACAAATCGGTTGCCCTTCAAAAATGGTATGTGACTAGGTGAAAATCTAAATGGTCCCATAATGTTACTTTACTTGTGGTGTGTTGCTTTGATCTCTTTCATGTTAATAAATGTATCGTAACATGAAAGGGACGACTGAATCGTCTTGTAAATTGTATAACGTGTGATAATTGACTAGAAATGTCTATGAATGTGGTCCGACAAATCAAACCTGTTCGAACCTAGTTGTCCAACCTTAGTTTAAACCTGACTCAGCATCAGCCTACTAGGGGAGGAATGGCTTCTTATTCCTTTTAGAATAGCAAAGCATTTGTTTGCTTTTTCTTTTTCTTTTTTTTTTCTATTATAAAACTCGATACTTATTTACAAGCATGCTCTGTTCTTTTTGAATCTCAAGTTGATATTGTGTTGCATGGTTGCTCTATTCCTTGTGACTCTCGAGTTGATGTTGTATTGCTACTAGTGAGTGTGACATTACATTATATTTCCCGAGGATATTGTCTACCATGTTAGGTGTTGTTTAATGGGTAAACATTGTTTTATGAGCTGTGAATTGTGCCATTATGTGTAGGTGTTTTCTAGTGTAAAAATTTTGTTTCGTTAGGTGCTTTTGTATGGACAAAACCTAGTTAGATTACTTTCTTTTTGGTCTTTTTGGCCACATCTTTGACTTTCCCCAAGGCGTTGTATCAATTCTGTGTTACATGATAATATATCAGACTTGATTGAGAAAAAAAAAAAAAAAAACTCTTGCTTGAAAACTACCCATGCCAAGCTTAAACATATGGGCATAGTTTAGGTTTGATATGTTTATTTGGATTTTCTTTTTCTTTTTGTAATTGTTATTTCTCTTATTTTTACATGTGTAGATTGTTTTGATAAGTTGATGATGCTTGTTGATAACAAATATTTTTATTTACTTGGTTGACTAATTAAAGTTATTCACATCAAATTATTTCTAGTCTTTCACCTGCTCGAAGACTTGGGTGGTTGTGGAGGTTTCCTACTAAACATTGAACTTGGACAAGTTTGAATCTTTTTATAAAATTATTAATTTTTTTGACTCATAAGACTAGTTCGTCCCTACCCACCTCAGTCTTTTGATTTGGTGAGCTGACCCATTTAAGTCTAATTTTAATATTTAGACCCAACCCACCTCATATTTTATAAAAAATAAATCAACCCAATAAATCAAGTCCATTTTGACAGATATAATTATAAATTGTAACTTTTTGAAACTTTAAAGTTGGGACCTTGTTGCTGTGGGGTTAAATGATAGGTGAAATTTTTTGAGAATATCAATTAATAGAAATTGCGGCTTTTTGAGATTTTGTTGTTGGGACCTTTTAACTATGGGATTGAATGACAGATCTAAAATTTTTTGAGAAGGCCAGCTGATGAATTTGCAACCTTTTGAGTTAGGATCTTGTAATTGGTGGACCCAACTATGTATAGCTGACTCTTTTTGTATGAAAATTTTATGTGATGAATCATGAATGATATTATTTTTAATATTTAGAAAGTGAATAACAAATTATATCAATTTTATCTATGCAGATTATGAATGATACCATATATAAAACCTTCGCAAAAGGGATTGATTTGTGCTTACGCGAAAAAGGACATTTGCTAATTAACAATTCAACTGTAATTAACAATGGCAAGTACAACCTTCACATCTCATAAGTTTGAAAACTGATGACAATCTTAATTTATGAAAATATTTTTTTTTTGTATGAACCTTTATGCAAATTAACATATTAACTACTAAAATGATCTTGCAATGTCATTAGGATGCATGTATATGTATATATTCTAACATAATTATGATCATATAAGTCTTACAGTATGAAAGAACCCATAATTCAAGCATTAAAATTTTTGGATATCAATATATATATATAGAGAGAGAGAGAGAGAGGGTATTTTTGTTTTGTATTCTTATGAAAATATTATTAAAATATAGTCAAGGGTAATTTAATTTTTTAGTATAAATATTTTATTATATTATAGTTAAGGGTATTTTGTCCTTTGGTACAAGTATTTTCGTCTTTTGATAAAAAAAAATTCAAATATTATAATAAAATGTAGTTTTGTCATTTTATCATTTATTTCTTGATTATTTCAAAATTATTCATACCAATCAAACATTAAAATAAGTCATACAATAACAATTCTTACCCTATTTGATTCCATAAACCAAATCACAAAATACTCATTATATTCTAATCATGTTTTATTCTATTATCACAGAATAACTATTTTATTATATTTCATGAATAAAAATTGTCGTTAGCATTAGAAGTTAATAGGATGTACTCGCTATGAGAGGCTTTAATTTGAACCAACCCTGGCAAATGGTAAGTGGATTGAAACTAATGACCAGAGTTAAATCCTACCTAAAAATTTGTCCTGTGATATGTAAATTACACACATGCTTGACGTTGCCTTTTTTAAGGAGGAATTCCCCATTTAATCTAGAGCCAAGTTGATGGTATTGATGAAACGTTTTAATGCAGAACAGATCGATCTGTCTGTATCAATCCCCACAACGTAAGATTTTGCCTGTTTCTTATCCTAGTACCGAGCCATTGTCGTTAGGATTCATATAATTAAGCCTTCAACACACTTCGAGCAAGAGTAGACTAGAGAATCCAAACCCATTTAGCATTGCCTTCATGGCCTCGACCACCAACATTCACATTCAAGGATGGGGTTAACCATGTATGGGAAATGACATGAAAAGACTACAAAGGAAGCAACCCTAAGCAGATCCTCAAAGAAGAAACAGGTTGCCTAAATGGAGAGTTGGACAGTACAACTCTGGCGTCAATGCACTTAAGCAATAAAGCAAAGTTGTGTCTAATTATCGGGATTTGTAAAAGGTTGCTGATAAGTAAAGCTCAAAACATTGAATTCCATAATGGTAGACAATGAATGCTTGCTAGCTTATAACTGATGGAACTGAATGACACTCATTAATGATTGATTGGAAGGGGCATCAGCATTAGTAAATCTTCTGCCAAATGCTGGCATTTGTAGCACATTGCTGGTATATGCAAAACTGAATTCACCATGCAAGTGTATCTGCATCTAAATCCCAATTAGGTCATTGTTCAGAAGGAGGACAGACCTGCAATTTGCCGGAATTTCTCATAAGAGACCCAGAAAACAAACTGCCAAGGACCAAGCCTTGCCCATGTAGGAAAGAAACCTTTCCACAATGCTGTTAATCCTTCTATTTTCACCGTCTTCACCAAACAATCATACGAGTTCTTGTACATCACATTCCCCCCCTTGCCGCCTGCTTGGTTCATCATTCTCGTCTTCACAACATCAGCCGGACAACTCAAAGCTGTAGCAGAGAGACCCGACATGATCGATGCCAATGTGTGCGCATAAATGTTATCATCAGATATCTGATTACTGATAACAAAACGTTTTGCATGATCATAACAAGCTAATTCCCCCATATTCACTAAAAATGCTCTCTGGACATTTGGGAAAACTCCTTTCCAAAGACCTCCAAAACCTTCCATAGCTACAATCTTTTTTAAAGCATCAAATGGTCCTTTGTACCTAGGTTGAAGACCCCTGCTTACTATCCGCCCATCTGCTTGCATCCTTACCTTAACAAGATCAGCTGGACTTGCCACTACCTGTACTACTAATGGTAAGCAGAAATATTCTAATTACATTCCAAAATTAAGCATGAAAATTAAAATTGAAAACCAAAATTAGCAAAAGCACACAGGCACAATCAGTTGAAAAGTGAAAGCAAGACTCCAATGGAATGTTAACTTAGTATTTAAAAATAAATGGAATTTATTCATAAGAAAAGAAAGAAAGAAATGGAGTTAAGAAAATAAACAGAAGTGCAAAAAAGAAGTCTTGAATTGATGTAAAGGTACCCTTTTTACATCCCAATTAGGAAGATTAACAGCAATCCCAATTTCATCAAACATTTCTCATGCCAAATATTTCTTTCACTGCGTCAATCAATAAACCCAAACCTGAGCAATGACACCGGAGATGCCACCAACAAGAGCCTTGGAAGATAAAGAAAGGGAGCCATCGGAGCTCACGAAATTCCTTAAATTCTCATAACCAACTATCCGGATGGGAGTGTAAAAAAGGTGCCTGATAATCGCCGGAGATAGGCCTTTGTAGAGACCCAATACGCCTTGTTCGCGAACTATTTCGGAAGCGACACGAAACGCGTTGGTAGAGGGCGTGGAGGAGGAGAGAGGTTGAGACTCGCCGTGGAGCTGGATCCTGGTCTTGGTCAGGTCAATCGGGAACGTGGAAGTCTCAGCCACCATGGCCGAGAGTGACGTCAGCAAGATCTTAATCCGGAATCGGGTTTGGGTTTGGGTTTGGGTTTGGATTCCGGTTTGACTTGCGTCCATTTTGACTGTTTGAGAGAACAAGCTTGGGCAGCTCTCGCAGACTAACCAGTACTCGCAGACTAACCAGTACTAATGAAAAGTGGAAAAAGGATTCGTTTTTGAAATATAAAACGACAGAAGAAGTGCCGTTTTAATGGCAGTGGCGGCAAAAGAAGAAGTTCTCAAAAATGGAACTAATAATTCCACACCAATTTCTCTCCACTTCTAAGCTCAAGCAGTAGCTTGGTTTTCAAAGAAAGGAGACATTTTTCCTTCTGGGTCTATTGTTAATGGAGTCATTAACTTCTTGTCCAGATTTCAATCTAGGGATTTTGATGAGTCTCGACGACGATACAGTCCAAGAAATCCTCCAAAGCTACGACGGTTTCTGCGCCGCCGCTAAATCTCTCCTCAACGGCTCCATCGGACACGACTTCATCTCTCACGTTCACACTCTCTGCAAACACGGCCTCCACTCTCTCGCTCGCGACTACTTCCTCAGATCACTTGAGGTAATAATCGATTAAGCCATTGATATCTCCTTCAATACCAAGTTTCTTACTTTTCCTTCTTTTTGGAATTATAGGAAGCCTTTGAGAAAAACGGAGCGTCGAGATTTTGGCGCCATTTTGAGGATTACAGCAAAATTGAAGAAGATTTAGAGAAGATTGATGAGGATGAGATTCAACGAGTGCTGTGTAAAGCTTTGAAAGAAATATGTTTAGAAAAAGAAAATCAAGAGAAATGTTTGTTAATGTTTGTTCATGCTTTACAATCCTATATGGAGAATTTATCTGATGGAAAGCACAATTTTGATGCGGAAAAAGTCTATCTTTTTTCAAAATATCAGTTAATTGTTTCCTCAATTCTTATGGCCAGTCTTCCTCGCCATTTTCCCGGTAGGAAACTATAGATTCTTTATATATTTAAGTCAGTTCTTTTGCTGTGCAAAATTGGATTTTTATTTAGTATTAGCTGATAATTTCATGGATGTTGTTAGAGGTACTCCATTGGTACTTTAAGGGAAGGCTGGAGGAGTTAAGTACAATAATGGATGGAGAATTGAATGAAGAAAATGATTGTCGAGATAGAGATGAGATGGATTTGGATGAAAAGAGTAAGCACAGAAGTGGTGAAATGGATATTGATGAGTGCTATCATCAAGATAAGTTTCCAGAGAACAACAAGTTGGTGAGGAACATTGGGAAGGTTGTTCGTGATCTTAGAAATCTTGGTTTCACATCCATGACCGAAGATGCCTATGCTTCTGCTATCTTCTTGCTTCTGAAGGTGGACTTGTTATTTAAAAATGATATATGACTTTGTGTATTTGACATTCTGTCGGACCTGTTTTTATTTAATTATTCTTTTTAGCAAATGTTACGTTACATATTGGGTAACATTACATGTCATGTTCCAAGCTTATAAATCTGCATCTTATAAACAGTCTGCTTTCCTTGTTTGCATTGCAGGCTAAAGTACATAATCTGGCTGGTGATGATTACCGGAGTTCTGTTTTGGATTCCATTAAGGAGTGGATACAGGTTGTTTTTGGTGTTTGTGAATCCTTTACATTTTCGCTTTTCCATTCAATATAACTGTGAATCTTGCTGGTATTTTTGGTCAAATATAAAAGTATTTTTTCCCAGGTTTCATGTTATTTCAAGTTTTATTAACTTGCTATTATGTTCTCCTATGGTTAAGTTACTGAGAGATTATTCCTTATATTTGGAGGAATATTTGCCAGGCTGTTCCTCTGCAATTCTTGAATGCATTGCTTGCCTATCTTGGTGATTCTATTAGTTTTGACCAGCATTCATCTGGTCTCAAATCACCTCTGGCTTCACAACCATCTTCATGCTGTCCTGGAACAAATACTCCATCAGAAGGACTCATTAGATGGAAATTGCGGCTAGAGTATTTTGCTTATGAAACATTGCAAGATTTAAGGATAGCCAAACTCTTTGAGATAATTGTGGACTATCCTGAGAGGTAATTCTTTTTTCATTCTAAATTTTCATTTTACCTCCTTCAGTTCAATTTCTGCATTATTTTTTATGTTTTCCATTCTGGGTTTATGGGACGGGAGAGGTTTCCCTCTCATTATGTAGCTAAAAATCTCTATGTACCAAAAAGAGATAGAGAGAGAAAGTTACTGATTCAGTACATTAGTTTATAAGATTCTCAAAAACATTTGCCTACTTGAGGGGTTTACTTTTTCTCCTTCTTCTGACTGTGGAGCGAAAGAAGAAGACATATGGAGGTATCTAAACTTTTAAGTATAATTTCCATTGTTTGCTGTGTTCATTGCATGAATTGAAGTTGTTGGTGCTAATGGAAAGTATTCTTGGAAATTCCTTACTATTTTAATTATTTCTGACTATTGCAGCTCTCCTGCAATTGAAGACTTAAAACAGTGTCTTGAATATACTGGACAGCATTCTAAGCTGGTTGAATCCTTTATTTCTGCACTAAGATACCGCTTACTTACCGCGGGTGCCTCAACCAATGACATATTACATCAATATGTTTCAACTATCAAAGCACTCCGGACCATAGACCCAGCTGGTGTTTTTCTTGAAGCGGTTGGTGAACCAATACGGGACTACTTGAGGGGAAGAAAAGATACCATAAAGTGCATTGTGACCATGCTAACAGATGGCAGTAGTGGTAATCCAAATGGATCTGGAAACAGTGGAGATAGCCTTCTTGAGGAATTAAATAGAGATGAAGATAATCAAGAAAATGTCGGAGTTGATGATGATTTTAACACAGATGACAAGCAAGCCTGGATTGATGCGCAACGGTATGTCTACTGCTATCACTGTTGTTTATTACAGGTATAAAAGCAATGCTGTCAAAATTGCCATATCACTGTTCTAATCTGTGTCTTTGTGAGTTCTTTCTTTTTCAGCTGGGAGCCCGACCCTGTTGAGGCAGACCCATCAAAAGGTAGCCGAAACAGACGGAAGGTTGACATACTCGGAATGATTGTTGGCATAATTGGTTCAAAAGACCAGCTTGTTAATGAATATCGTATTATGCTTGCTGAAAAACTTCTGAACAAATCTGATTATGACATTGACTCGGAGATACGTACTCTAGAACTCCTCAAGGCAAGTTGCCTTTATTAAGTTATTGTATTCACTCTGTTTTGTTTTCCTCAACACTTCCTCCTAAATTTACTTGCTTTTTTGCATGCTCTCATTTTTCAGATACATTTTGGAGAGAGTAGCATGCAGAAATGTGAAATTATGCTTAATGATCTGATTGATTCCAAGAGAACAAATACCAACATTAAAGCAACAATTAATAAGCAATCTCAAATAGGTATTCTCTGGCCTTCTAGAACTTTTAGATGTGGGTAGCTTGGTGGGGCTACCTTAGCTATTCTACTTTCGTCTAACCTAATCAGTTTAACTTCTGTTGAATTATTCTAAGATGCAGATGCAGAGTTGGCAGAGACTGGGATTTCTTTGGATAATCTTGATGCTACAATCATATCTTCAAATTTCTGGCCCCCAATCCAGGCATGGTTTTCAGTGATATCAGTTCTTTTTTTTTGCTTTCAATTACTAAGAATTTACTTTGTTTATGGCTTTTTTGCTAGGGGAAGGTTAGAAATATCTCAGAAAAACGTTTTGCATTTTTCCCCTTTCAGTTTAAGTTATATGCCAAAGCTAAAGTGCAAATGGATTAATACCTTATAAAAGAAAGCTTCTCTTTGAATACTGTAAACGATATTTTGTTGGTAAGGTGTGTGTCAGATGGATTGACCATTTTGAAAACTAATTACTATAATTTTTGCCAACAATAGTAGCACATTAAGGTGCCTTGTTTTTTATTTAAAGATGCAGTATTTTAGATGAAGAATTATTTGATCAAAGGAAGAGCTAAATTATTGATATTTAAGGAATCAATTATACCAAAAGAAAAATTCAGAAGCATGAGAGAAATGAATACCATTAATCTATTTTCATAACATGTAATGCATCTAGCCACCTTTAGTTCCATATTTCCCCTTTTTAATTTTCTTATTGAACATATCTATGAAGAATTTGTAACTTGACAAGATGCTTTAAATTGGAAAAAAATAAATTTAATGACTCAGTATGTGAAACATGTGATAGAGATATTTATTTAGGTCAGTGTTTGTGCAAAGAAGGCAAAGCAAATTTAGAAAATGGTTCTTGTTGTCCAACAAAATCACAGGCTTTATTCATAGTATGAGATTTATATGATTTTCTTTTTCACTTTTTCATTTCAGGTGTTAAGGTTGTACAGTAAATAAATGCTTGACTTGTATAAGAATGCATCAAGTACCAGATAACTATACTTTGCCTATGCCTGCATTCCTGATGAAAATCCATTTTGTCAAAATGATTAGTGGTTATCAGTGTCTTGTCACTTTTTATTTAATGTTGTGGAAATTTTCAGGAGGAGGCCCTTATCATTCCTGACCCCGTTGACCAGCTGCTCTCTGATTATGCAAGAAGGTTTCATGAAATCAAGACTCCTCGAAAGCTACTGTGGAAGAAAAATCTTGGAACGGTCAAGGTTAGGTCTTTTAAAGTTTAGTTATACATGTCCTTGAATGCCCTTTTCTTAGCATCAAGTATTCTAATTGTATTGTCGATTTCCTTTTCCTCCTTTTTTGCATCTTTTTACTAACATTTATTCTTTTAATCATATATATACTATTTTAGTTAGAGTTGCAATTTGAGGATAAGGCAATGCAATTCACGGTAGCTCCTGTACATGCAGCAATAATAATGCAATTTCAAGACCAAACAAGGTAGTTTCAGCAATTGTTGGAACCTTTTGCATCTTATTGTTCATATTCTAATGGTATATTATATATCTACTTTCAGTTGGACCTCTAAGAATCTTGCTGCTGCTACCGGGATCCCAGTTGATGTGCTGTATCGGAGGATAAGCTTTTGGATCAGTAAGGTACGCTTAACTTCATGTTTTTTTCCTTATCAAATACTGGGCCCTGTTCAAATTTTGAAATTTCCTTTTTCCACTTAATAGCTTGATGCAGCCCCTTGATCTTTAGTTCATTCCTCCATTGTAAAGCACACGTCTTTGCCACTTAAGATATAGGTGTGCTTTCAGTTTTATAGGGTAGAAATTTCCCTCTGTAGTTTTGGTTTGCAACATTATTGGAAGTTGATGAAATCATCCTTCTTCAGCTGGGAGACATTGCAAGTTTTTTAGTTATATGGTCTGAAGTTCAAGTTAATATGCTGCATTGTTTTGATTCATTGTCTGTACAATTCTCTTGGTATTTTCTTTGCAAGTAGAAGCTAAAAGTTTCAAGTAGGTCAAATTTGGTACTGTTTGAAGGTTTCCGAAATCAAAATGAGAATAATTGGAAACTAGAAATCTATTTACAAAATTTTTATCCTCATCAAATCTTCTCTCCAGGGAGTTCTCACTGAATCACTAGGGACAGATCCTAGCAACCATGTATTTACCCTAGTGGACGGCATGGTAGATACTAGTAAGAACGGTGGTAATAGTGGAAATTGTGAGGAGCTTCTAGCGGGTGATGAGGAGCCAGAGAGATCTGTGGCTTCCATTGAGGATCAACTACGCAAAGAAATGACTGTGTATGAGGTATGTGATGTGTGTGAACATTTTCTTTAGGTACTGTTGTTTCCAAAGCGTAAGGTCCTGCTGATCAATATGCATGTATATGGACTATGGACTATGGACTATGGACATGTCCTTTTTAAATATAAATAACTTGTTTAAATGTCATTTTGCTTAATGATGCTCTCTAACCAGTATTGGTTCATTGTAGAAATTCATCATGGGTATGCTCACAAATTTTGGCAGCATGGCATTAGATCGAATTCATAATACTCTTAAGGTAAGATGGTTTTGAGATGCCCTACAGTTTTAAATTATATATGAGTAATGTAATTGCTAACCTAAGACAGCATGTTGCTTTCAGATGTTCTGTGTGGCCGACCCTCCCTATGATAAATCACTTCAACAGCTGCAAAGCTTCTTATCAGGTCTAGTTTCTGAAGAGAAATTAGAGCTCAGAGATGGAATGTACTTTTTGAAGAAGTAATTAGCTGAGATAATCATCTGCCATTTACTATAAAGTGTTTAACAAATAGCACCGGTAAGTTTAATCTTCGGAAGTTGAAGAATGGCCCTGCCTGACTTGTTTTACATATATATTCTAAAAATGCTAGGGCTATCATACTTTCCTGTTGGTTTGACAGGTGAACAGGAAGAATTTGCTAAAATTTACAGAGATTTAGACATCAGCGTTCATCATTATATGAAATATCTTTTTAAGGATATATTTGGTTTTCTTATCATTTCGAACTTTTGCCGGTGTCTCTTGTCAACCTCATCCTGTTCTGGAATCAACATGCTTCTGACAAGCTTTCGGCAAGATAAGCCGGAAGAAATTTTGGGTTGATCTCAAGAAGATTGTTCAAATCACGCAAATGATACTCTTAATGCTGCAGAAGCAACTGGTTCCATGGTTGAACTCTCGAGGTTGGAACCCTGGTTTGAGGGCCAGAAACTACAGTTTGTAGAGGACTAATTGAGGCTGAGGGGCCAATGTTATTATTAAGGTATCTGTTTATTGCTGCTCCGACTCCCATATGAAGCAAATGTGTTGTGATAATGTAAATATTCGGTATATCATCTTTCTGAGTGTTTCCAGTACCACCAGCAGTTCCTTCAATACAGTGATTCTTTCTTCAGAATGGTGTAGCATTCACTTCTCATTTTCAATGCAGGTTCAATTTCATTGCCAGAGCTTAAGCACTGAAGAACCTCAGATAACCAGTCAATCATTTCAGTTATTTAACAGATATAGTCTAACTTATGCGGATACGGATTGAGATAACAATCAAATCTGTATAAAATTCGAATGCTTTATCAAATAACAAAAGAAGATTTTTCCTTGTTTGGATCAAACATATATAGATATATTGTTCTTTTCCTCTTTTAATCCAGGCCCATGAACCCACTACCAAATTTTCACTTAAAAAAAAGAGAAGCAATCCTGACATAGCCGTTGCTATTATCAAACAAGAAGATCCATTATAATAAAGTTCCAAGTAGGATAAGACCAGAGACCAAAAGGAGAACATGACCGTTAGATAGACACCCCCAAATTTCAAAACCAACAAGCCAGAGAAGATGAGGGAAGAGCCAGCAATGTCCGCCGCCGAAGAGCAAATGCAGCAGCTGAGATTGAAAGCCACAGAGCTTATCCTCAGAGAAGAATGGGAAGAATCCATACAACTTTACTCTCAGTTAATCAATCTTTGCCAAGGCCAAATCTCAAAGACCAATCAAGATTCCAACCCAGACCGAGATCACCTCTCCAAGCTCCACAAATCTCTCTGCGTAGCCTTCTCGAATCGAGCTGAGGCACGGTCAAGGCTACAAGATTTCACTGAAGCACTTCAAGACTGTGACCGAGCACTTCAGATTGAAGCTACCCATTTCAAGACTTTACTTTGCAAAGGTAAGATCTTGCTTAGTTTGAACAGATATGCCCATGCTTTGGACTGTTTCAAAGCTGCTCTTTTTGATCCTCAGGGTAATGGGAAGCTGGAAATTCTTAATGGGTATTTAGAGAAATGTAAAAAACTTGAGTTTCAGTCAAGGACAGGAAGTTTTGATCTTTCTGATTGGGTTCTCAATGGGTTCCGAGGGAAGCCTCCAGAACTTTCTGAATACATTGGTCCTGTGATGGTTAAGAGGTCTGAAACTAGTGGGCGTGGCTTGTTTGCGACAAAGAATATCGATGCTGGGACTGTGGTTCTGGTCACTAAGGCAGTTGCAATTGAAAGAGGTATATTGGGAGGTGAAGATTCAGGAGAAAATGCACAGCTGGTCATGTGGAAGAACTTTATAGATAAAGTTAAGGATGCTGTCACAAAATGTCAAAGAACACAGCTTTTGATTAGTATGCTATCCACAGGTGAAAATGAAGAGGGGCTTGAAGTTCCTGAAATGAGTCACTTTAGGCCTGAGGTGGAGAGCAATGGCTGTTCAAAGGAGAAGCTTGAAATGGATAAGATACTAAGCATCTTGGATGTGAATTCTCTTGTGGAAGAAGCGGTTTCAGCCAATGTATTGGGTAAAAACAGTGATTTTTATGGGGTTGGGTTATGGATACTGGCTTCCTTCATCAACCATTCATGCAATGCTAATGCAAGGCGTTTGCATGTAGGGGACTATGTCATGGTTCATGCTTCGAGAGACATCAAGGCTGGTGAAGAGATCACGTTCATGTATTTCGACACGCTTTCTCCCTTGGACAAGCGTATGGAAATGTCCAAGTCATGGGGTTTTAACTGCAGATGTAGGAGGTGCAAGTTTGAAGAAGAAGTGTGTGCCAAGCAGGAGTTAAGAGAGATTGAGATAGGCCTTGAAAAAGGGGTAGATGTAGGTGCGGCGGTTTATAGGTTGGAGGAAGGTATGAGGAAATGGGCAGTGAGGGGAAAAGAGAAGGGCTTTTTGAGGGCATCGTTTTGGTCTGCATATTCTGAGGTATATAGCTCAGATAGGCTGATGAAACGGTGGAGCAGGCGGATTCCATTAATGGAGGCTGTACTGGACAGTGTGGTAGAAGCTGTGGGAAGTAATGAGAGAGTATTGAAGGTTGTTGTGAAAGGATTGAAGAAGAATGGTGGTGGTGTGGTAGACTTTGAGAGAGCTATGAAGTTGGGAAGAGGGTTTTATGGCAAAGTGGTCAAAAAACAAGCATTGAGGAATCTTCTTGAGCTTGGCATTCATGATCAAAGCTATTAGCTAAATAGCTAGGGGGAAAGTAGTTCTTTTCATTTTCTGCTTTCTACTTTTTGTGTTTCTATTCTTCACCTTTTAACTTATATAACTGCTGAGGAAAGTTAGCCTCGATGTTACTATGGCCAGTATTCATCAGAAAGGTTGATGTTACCAACATGTTTGGAATAATCTAATACAGAGATCCTCAGTTTGGAATAGCAAACTTTAATTCTGGCATTCAGCTGTGTCTTTAGCATAGTATTTCACTAGCAATCTTAGCAATGACAGTACTATTCAAACGTTGAACTTACAAGTCATACCCAGAGTGTAAATCACAATGATGACCACCAGTAATCATAGAAAACAATATGGTTTTCAGAAAGCAGTAAAATTAGACCAATCTGAGAAACACCCACCCATTCATAAATAAGGGGAGAGAGTTGGGGCTTGAGCAACTTAGCAGGCAATTTCTTGTATAAGTGATTAGCACAACTATTTATTTTTTTGATACAGAAAGAAAAACTGGCTCTGAATAATTCGACAGCAGAAGCTAAAACCTTGTATGCAACCATCTGTGACTCTACTCCTATGAATCGTTCCTCTCATGGGTCATTAGATGCAAAACAGATTAAAACAGATCATCAGACCAAAAAAGGTCTCCTCATATGTCAGATATACGAACTAGCTTATTGTAAAGAATGTGATCATCCCTTCCTGTGTTGCTCTCTAATAAAGCACTTTGGACAAGTTCCTGATGCAGTAAACAAAAACCATCATTAACTGTAGAGCAAGAGTACTATGTAAAAGCAGAATTATGACAGAAGCAACAACAAAAAGAGTTTGGAGAATCATCTTACTTTGACATCCCTATGGGAGAGAAACTTCCCTAAGCTGTGAATAATCAACCTCATATCTTCAACCTGTAAAAAACAATAAATTATCAATACCACTAGCACGCGAGAACATACCAAAATAAGTAAAAGATTTTGATCTCACCCTAATGTAGCCAATTCGATTCCGATCAAAAAACCTAAAAGCCTATTAAAAAGAAGACTTGCATTAATGAGGGAAGAAAGAAAATCTGAATCACACACTCAAACAAGGAAAGATCTGAGGCAAGGGAAATGAAAGGTGAAATGGAAAATACCTGCAACAAATCCTTATCCACGGCAAGCTCCTTATTCCTTGGATCAACTTTCAGCTCCCTCTTCGCAGACGTATCTCCCTCAGGCCCAGGCCCTGTACTAGCAGCTTTTGTGGTCATTTCCTCCTTGATAAATTCCCTTGCTTCATCTTTCTCAGCCTCCTCTTGAGGTTTAGCATCTGTATCTGTCTTCTCTTCTTCATTTTTCTTCAAAGATGAAATTACCATCTTTCATAAATAAGGATAAATAACAGCACAAACCATATGAAAATGAATTTGCCAAATCAAATCACCATAAATCAGTCCAGGTGTAAAAATGGATGCCTATCATAATGTAAATAATAATAGTATAGACAACATGATTGAAATTCAATCCAGTAACAAAACCAACTGCACAAAAGTTATAAGGAAGCATCCAAAAACCCAGTAGTGAAAATAATTTTTAACGAAAACCATTTCAGTTTCCCTGTTTAAAAAAGAAGGAAGCCTACCTCTTTAGAGGAATTGGATTGTGGACTTGCATCATCCATTGCTTCATATTCCTCAGGATCTTCGTCATCTATTTCGTCTTTTGTCTGTGGCTCATCAACATAATCAGAAGTAGTTTCTTCCTTGGTCACAATTACTTCGTCCTCTTGCAGAGCTTGCTGAGCTGCACTTGATGTATCTGATTTAGTAGATTCATTCTTCACAGAGAGCTCATTGGTATTCAATCTTTTTGTTGGTGACTTTTTATCAGTTCCCTTCTCATGGGTTTCTTCGCGTTGCCTCTTACGCTGATTTCTTTTTGTCATAAATCTTACACGCAGTTTCTACACATTGAAAACAATGTTAGTGAAAATTCTTAAGAGAGAAATTTAAGTAAAATAAGCAAAAATCATCATAAACCAACCTGAAGAAATGTTAAAATGCGGCAACCCATTTGATACTGAAGCATTTCATACAGTGCCTCTGCAAATAATGAAAGCTGCAAAAATGGAATATAATTGGTGTAAATGAAAAAACTAAAAAGAATAAAACACCAAAATTGCTTCAGATAACATGAAGTTATAAATGAAAATATATGGGATAGCAAAAATTTTTTTAAAAATTGTAGATATTAAGGCAGAAAGATAACAAGACAAAAGAAACCTCAAATGTTGATTCCTCAATGTCCTTGTCAGTATAATCCAAAAGTGAATCCAGCGAAAGTGACAAAGATCGCAACTGCAGCATTAGAATGCATAATTAGACAACTAATAGCAAGGGATATTAGATAGTTTGTGCAAAAAGAACATTTTCCTTCACTATAGCCCAGCCCAGTGTATAAGATATGATTAACTTACTTTAGAATCCTTGCTCCAATTTGTTTGTAGAATCAACCCAGGATGCCTCGGAGGAGGTTCCTCAGACTTCCTCTTTTCTTTGGATTCTCTGTTAGGATTGCTTCGGGATTCATCTTTACTATCTTTGTCCTCTTTCTCATCTTTTGACTTTTCCGCTTCTTTCAATTTTCCCCTCTTGTCATCATAATTATCTTTTGTGATAACCTTTTGCTTGTCATTCAGACACTCCACATTAGTCACCTTTTCATCCTTATTCTCCTTCTCAGCCTTGATTTCTGATTTACTTGAAGTAGCAGCATTGCCTTGTTTCTCTGAACCTGCTTGCTTCCCTATATTTGAGGTGCAACTTCCAGCTTGAGCCACTTCTTTCTCATCCTTATCATCATCTTCCTTAGTTTCAGCTACTTCATTATTAGCTTGTGTAGCAGGTACCTTTCTTTTAGGCACCCTCTTAATAATTTTCTTCTTTACAGTTGTTTTCACACTGGCATTTTGTACAGCTGCAGCACCGCTGGCATCTGAATTATCCTTTGGTTGATCTTCAGAGCACCCCGTTTCCCTCTCCACTTTTGCCTCAAGGGGAACACCATTATCTTCACTCTGATCAGTTTTCCCAACTGCCTCCTTTTTTGCAATCTTTTTCCGTACAAAAGTTTTAACCCCAGCACGATCAGCAAAAGATTCTTCCTTTTGACTGGCAATCTGTGATTTAGCATCCTGCTCTCCAACATCTTCATCAACCTTGTCACTTTGTTTGCTAGCAGTATTCACTTCGGCAGCTGTCTTATTAGCAACCTTCTGTTTGACAATCCTCTTTATAATTTTCTTCTTCACAGACTTCACAGCACCCGTCTTAGCACCAGCAGCTTCTTCCTGTTCCTTTTTCTCAGGACCTCCTCCTACTGCTGTTTCACTGCCATCTTTTACCTCAACTTTATTTTCACCCCCACTAACCGTTCCTTCAGCTGCATCTCCTTCAATAGAGTTGCCGCGTTTCTCCTTTTTGTTAGCAACTACTCCGTGACTAGAGGACACAGACTGAATCCTTTTTTCTGGTTTGCCTCTCTCAGTTTGTTTTGCAGAATCTGTTTCCTTGTCTAGCCAAATAAATGAAAAATTAAAGGGGAAGAAGCTCAGATCCAATTTCATAAGTGATCATGTCCATACAAAATATTTAAGCAAATCAGTAAGATGATGTAATTTGTAAAAAATCAATTCACCTTTTAATCCTTCCTTCCTCTCCTTAGATTTCTAAAAGAAAACAAATTCACCATTAGTAAAGTGGGCAACATATCCACTGGTCCTTATTTTATTACAAAAATGAAAATTTAGGGAAAGAAAATTGAAAAACTAAGGGTCACCCATATATCCATCTTAACTCAAAACCTGATATCAAGTGTTAGGGCATTGATTGCACAGAATGCTCCAAGCAATTGTCTGTCCAAAATCTTTAGAAACTTGATTTACAGGTCTTGATGACATTCAGCATGCATGATAGGCATTTAATTAAAACGTAATCCACTGCGATTTTGGCATGTTGCATTCTAGTAACACTTCCAGTTTGTTATTGTTCTTCTTCTTGTGTGTGTGGGTGGGGGGGGGGGTGGGGGAGTTGTCAATGTGTCTGCTTGTAAATGTGCACACTTCACATGCATAAACTATGCATATGCATCTTCTTAATACAGCTCATGCAAGTACATAGGCATTCACTTGGACAAAACTGTGCATAAGGAAACCTAACAGAAAAGGCAGGGAAAAAAATAGAATAATACCTCCTTTTTCAAGGAAAGCTGGCGCTCTCTCTCACAAACAGCTTTCCTATGAGCTAGCCATTGGGCTTGCCATGTATCAAATGAAGGGAGGCATTCAGATAAATCTGGAACAAACAGCACAGTGACCTCTTTATGGCTAAACAGTCCATCCTTGCCAACTCTATCATAATGTATCTGCAAATAACAAAAGGAGCTTAAAACTAGCTTCTTGACGTCAAGAAACAAAATTCAAACTTTAGAAACTGTAAGAAGAAAAATCATTACAACTTCTAAGCTCATGCAATAGAGAATGTGATGATAAATGTTTGCCACCTGGCTAAACTGCCAGTCGCAACAAGATAAGTTTTGCACATTTCTACATTATCTGCTTACTGAATTTTAGAATATTTCCCTATGTTCCAGCTATCATATTACCCGCATATATAGTCACTGATATTAATATCTACTAGACCCTAAACAGTATCTTCAAGTGATCAAGCAACCTTTCTCTTTCTTTCCTTTTGAAGGCCTATGGAATCAAGATCTTCAGAAATGAAACATGAAAGGATTACAGCGAGTGATCTATGCAAAATAATTTCAAGATGAAAACCACCAAAAGATAACCATCCTTGATGGTCATGTTTGTCTGGTCTACTCAATGACCAAAAATAAGAAATACATAAACCAATAAAAGTTTAGATCATGGCTGCTGAGAACAATTAAATTGGATTTTAAGTTCAATAGAATCAACATCTGTTTACAACTTAGCCTGAGATAGAATGAAAAAAAAAAAAAGAGGAGATGGATCCTGCAGAATAATTTTGAATAAAAAGATTCAAACATAAGGCAGAAATTTTTATCCGTAGAATTGCAGCTTCTGAGCAATACCACAGAAGGTTTTTTGGAGACAACTAGAACAAATAATAATACCTCAAGGAAACGATTCCAGTGCTGACAGTTCTGCAAATCAAGATTGGCTACATCCTTTCCATACCTGTTCAAGTAAAATAACTCCCCATTTGAAAAATGAATCAAGTGATACATAGCTTACTACTACTAGCAGACAGGACAAACCTAAGGGCTGTTCGAATGAGAGAGGACTCATCATCAGTAGGATTGCTGCCATCAGCAGAAACCCAAGGTCCACCAATTGCCATGAAGGAATGATCCTTTTTAAGAACAGCAAACCTTAGAATATTGCAAATATGTAGTATGCGATCATCAGGGATTTTTTCAGATGAAAGCTCTTCCAAAGCACTCCTGCTTAATCCACTCATCAAAATCATCTGAATGAAAGAAATGAACATACATTACTCAAGCACGATTAAAATTAACTTTGGTTGGAATCTTCAATATTCCTATCAGAGAAAGCCAAAGAGACAAACAAGTGAGAGAGCTTAAATCACACATGAATTATTACAAATAAATTGTACAAAGGAAACTTCAAAGCAGTCAAATGAATCACACAAAGGATTGGAAACTTCAAAGATCGACGACAGCATAGCTCATGCTTCTACAGCTTTTATCTACTATTAGCCAAATAAAAGCAGAATATGATACAATAAACTTGAAAACAAAACAGAATTTTCTTAAGTTTCAACTTAAACAAAATGCCCTGATCTTCTTTTCAGTACTTCAGCATGTTAATATAAGTTTCATAAGAAATTAACAAAATAAGTGCAAGACTACTATATCTCATCCTTTAGTGTCTTGACCAACATATACCCCTGAAGGTTTTTTGATTAATCATAGAAGTAAATAGATAACAAAATATAAAAGAACACTGTTAGGATACTAAATTCTATGTATAGTCTTCTAGATCAAACAAACAAGAAAACACCTTCCACAGGTACTTGCCAACATAAGGAACAAAACAGAAGTATGAGATTAGTCATGATGCCAGTTCAACCAAAAGAGTAGAGTTATAAGATATGAACTGCCTGGAAAAAAAGTCCTCAATTGTCATCCAAACAAAAAAAAAAACTGTTGTAGAGCAAGCAAGAGAGAAAGGGAGAGATAAAGAATTGATGTCAGTTCAATCCAGTGAGTGAATTTATAAGACAAGTACTACCTGCCCAATACAGTCCTGCAGATGTCCCATAAAAAACGAAGGGGATAGGTGGAGGCAGGGAGAGACAGGGCCCATTCAAAATAACCCATTATTTCAATGAAGTTTTGCTCCCAACCACTAGTGCAATAGAAACTCCATAACACCAAAGCACACATTCAAAGCTTAAATGCTTTAATCAGAAAGAACTCAGTTCTACATTATTCAGATATTCTGTTCTGATGACTAAAATTAAACCCCATGATGCAGAAAAAATGAAATAACCAATTCACATTTGATAAAAACGTGCTTCCTCAGAAAAGGATAGAAGTATTATAGATAAAAAGGCTATAGTTTCTATCATCAGATGCTACATTTATAAATGACCAACCTTTGCATTCCACACTGTACTTCCTTGTTCAGACTTTTCAGGTTCAACAGGCAAAAGCTTGCTGGAAATTTCTTCTGATTCAGCTAAACAACCTTCTTCAACAAAATCATGCTCAAAGCTGCTCCACTCAACATAAACCATACTATTACAATTCCATAAAAATATAAGGTGCCATATCATTTAGTTGGTCAAAGTAAGTTAGCGAGGGTGAAATGAGGGGAGGAAATGAAAACAGCGATTAAAGTTAATTAGGATCCCACAACTACTTAAGTTTGAACAACTAATTTTGTCTCAATTGTTTTATTATTCCCCAGGCAAATGACCAAGCTTCATGACAAACAATTCATTAGCAGTTTCACTTCCTCAAAAAATAATTAATTAATTAATTAATAAAGTAACAGTTCATAGAAACAATTAAGATATCTAAAACCATGATGGGAAGACCACTTTAGTCTTTAGCCAATAAATAGACAACAAACCAAGAAGTTCAATGCTAGTTGAGATGTCCAAAAGCTATTCGAGTAACAAAGGGATCCACGAAGGATACCTGACAGGAGTATGCATAGAGAGCTTAAGGTTCTCCTTTGGCCAGTTTAGAACAGCCTACAGCAGTTGAAGATGTTAGCTCAAAGCAAATATCTAAAAGTACAAATTTAACACATCACTGAATTTTGAGAGAGAGAGAAAGAAAGACCTTTGAAAATTCAGGAGGTACAAAAAGCCTGGGATATCGCTTATCAATTGACAGATAATCTCTCTCTACATCTACCAAGGTGGATGAATATACCTGCAAGTAGGCAGAATATATTGCTTGAAGGATCAATAACATTTTAAATGACATGCATATTGAGAAAATACATATCCATGTTACAGGAAAATATATTGAACAAGGTTTCCAACTCAGGAAAGTTGGATAAGTTCTCTAAAGTAAAGGTAAGTTTCATCAATTGGAAGAACTAGAAGTTGTAGCGAACCACCACAGCTTAGAGCCGTTTGCATATATAAATCCAGGGAGCTCTGAAAGTTTTGAAATAGACTCTATGAATGTAAAATATGGTTTAACCAATGAGGAAAAATACGAGACGGTGAGGGCAAGGAAAACATCCAAGGAAACGAGGATTGAAGTAGCAAATTGAAACCAGTCAAAATAAAATATTAGAAAAGGTGCCCCAAGAACCAAGGATCAAACCTAGGGTCAAATAAGTAGGCAACGGCTTATACACATCTGAAGAATTATCTAGACTGTGGAAAAAATGGCAACTAGCCCTGCGCACCATGAGCCAAAGACCAACAGGAAGCAACAAAAACTGAAGGCCCAAGTCAAGAGTGAAGACAAAAAGAACGTAGATACAAATCAGATTCCAAAAGGAAAAAAGCAAATTCTTGAAGAAGTTCAAATTATCTTCGAATGGGGAGCTCTTGCTGTCCTTTTACCTTGCAGACATATTCTCTCCTTTTTTCCTTAACAGGTGAGAGACGCCTTCAGCAATACAGAACACCAAGTTAGTTATGAAGACTGTGAGAAACACAAGGAGCTAAACATTCAGAACTAGAGCAGGATGGAATGTAAAACATCAAGATCCACCTATGCGAAGCTTCACGACGTGGGGAGTCTCGCCTCAAAGGTCGAGCCTCTTTTGTCAAAGAGGGACCACGGTGGTCCCTAGAAACTCTTGGTGGAGTTCTTTCACGCGTAACTTCAAGTGTGCGCTTGCGCTCGCGTTCTCTCTCCTTCTCCCGTCGCTCCAAGATGCGCAAACGTTCACGTTCTCTTTCTCGTTCTCGAAGTCGTTCTCGTTCCCGCATCCTTTCCCTCTCTCTGTCTTTCTCTCTTTCACGCAAATGCTCCCGATGACGCTCCTCCACTCTCATCTCAAACTCCCTAAGATAACCAGCCCTGTCATCCTTGCGTTCATCAATCCTAGGATGACCACTGCGTGACAATGTACTACTCGGATATTCAGACTCAAGGGATGCAACATGAAGTCCCTTTGTTCCATAATCCCTACCAGGTGGTAGGCTCACTCCATAACCAGGATTTGCAGAATTAGGTGGATACATGAGATCATCCACATTTCTCTTTGGAGCTGCCCCTAATATCGATGGAGGTTGTCCACCATAAGAAGAAGAAGAACTAAGCAATGATAAACTGCGGGGATCAGCATCTATTCTTCCTCCATAAGGCATAAGATCTTGGGTGGAATGACGACTAGCAGCACTCCTTGCTGCAAGATAATCAGCTTGTCTGCCAGAAATGGGTTGCTACTCAGTGTAGTAAGCAATATATTACCATCTAACAAGCAGTCAACAGACTATCACCAAGAAGGATGAGAAGGTTGACCTTGGCCATATACTTACGAGGGAATGAGTATAAGTGAAGAAGTGTAGCTATGAAGTACAAACCATCCTCAATTGAAAATTGTACATTAAATATTTCATCAATATAAAAATACCTTGAACCACCTTCATGAGGAGCTGATTGAGCTTTGAGCAATTGTTCTTGTCGAAGCAAGACAGCTTGATCAAGACGATCATATATCTCAGGCTGTTGAGCAATATAGTAAAAATTAAAGATCACAACCAAAAAAGAGAACAAGAAACAAAAGTACAAGATGGTCAAAGCTGGAGCAGATTTATATTCAGAACATGAAAAAAAAACACTACAAAAGTAAACAGAAGCTAATAAAAGAAGCATCATGAAATTGCTGGACCTGATGCTGATGACCATAAATAGCAGAATCAGCATATCTTCCACTTGACTCACTTGGCAAGTCCCTCCCCAAATAACCACCCTGCCGTTCTCCATATTGTCTTCTCTCCACTGTAGGATAGTCAGGAATCTTCTCTGCATACAGTTGATCACCTTTGTGACTATAACTGTGACTTGATGATGAAACATAGTCAGTAGATGCAAATTTTGGTGAATCTGGCATAGCTGAGGCATAAGCACTACGAGCTTCCAAAGCTGATGGTCCAGCCCCTTTGGAACTTATTGCAGGAACCTAGTACATATAAAATTCATCAAATCCAAAATTCAATCAACAAATGTAAATAATATTGTTCATTACCAAATTAATCAACAAATGTAAATAATATTGTCCATTACCAAATTACAATTAACACACAGAGTGACGCATGTTCTTCCAAAATAACAGTCTAATATCACCTTAGAACCAACTAATAATATACCTTAATGAGCATTAGGCCATCATGATTGACTATCAGATGCTAAGACATATTAAACTCCCAAGGAAAAGAAAAGCAGCACAAAATTAATGAAACTGACCAGGATTCACAAATATCTACAATAAGGCTTAAAGAGAAAGGACAATTCAAAGCAAGATGAAATATACGAATTACCAAAACAAACACATAGGAAAACAGACCAAATTCCACTGACCTGCTGAGTAGCACTCAAAGCAGCTGTGCCATATATGGAGCTATACTGCCCCCCATAATGAGCTGATACCGAAGGAAGGGCTCTGTACCCACCAACATCTGCTTCTTGAGAACTACCTAGAATTGATGAATGCCGGGAAGCCAAGGACATTTGAGCTCCCCCATCAGGTCCTCCAACGGAACTCCCAGAATAACCAGCCCCCAACTACAAAATTTACCAAAAAGCAAAAAAAATTGAAACAAAACCAGACCCACTATAACTCTTGAATTATAAAACATACATGGCATGTTATTGCCAGGGAAAATAGCAAATCCCCGGAATTCAGATGCAATGCCACAGCAACAATTTATTTTGAAATAATTATTCACTCATATTAAACGTTTGTATGCTCAGCAACAATAAAGATTGTGAAACAATTATTTAAAACAAAAAGGTTACAAGTCACAGCAACATCAAAGCAAGTACAATTGAGCTGTTTCTCTCACAAACCCAGGCTAACTGTACAAAACATCTTATAATCAGAGCATTCAATCCCATTACAATTTCATACAAAAAACAATGAGCTCGAAAACAGAAAGACCTACCATCTTTAACGCTAACATTGTGGGAAAAAGAAGACTCACATTTTGTGCATATCCAGATTGACCTCCATAGGTTTGCTGCCCGTAGGCATTCGTCCCTCTTGACGAATACATTAAATTAATTTAAACCTGAATTAAACAACAAATAAAACAATGTTAATCAACCAAACAAATATAACCCATTCTTTCTTTTCTTAAAATAAAAGAGAACAGAAACAAACCACGGGTTCTTTTCTATGCAAATCGTTTAATTACCAAAAATAAATAAAACCCATAATGGAGAAGATACCTAGGTAATTACTGATAAGACAGGGACAGACGGAAACGTGAGATTTGTGAAAAAATATTGATAAACCCTAATGCATGGATGGGGTGGTGTTGAAGAAGAACAGAGAAATGAAGGGGCGGGTGACTTTGAGGATGACTTGAAACTCGACTTAATATATTCTCAGAAGTCAGAAAGAGGTTTAGCACCAATTTTTTGCTTTAGTTTCATTGGCTCAATTCCATGTATCTCAAGGTCTTTACGGCGGGCTCAGAAAAAACACCAGAGGGTGAATCCATCTCAGCCCGATATCGTCGTGCTGGGCTTCCGTGGACCCCAATCAGCTCATTTGGTTTGGGCTCTCTTGGCTCTCAGCCCGAACCAGAGGCAAGAATAAAAGGCCGTTGCATGACCATTGAGAGGGGGTTATGCCATAAGGTTTGCTTTCCACGTTCCGTTCGATAATCAAAATTTAATTTATTTTAAAAAAATTATAAAAAATATTTTTCGTTATTCAAATAAACTAAGGAGATTGTCTATAAACAAGTGTAATAAAATTTTCTTGAATCAATAATTATTCAAAAATAATTATAATTTACTCACATATTTTTATAAATAGATAATTATTCGAAAATATAATTTAATTACATTATATTTTATCCATCATAATCAATTAAATTTTGTGTATAGATGTTTATTTTTAGTCAATTCTTCACATATTATAAATTATTTTCAAACTATTATTTAGAAAAAATATTAGAGAATAAATATTTGGGAAAAAAACGAAAAAACTAGTAGAAATAGAAAATCATGTTTTTAGATATATTAAATAGAAAATCATATCTTTGAAATTAGAAAGATGGTCTTTCATTTTTTTAAAAAAAAATAATAAGTTATGTCTTTTGATATATTAAATAAAAAAATCATATTACCTTTCGAAAAAAAAAAGAAAATCATTTCTTTAAACCAAGCATATGGTGCTGAGGAAACATAAATGCCAAAGAGAGAAGTAACGTGTCTTTCAATTTAGATAAGTATTCCATCTCTGACAACAAAATGATAATTTACAAGTATAACTATTACATATTAGCATGGAAAGAAATAAAGAATGAAAGAGCATTGTCGTACTATAAATGCCCTTTAAATGAGAATATTATTACATATAATCAAAAGCCAAGGTATCGTTTACAAAAATACACTGACCTTGAAAGTAATGGATGAATATTCATCATAATGCACTAACTTACAATATGTATAAAACCAATAAAGTAGTTACAATAACATCATCATTATACAACCAGCAACACAACGGTCAACTTAAAAAGGTTCACACTTGTTAATGAACCTTATAATTAGCATCAACATCAACCACAAGTGCCAAAAAGTTACAATATCAGGAACTTACCTTCACAAAAAGTTTTAGAGCCATCCAAGCTCAATGGTCAGCAAGAAATGTCCTCAGCCATTTAAGTCTTCAGTCAAGAGCAACATTGAAAAACATAAACATAAGAGTTGGAGATTCAGGAAGCTTAATTGAAATAAGAACCCTTTCCCTCGCTGTCAATCCCTCTACTTGACTTAAAATCCCATCCAACTCTTGAGCCTTTTGTTGGATGTTCATTTGTACCCCAACACTCTTGCTGAACTCAATTTCAGCCTCCTTTATGTTTTCACCCAATATAGTAGCAACAGTAATAATTGATTCAGATGTAATGGGATAACCCATCTCATTTGGCCTTTTCCTCTTTTTTACTGAAGTAGTTTCACTTCTAGGAGCTGATGTTTGAGGTTGAATATTAGAAAAATCCTCATCATCGAAACTATATCTAGCTGGGTTTTCACCTTCAGTTTTCTCATTTATTGTATCATTACATTTTTGCATTTGTTCGATGATATCTGCTGCAATTTGTGTTTTTTTTCCTGTTGCATGAACTCTTACATAAATAAGACTAAGCTCGTTGAAGAAAGAAAAACTCTTTCTTCTAAAAAGGGCAGCCTCATTGTGACTTTAACAGTAAAACGAAAAAGATGACTATTAATTATATTATTATTAAGAAACTAACATGAAAATACTTAAATAAGTTCAAACCAAAAACTTACTCGTATGTAAGATTCTCATATAGGATCATCAGTAACAACCATATTTCTTTAATCATCCCACCCAAATCCACTAGTATGTGTCCCTTGCACCATATCATATATAATAGCGCATTCTTTTTTTAAAGTCTTTATTCTAGACACTATATAGGGCTTTGCCTTCAAGTTTGCATTCGGTAATTTTGTTGCAAGCATATTTTCAAGTTCTATTAAATAGCCCCTTCTAAAACCAGTGTCAGCATTGTATTTTCCTATATTGTGCAAATCAGTCAAAGCTGAAATAAGTACAACATCTTTATGATAATTTCATTTTCTTTTGGTTCCCTTTAAACTTTGAGAAACTAGGGCTGAAGATGCAAACATTGTTTTCTACCATACACCAAATATTTTATTATAAAAAATTAATTATAATGCTAAAAAATAAAAGATAAAAAAATACATCCAATAATATATTAAAACTTGTCAAAAGTTATTCACATGATAAAAAGTACAATATAAACAACAATTGACAAGACATTAAAACACAAATAACAAATTAAAAAAAAGCACAACTTGTACTGACAAAGGAGATAAGCACTAAAATAATCCTTCAATTAACAATAAGCCTAACAAATATCAATCATCATTTTGTCTAGATGCTTGCCATTCATTAAACATTTGATTTGCTAATTCCATTTTCAAATTACTCCAAATATCAGTAAGATCAATAGTACTTATAAAATCCTCCTCAACTATTATGTTGGTTTGAATATATTCCCCTATATCAACTTCAATAGGATCAAAACTCATCTCCTTCATAATAAAATTATGAAGCAAACAACAAGTTATAATAATCCAATTATGTATCTTAATCGGATAAAATGAGGGACTCCTAAGGATACCCCACCTCATTTTCAACAACCTAAAACACCTTTCTATAACATTGCGAGTAGTTGCATATTTCATATTAAAAATTCTTTAGGATTGCTTGGTTCATGGCCTTGACGTCATTTATTAAAATGATATCGTTGACTCCCAAAAAATGTAAGAAAGCCCTTACAATTTGTATAGTCTGCATCAACTAGATAGTAACAACCTATATAAAATAAACTAAATAAGTTATTTATTTATTTAATTAGAATAATCATATGGTACATAATTTGAAATATCTTCCTATTATCATAGGAAAGCTTACCATGAGGCACTTTAAGTCCATTTTTTCTCCTCAGTGCATCTCGAAAAACTCTACCATCAGCTACAAATCCTTCCCAACTAGGAAGAATAAAGACAAATTGCATGTCAAGTGTACATACGCCTAACATATTTGTTGCAATATCCCCTTTATGAGTGCGATATCTAAGTTTATCTGCACTTGGCACCTTGACCCTCATATATGTCCCATATAGAACACTTAAACAATTATATAAATCCAATATAATGAATTACTTATAAGTAAACCTATTGATGTCTTGTATATATAATTATAAAGGTAATAAGATCAATAATCTACCTTAAACCACTTCCACCGATTATCTGTTGAGTTTGTTATAATGGGCTTAAGTTTTCTAAACAAATGTTCTTAAAATTTTAATACTGCATTTAAAACATTATGAAAGTGCACACTAATTGTCTCACCCTACCTTTTAAAATTTAAACTAATTACTCAATTCTTAACATAATGAGCAATAATATGTAAGAATATTGTTACTTGCTCATCTACAAGCATGTTCTTTGTTGACTTCAACCCTTTAATACTTCCTAACATTTCACATAATTTAAAAAAGGTTTGTCTATTCATCCTAATTTATGGAATACATGAAATATCATTATCATACACAAGTCGCCTCACATATTCTCGATTTGTAATAAAATCTAATGCATAAGATCTTACTCTTGGCCTATAAGTACATAAAGTCGACGCTGCAAACAATAAAGTCAAGAACAAACTAACAGCATGACTAATCTTCATATAAAATTTAAACATAGCTAATAACCTTTTTCTCCATTCAACATCTCTTCTCAAACACAAACAAATCATGACTGCAAAAAATAAATATTCTAATATATTTTATTATGTACACAAAATATTAAAGCCATATGGCATATAAAAAGTAAGAAAATAAAACAAAATAAATAAATAAATATTATTAATTTATGACCATGTTGTATGTATCTTTGCATCAATACCCTAAAATAATGGATTTAATTTCAACTAACTTTCCCAAAAACCCTTTACCTTCCTTAATTGAAATCTTATTTGGAAGCCCTTTATCATAAATTTTTCCTTATTCAATTTGTATTTATAGTATAATTCAAGGATTATGACAATTTTGATTACAACGTTACAAGTTCTAAATTAAATTAAAGTTCAATTAAGAGGTTGAAATCTATGGAATCTAAAAAATGAGAGTGAATCAGGTGAAAAATGAGTTTTAACAAATATCTCTTTAAATGGGGTGAGCAATATGTTTTATTGAGCATGTTGGATGTAAGCTGTTAGGATGAAGGACAAGTGCGGGGATAAAAATAAATTAATTAGGGCTTGGGTGGCTCTTTTAGAGTTAATAAATATGTTGATTATTGTATTCATTAATTTAATTATTTGATTAATTTGTATAATCAACCTCACTTGATGTCTATCACAATATATTTAAATATCACCTTAACTCATGCCAATAAGCACATATGCACGGTTAGTATTTTTTAAAATTTTTATACTATCATTATAAAGTTGCACAATAATTATGAATAATGATTATACCTTGATCCCTCTTTAATAAAAATTAAAAAAAATTAAACTTTTTTCTAGCATTTATAAAGACAATTTAAGTAGCTAAAAGTGTCTTTATGAGATTTAACATTCTAAAGACTTCCTCTCGTAAACTAATATTACTGAAAGTTGAAACTCTTATACCCCAAAAATTTGGCATGGGTTCAAGATATTGAAGATTAAGATGAATTGAAGGTTAAGTTGAAACTCTGTTTTTCCTGTTAGCTTTTTATCCTTGAACCTTCACAGCAAAATTAGTGTTTATCTTTTGAAAATATAACTGATATTTTAGATCATTGACTGCTCAACAACAACAACTTCAATCAAAAAATGGACTTGGGTATGGGTAAGTGACCTCAAGAGCACATTTCAACCCCATAAGCATATAATTAGAATGCATAAATAGGCTATAGTAACCTTCACATATTCTTATTCCTCTTTGTAACTGACTAATTACTTTGCCTAAGTTTTTTTTTTTTTGAAAGTTAATAGGGATAAGTTCCCTGGATACAAAACAAGCACACGATTTTAAGATGTTATACCTTGATTAGCATATCATCTCAAAATCATGTTGACAACTTGTCCAGGAGAAGCCATCAAAAAATATACCTCCAACATACTTTGCCTAAGTTTGTTAAAGGGAATTCATGTATTTATTTTTTTTCTTAATCATAATTGTTTTTATTTGTAAAAGGTGGTGCAGTTGGGTTAGAGAAACAGGCAAAGAAAAGGAAATAATTCATGTATCTAAGTGCCTGCTAACAGAAACAGAGGAAATTCATGCATATAGCAGAAAATTGCATAAGTCAAAAGGTACCACTTACTTTCTTCCATTAATGAAAATGTTTATACATTCACTATTATTCATGCATTTATAAGCATGATTCCAAATACAATGATAATGAAAAGAAAAATAACGGTTCATTTTGACCAGCATTATAAGAAAAATTTTCTCAATTGTTAAGTATATCGGTACTAAACATCAGTATAGCTCCTCCAAACTTTTGTCAAGCACAACAAAACCTTCCATCATCCTACCTCAAGCTTTCATGAACCATAACAAACTAACTCAACATATAATCTATCCTTTCAAATTAATAAGAAGGATAAGAAGAATGTGTTTTCTTAAGCTGACAGATTTTTCTATTAAGTAACAACAAAAGAGGTAGAAGTGTGCAGATACAAGTATTAGGCAGCTCATGCTTCTCTAGCTACATTCAAATACCATTAATGTTACCACTAGCACTGCTAAAACAGCTTATAGCTTAAAGAATTACAAAACTAACCCAAATTAATAAACCTTCTTCTAACAAAGAAACGTTCTCTCCCTTCTCTCTCTCAAATACCAAGACCCCTACAAAACAAAACCAAAAAAAAAAATCTTACAGAAAAAACATAATAGAAAAAAGAAATTGAGATTGAAGTTTGCCTATTTCTTCTTCTTTTTCTACTTATCTCTCTAATTTTCATTTTATATCTAATTTTTTATTAATCTAAGAGCAAAAAAAATTTACCCAAATCACAATCACTAAGCATAATCTATAGTATTGACAATGAATCAAAGAAATAAAGGAGAACAAACTCGACTCACAAACAAAAAATTGAGAAATACACAAGTCAGATAAAATCAAATTACTTCAAATATAAAATAATTCAACACTTAGTCCATTTCCACTTTCAACAGAAAATAAGAGCACAATATGCAAGTACCTGGACTATGGAAGAGAGTAACGTAAGTGGAAAGGTGGATGAGAGAGGCAGTGCTACTAGCGGAGCTAAAAACCATGGAAGAGAACCATGCGATTAAAAGAAAGAGAGAAAAAAGGAAGAGAAAGAAAAAATATATTTTATATAGATAAGGTTGTAATTTTCTAAATCTAAGAGGGGTAATTTAGTCATAACAATTTTAACAGCTATTCCATGAGATATGGAATAAATAATACCAGGGGGAAGGTCGAGTTTAGTTGAAAAGGAGTTCTTACCGATTTTAAAGAATAAATATTACTCAAGAATTGGTATTACTTGTTAAACTACTAACCAAACAAAGTTATAACTAACAGCTAGGAATAGAAGGGGAATAGTTACGATATTCCTCATACCAAATGTGCTGCAAGAGGTGCTATACTACTCATAATATAATATAAAGATGTAATACCCTGTACTTTGATATGGTGACTAATAAAGTTTATCGAATGCCAATTGAGGTTAATTATAATGTTTAAAAATGATGAAAGATGAAAAGAATAGTTTGGGATAAAATATTTCACACGCAAGAAAATAATAATAAAATAATAATATTTTTATTTGAGAAGAATTTGCTAAATAAAAAGTGATTCAGAAGTGAATTGATGCATAATAAGGTTTTTGGGTACCAAGGAGACAAGAGGAAATTTTTGAAATAAAATAATATTTTATTAATAAAATAATATTAAAATATTAATATTTTATTCAATGTCAAAATTTTTCATGAAAGAGGGGTATATGGTCAATATCAGTAGGGGAGACCAAGAAAGAAAAAATTTCGAAGAAAAATGATATTAATGGGGCCCACGTATATTTATTAAATAAATATAGTTCGAGTAAATAAATATTTTAAATATTATGAGGACACCGCGTTGGAGTACAAACTTTATACTTTATTTGTACATGTGTAAAAGAAGGTAATAGAAAGAAATTGAAGTTAAATGAGTGATGCAAGGATACAATTAAAAAGGGTAAAAATCTTGAAGGGTAAAATGATAATTTTACCATTTACTAGGTCAAAGCTTCCCAAGGAAGCTTTGACTCCTTTCTTTATAAGCCATGACAATCCTTATCCTCTCCCACAGATTTTCTTCTTCTTCCTCCTCCATCCCACGCCATTTTCTCATTCTTCACCATGAAAAGTTAATTTTTTTTCATTTTCTTTCCTTGTTTTCTTTTCATTTTCTTTCTCTTCTTGCTTCTTCCTTCTCCCAACTCCTTGTGCACCAAAGTTACAAATTCTAACCCTAAATTTCAGCACTTCCAAACCCAAGAAGAAAGAAAGAAAAATCTTTCTTTCTTTCCTTTATCTTCTATTTCTACTTCACTTTTAACAACACTTGGATTTTTGGCTTCAAATCTTCATTTTCAAGGTTGAAAGGTATATATTTCCAACTTTTAGAAATTTTAAATTTATGGTTATATTTTCAAATTTATTTCCTAATTTTTTCAAATTATTTTTCTTGGAAAGATTAGGTTTTTTGTTGATCTTCATGCCTCCAAGCTTATCTAGGTAATGAAATTTTAAATTAGAGTAATTGGCCAAATGGGTTTGTGAATTAGACTAGAAACTTAGGTTAAATGTTAGGTTAGAGGGTAGATTGCCTAATGTAAATTCATTAGAATTATTAGATTTAATTGATGACTTAATTGAAGTTGTTATGGTTTATTGATAAAAATAGGTTTTAATGGTATTTCGGAACTACTTGGATTAGAACCTTGTTGGTGCTAGTTTTGTTGGATGAGTGAACTTGCATTGAAAATATTTTGGAAAATGTATTGGTATTTGGACGAAGCGTGTGAATGATTTTTATTTGATTTTTTCCTTAAAAATTATACATGGGAACAAACCTTTATTAAAACGTTTTACGTTGTGAGTGTGCAATATGATGAATCATTGTGCCTTATATGATGTTGATATAAATATATATGTTACGTATTGATAGTTAATATTGTGTGATAAATATAACCATGCGTGTGCGCGATGTGGGGGATGCACATGCCGGTGATGACGAGGTATGGAAGTGTGGATAGTGATATTGATGTGTGCAAGTAGGGAGTGCAGACGGTGATGTTGATTTGTGCGAGTAGGGAGTGCACAAGATATTGTTGATGTTTGCAAGTAAGGAGTGCACACGATGATATTGAAGTGTGCGAGTAGGGAGTGTACACGATGATATTGAAGTGTGCGAGTAGGGAGTGCACATTGGCTGAGTGAGGTGGTTGTATTCATGTTTATATATGTATATATACATGTGTAAGTGAAAGTTATGAATATAGTAGGTGGATGTAATGTATGTGAAATCTTGTATGTTGAATCTTGAAATCTTGCTAATTATCTTCAAATTGAATTGTATTGCAGCGAGAAACTCTCAAGGTTCTTGCCGCCAGAATCTTGTTGCAGCGAGAATCCACTCTCACTGCAATGAGAAACCTTCTGTCATGGTTACTACCTTGCTTGGTTTCTGCCATATTTTCTACTTCTTTAACCTCACGGTTGGTCATGGATTTTCAACATTAAGGGATAAATTTATTAAATTTGAAATGACAGGTTTTAATAAAAATTAAACTAAATTACATTGTTTTTGAACTTAAGTGCATCATGATTCTAAACTTTCCCTAACGCTACTTGTTCCTTTCCTACGTTCACTCACTGAGTTTATACTCACGTTTTTAAACTTTATGTTTTAGGTTTTTCTGAATTAAAGGTAATTGGATCCTATGACGAGGTGCTCCTCCCTATCCATTGCTCGGTAGATTTCACATGACACTAAACATTAACAACCGTACCCAAAGTGACTCCGCTAATGGTCAAGGTCCAATTATGTGTATATGAATGCTTGTTGTGAAATGCTAAGATTCATTTGTCAAGGTATATATGTACATTATGGTTGATGATGCTATTCTTAATGCAAAATGGGGTTTTATGAATTGTTTTCAAAGGAATCATATTTGAACCTTATGAATTTTGGATTTCAAAGAAATATATAAGATTATATAAATAGGCTTACTTTGGCTTAATAGGCTGAGCCCATTAGGCCCTTGTGCCCATCATGGCCTGGGAATTGGGCTGTGACAAAAGATATCTTTCTCTCACATGTAAATATGCAACTCTCTCTATTCACACAAGTTCATACTTTAAAATTCTCATTGCTAACTAAGTTTCCAGTCATTCATTCAAGATATTGTCATAACTTGGGCTAGGGATATAAACAAGTTGATTATTATACAAGTAATTATGAGTACTCGACCTGATAACATAAAGTTCGAGTACCTTATATTTGGTTATGAAGCAAATTTGGGTAAGACTTTTAATACCTAACTTTGGTTCGAGTTATCACCCATAAGATATCCTTTTGAACCTAATTACATGCCCACGTGCACACACACATATACCTATATAAATTAATATTATATATAATCTTTCGAAAGTTTATAATTTATGAAATTCTAACCTATATCCTTTTTATTTTCAATACAACCTTTACCATATTAATCAATTTTGTTTGTAAACTAATAAATATAAATTAATTTTTTATATGGTTTTTAGTTGTTTAAGTCATTTAATCGAGTATTTAATGGATTTGAGTAATTAGTAAATAGTGTTATATTTTTAGGATTCTATTTTAAATAATGTTTTGCGATTTTATTTAGGTTTTAGTGTTTGTTTGGTTCAAATTTTTTCAATTTATTTACCTCTTAAAAGCAGAAATCAAGCCAAACAAGATGTTAAAAAGCTATTAAAAAATATTTTTTTTAAGGAACAAAATCTAAAAAAAAAAAACCTTCAGAAAAAGCCTCAAAGAGGAGTTTTCTTTTTTCTTTTTCTAAAAACACGTTAGCTTTTTAAGAATTTTTTGTTTAAAAAATATCATCATCTATTAAAAATAATCTCAACATTACCCTTTCAAAAAATACCCTCTCTCAATGGATCTACCTCTTCTCTTTCTCGACAAATCACCCATCTCCAAAGCAAATCGCAATCTCTCTTTTCTTTATTGTTTACTAAAAATTGTAGAGGAACCACTCAAACTATATTGACTCTCTCTCTTTCTTTCTTTCTTTTCATTTTCATTTTCTTTTTCTCTCTTAAAAGGAAAAAATCCTCGAAATCTAGAGTTTTTATTTTTGATATCGGTTATTCGATAAGTGTCTTTGTCAATTTCCTTTTTTTCACCTTTCTCAAATCCAAAATGAGTGTGCATGATCTAATTAGGGATAAGTAAAATCAGACCAGACTAATTACTCATCTAAATCAAATGCGATTTGAGTAAAACAGTTTAGTCTAATTGATTCATTTGGTCAATTAGTCTAAAATGTTTGGTTCAATTGATTTTTTGATCGGTTCTCGATTTTAAAATTTTTAGATCAAACCAACCAAAAAATAAAACTAATTTATACATACATATATATATATATATATAATAATATATATTATTTTTAAATTTATCAAAAAATATAATATACATTTAATATTTTCACTTTTTTATTTTTATTTCTTTATTTCTTTTAATTTTTTTTGGTTTATGCATTTTAGAGATGTTAAATATTGGGATTGTAGTTTCCATTTCCATTGTTAATGATTGATGAGTGAAAAGGCTAGAAATGCATTCTTCACACTTCAATTAAGATAAATGTTAAATTTTATTACTTTTTACATAATTTTTCATTTTAATCTTTTTTACTTTGTTTTTTTAAAAAAATTATTTTAATTATGTTTTTTAATTTTTTTTCAATTGTTAGATAGCCTATATAAGTGAATGTGAAGAACCAAGTCATAGAGGAGATTCAAGTTGATAATTTATGATGGTTAATAGTCTTGTGTTAAATAGTTTTATTTCGTGGATATTAATTTTATTATATTAGACTTTTGTTATGTTGAATATTGAATGTTAATTCGATTATTTATATAAAAAGATATAATTATGTGAGTGAACGAACAAATATAATGTTTTTTTTTTAATTTTTAAAATATTTGTATATTTTATAACTATAGATGAAGTTTATAAGTTTTAATATTGTAATTTACAAAAAAAATGATAAAATTTTAGTACATTGGTCCAAAATCAAATTAATTCGATGTTTGGTTGATTTGGTCTTTATTAATGTTTGATCGACTTTAATCGATTTTTTAAAAATATTTGATTCATTTGATCTTTAGCTATATTGGACCAAACTACCAAATTACTCACCCCTACATGTAACTCGCTTCATAATCTGAATCTCTTTGATGGGACCACAAAACTAAGTTCAATGCATAAAATAAAGTATTATATTTAAATATTAAATACGTGACGTTATCGAACATCATGATAATAAAATTTTTAAAATTATTCGTGATTAATAGTACGTGGATTCACATCTATCATTTATTTAAAAAATAAATAATTATTATTTAGAAAAAATGAAGATCCGAAAGTCAAATTTAGATTTTTTTAATTTTTTATTTTTAAAAAATAAATTTAAATCCTCTCTTATTGGACATTGATTCTAATTTATCCACATGGTTAAAAACAAAACAAGCAAAGGTCATAAAACCGACAAAGACAACTACTGCGCGTGCCTAATTCATTAAAAAGCCCCAATCAACGGCTGAGATTCACAGAATATTCCCTCCAAGTTCTCAAAACCCACGATTGATGGTCAACTTGCCACGTGGTGGCTTGATCTTAGAATAAAAAAAATTACTCAAGGATCAAGATTTCACCACGTGACATTAATTAGGACCCATTGAATACGTGGCGATCAGCAAAAGGGATTAGCACCAATTAGGACCCATTGATGACGTGGCAAAGATAAGAACCACAAGTTAAAAAATCTTTGCCTCCGTTTCTACAAATTCTGCTATGCTTATCCTGGTCTACTACTTTAGAAAGGAACACGTGTCGCTATGTTAAGTGTTTTGATAGCATTCTTTTGATGCCCCATCCCGCCCCAAGTGCTTCCCATCTCCATTGCTCGAGTAGAAAAAACAGCATACTCGCTTTGCTTTGCTTCCATGTTTTGACTGTTTTTGTTTTTTTCTTAAAAAAAAAAAACTCAAATCCCCATTTTTTGCATAAATATATAAGATAATTTCTTAAATATATCATAATTTTCCTAAATAATATAACTATAAATGTGAATTTTTTTATATGTAACTAAAATTACACATGTCTAATTTAATTTTAACAATAAAAATAAATTTTGATAAAAGATTAATATGATGAAAAGAGTTTACAATAAAACACTATGAAAAGAAGAGAAAGAAATGAAAAATATTCTATGAGAGATTATGTTAAAAAAAAACTAAAATGTAGTGTTCCGAACGTATAGTATTGATTGTACATTAATGTTAATTAAAAAATAATTCGATAGATTATAGTATTTAAAAAGGTTATGTAAAATCATAATTTATTTATAAAAATTTAATACAAATTTTTTAAAACCATTTGGTAGATGACCAATTCACGTCACCAAAAATTTAAAATTAAAAAAAAATATATGATTAGAAAAAGTCCTTATTAATAAACTCATATCTTATCTCTAACATTTTTTATGGATTTCATCGAAATCTTTCTTGTTTTGACAGCCTACTGCATAAAAAATAAAACTAATTAATAAAGAGAAAAATAGATACAAAAAATCTAAGTATTATCCTTGTTATGTATACCCAAAGAAATAAGAGCCTTTTCTTTTTTTGAATAAAATTTTTTTATTGTCTCGTTTATATTTATTTTATAATTTTATGTTATATATTTAATAAATATTTTATAGTAATATTATTTTTATTAAAATATAAGAATTAAGGAAACTGTAATAAAGACCGAAGAATTTTATTCGACCTTTTCCGAAGGGTGGTGCAACGAACCCAGCATAAGAAGTCAATGGAAGCAGCTATACAGAGAGAGAGTGGCATGTGCTGTCCACGTGCACTGCTAGTGTTGGCAGTCTGATTACCATACGAGGTTTTGTCTGATAGTCAAGTCATCAGCCAATCGAACTCCATTGGAGCGCAGAATAATAGGACAAAATCCTTCAAAGATAAAAGGCCTAGCCCTCTCTTTGCAAACATTTCAAACACCCTTCTGTCTCTCTGTCCTCCTCTCATCTCCTCCTCCTCCTCCTCCTCCTGACCCTCCTTCACCAATTCTTATCCTGTTTTAGCTTTAGTATAAACAAATATCAAATACCCTTTGCTTGGACTAGAAGCAATAGAATGGAGGGAAAAGCCAGCTCTGACCTTCCTCCTGGTTTCAGGTTCCACCCCACGGATGAAGAGTTGATCATGTATTACCTCAGAAACCAGGCCAAATCAAGGCCATGTCCTGTTTCGATAATCCCAGAAGTTGATATTTACAAATTTGATCCATGGCAATTGCCTGGTTAGTTTAAAAAAACATACCCTTTGGTTTGCTCTGTATTTTGCTCAATCATGTCTGTTTCCCCTTGTTGCTGAACGATGTTGTTTCCTTCTTTGGTTTCATGGTTTGTAGACAAAGCAGGATTTGGTGAAAACGAATGGTACTTCTTCAGCCCTCGAGACAGGAAGTACCCTAATGGGGTTCGTCCCAACAGGGCTACTGTCTCAGGGTATTGGAAGGCTACCGGGACAGACAAAGCGATCTACAGTGGTTCGAAATACGTAGGGGTGAAGAAAGCTCTCGTGTTCTACAAAGGCAGGCCACCGAAGGGTATCAAGACTGACTGGATTATGCATGAATATCGATTGAGCGATTCCCGAAAGCAAATCAGCAAGCAAAATGGATCCATGAGAGTGAGTTTCTTATCTTTTGGTTGTTTCCAGGATGCCGATCATGTTGTTGGTGTATGTAAGCTGACCATATGGCTTTGCGTTTTTTTGTGTGTTTCTTTTAGCTGGATGATTGGGTCCTGTGCAGAATCTACAAGAAGAAGCATTCAGGGAAAGTTTTGGATCAAAAAGTGGAAGAATCAAATACCCCAATTGAGATGATAGGGTACTCAAATGATGCTAGTGAAAGCCAACAAATGTTGAAATTTCCGAGGACATGTTCACTTACTCATCTACTGGAATTGGACTACATGGGTTCAATTTCCCATCTTTTGAGTGAAAACACATACAATTCCAGCTTTGATTTCCCTAACAACATAGGCAATACCGGGACTGACCACCATGTTGAGAAACTTCAGTTAGGAGAAGTACCTTACGAATACTCTGATTCAGGGAAGTTTCAAGTGAATCTGAGTGGGAACCTATACCAGCAAGTATGCATGAATCCCATGGTGTATCAGTTTCAGCAATGAGATTTGCGTTAGATTGTTTTTCACCTTAAAGAAAATATTGGATTGGCTAGACACATAAGAAAATGGACCACCCTTTTCCATTAAGAAACTTGTAAAAAAGAAAAAAGAAGAAAGAAATGTTTGCCTGAGAGATTATATCTTTTTAGATGATTAAATTTGTGATATAGGTTGCAGCCATCTCAATATTCAAGAATTATAAATTTAGAATGATTAATATAAGTATTTGTATTGAATGAGTATTGATGATTTTGATTAAGACCAAAGACAATGTCAAAGAGGCAAATCGGATGAATATTGAATATTCCAAGCAGTATTTTTGCTGATAAAGTCATAATCCCTTGTTTTATTTCTTCTAATCTATCCTAAAGTCAGGCCCCTTAGGCCCTGTCAAGGAAGAAAGAAAGAAGTTAGGGAGGCAAAGATAGGCATAGAGCATAGATGATGAGAATAAGAAGATATTTTTCAAGATAAAAAGCTTTGATCTGAAACCATTGGCAGACTTTTTGGGGCTGGGTTATGCATCACTTATCCAAAAAGAGAACAATTGATTGGAAAGTTGGTGGGATGGTCAAAAGACCCTAGTGGGAAAGCAATGTGTGGATGATTGCGTCTAGAATTGCTGCATGCATGGGCTACTTTGTCGTTGCACATTGATGCTGATATTTCCTTCTAAGACTTTCAGATTCTGCCGTCACACCGTGGCACCTGGACAAAGAGAATTCTGTTTGAACAAGCTTAATCCGACCGCTGAATTCTTTGAATGAGTCAGTATCATAGACATAGGAATAGCATTGCCATTTATTGCTCATTAACTATATCTATGTATACAGCTTAGGCATTGCTGTCCTTATACGCTTTTTTTTTCCCCGCAAAAGAGATTTTAACTCTGTTTTGAACGAGGTATCACTTGTCATTGGATTAAATGTTTAGGTACACGTAGTAACCTTAGGAGATTAGTTTCATTGGCAAGTGATCAGCACAGTTCTTATGTTGTTGACATCTTGGTTTTTATGTGCTTTGATAAGTGTATGTATCTTGCGCACTCATCCTCATATTAAGAATGAAGGAATTACTTTGGGTAGATAAGGGTAAGGATGCAAAAGAAGTGAAACATTTTTTAAAAGCTATAGCATGCAAAGATTGTTGACAAAGTAGTAGTTAATTCATGAGCTTCACAACTTATCTACATTTTAGCAAACCTGGCTCCTGTTTGCTTTACTCCTTATAAGAAACAATATTTCCCCCACAAGTCATTTCATCAACAAATTACATTTCTATTTTTCTGTTCATTTTTAATCTAAAATGGAAGAAGAAAAGAGTATTTTCTCAGTTTTTTCTTCCCCAGATGGATGCAACATGGGGATGTTGATGCTAGCTTGCATGGTTGTTTCATGGATCTTCACCTACAGGTGGAACCAGAGGAACAGAAAAGGCCCGAAAACATGGCCGTTCATTGGAGCATCGATCGAACAATTCATGAACTATGATCGAATGCATGATTGGCTTGTCAAATACCTGTCCAAATCCAAAACTGTAGTAGTTCCAATGCCATTTACAACTTATACTTACATTGCTGATCCTGCTAATGTCGAACATGTCCTTAAGACCAACTTTGCCAATTACCCCAAGGTAAAGCTCTCATTACTCAGCGACTAATTCATTCTCCATGGTTTGTTGGACTGCATTCTCTCTGTATATTGGTTAACAGATATAAAGGTTGGTATCCTGTTTGTTTCTTAAATTGAAAGGGTGAAACGTATCATTCTTACATGGAAGTGCTGCTTGGAGATGGGATTTTCAATGTCGATGGTGAGCTGTGGAAAAAGCAAAGGAAGACAGCTAGCTTTGAGTTTGCTTCCAAGAATTTGAGGGATTTCAGCACTGTAGTCTTCAGAGAATATAGTCTAAAGCTCCATTCTATTCTAAATCAAGCTTCTTTCTCCAACCTAGAAATAGACATGCAGGTGACTATCACAATATTTCTGTCCACATTTAGAGAATTCTCCAAGTGCTGTCAGGGTTTTCTTTTCATATGCTTTGACAAATGACACCGTTTTTCAGGACTTGTTGATGAGGATGACTTTGGATTCCATATGCAAAGTTGGGTTTGGTGTAGAAATTGGAACCCTGGCTCCCAGTTTACCAGATAACTGCTTTGCTCAGGCTTTTGATACTGCAAACATCATTGTGACACTTCGGTTCGTTGACCCACTGTGGAGATTGAAAAGATTTCTCAATGTGGGCTCCGAAGCTCTACTTGGCAAGAGCATCAAAGTCATTGACGAGTTCACATACAATGTCATAAGGAGAAGGAAAGCAGAGACAAATGAAACTCGGGACACCTGCAAAACTAGCAAGGTAAACTGAAGTTAAGTTACGTTCAGGTTTCTTTTTTTTTTCTTTTCCCAGTATTCTTATCCAAGCAACTTTTGTTATTGACGGAAGAATCAGATAAAGCATGACATACTGTCAAGATTTATTGAGCTAAGTGAAGACCCAGAAAGCAATTTAACTGACAAGAGTCTCAGGGATGTTGTCCTGAACTTTGTGATCGCTGGCCGTGACACTACAGCTACAACTCTGACATGGGCCATATACATGATAATGAGACACGCTAATGTAGCTGAAAGGCTTTACTCAGACCTCAAAGCTTTTGAAGAAGAGCAAGCAAGAGAGGAGAAGATTTCATTGCTTCCGTTTGATGTCGAAGACCCTGAATCATTCAATCGAAGAGCAGCACAATTTGCAGGTCTGTTGAATTATGATTCACTAGGGAGACTGTATTATCTGCATGCAGTGATCACAGAGACACTCCGCTTATATCCGGCAGTTCCTCAGGTATGGGAATTTTTCTCCAATTCAGTTGATAAACAATGAAAAACATTTGGGAAAGGGCTCTTGAAGGTTCAATGATGATTTAAACTAGAGCAGTTCTCCGATTCCAACAACCAAAAAATTGTGCCCAGGAGAAAGCAGATGATCTTTTTTATTTTGGGTTTTATAACTCAGTATATATAGTTGGATGATTACAGGATCCCAAGGGCATCTTGGAGGATGATGTCTTGCCTGATGGAACCAGAGTAAAAGCAGGAGGAATGGTTACTTATGTTCCATACTCAATGGGCCGGATGGAGTATAATTGGGGCCCTGATGCAGCTTCATTCAAGCCTGAGAGATGGCTCAAAGAGGGTTACTTTCAGAATGCATCTCCATTCAAGTTTACTGCATTTCAGGTATAATGCAAAAGATCTTCATCTTTGGATGAATCCTCATGCACCCAACCAGGAAAAATGCAGATTGAACTAATACTCTGGGAACTTCTTGTTTCTTTACAAAGAATTCATCTATGGGAGTTCTTAAATCTATCAAAGAATGCTGTAAGTTTACATTAGATCAGGGTGTCTCATTGGTTCTTGTTTTCTGGTGCTATGCAGGCAGGGCCAAGAATATGCATTGGAAAGGACTCTGCCTATCTCCAAATGAAGATGGCATTGGCCATTGCATGTAGATTTTTCAAATTCCGTTTGGTGCCGGATCATCCAGTAAACTACAGGATGATGACTATTCTATCCATGGAGCATGGTTTGAAGCTCACAATAGCCAGACAATCTTGAAGTGGCTAATGGTACTTCCAGTTAAAAGTTAACCATTACATATTGTCCAAATAATGTACAAAATTTACTTGGATTTTGCAAGCAATCAGCAATCAACTAAGACAGTTAACAATCTGATTTTCGTACAAAGATAGAACATTGGATATGTACTCCTGGACTCCTCATAAGTGGACTCCTCTAAACTGGTCTGATGAGGGCAAAAGGTTATTATCCCTTCTGAGACCAGATGCATTATTAAACTGCTGAATCATTTATGAGAGATGGAGAACACATGTTGCAGTAATGGTCTATAAGGGACAAGCTCCATGTATCAATAAATGTCAAAACCAAAAGAGTAAGTGAAAAATAAAGCAATGGTTTCAACATGCAAATCCTTCCAACTCTGGAAAATCAGAGATTAAACATTTGATATCTCCCAGCAGATTGACAAAAGAAAAAGAAAGAAGGAAAAATCAAAGTGTGAAAAGAAAGAGAATAATATGAAAACGAAGCTCATATTTTTTTGCAAACGGAAAAAGATAGCCTAGTATGTTTTCCGTTAATCCAGATTGGGGATGTAACTGCTCAAAAGTTCCCCTCCTTTCTCAGTGAAAGATAGAGTTAAAATATTCGAATCAGTGAGAAAACACTTCGCACACATTTTAGTTTATGCATTCCCTAGTTGGAGCTTAATCCATAAGCATCAAGGAAAAACTAGTGCAACAGTTTATTTCAGCTACAATTATTGAGAAAACTGTTTACTGTGAACATATCCGGTCCTTGCTACAAGCTTATGCACATTCCACTTAAAGTGCTTAGCATCAGATTTTACATGATGACAGATAAAGTGTGCATATTTACAAGTTTGTTTGTGTCTTCTATACTCACTGAAATCCCCTGCATGCTAATGTCAATGGAAGCAGAATCTAAGAAATCAAGTTCTGCTTCTTTTCTTGCCAGTCATTGATTTGAGCCTCAATCTTTGTTTGAACAACTGCATGAAACCCTAGGTATGGCTCGTAACCAAAGAAGGTTTGAAGAGCCTGAGGAACAAGACGATAATAACTTAGACCATTTGTGAAGATCAATAGTTTTTTTCAGCTATTTTTCTTTATTTTTAAAGAAAAAAAATGAAATTACCTCCAATAGCACAAAGAAGGGAGCCATTATAAGGGCTTGAACAAGGTTGTCCAATAAAGCTGGTGCCCGTTTCTGTAGCATATAAATTGAATTTTAGGAGTGTGAATATGATTGAAAAGCATTAACTTTCTGTGTGTGTATGTATGTGCTTACATATGTTTGTATAATAGATGCAATGAGCAGAACTCATTACCTCAAAGAACCCATGGCCAATGAACTGTCCAGCCCAACAGACTAATTGAACCACCAGAACAACCTAAGATTAGTGTCAACCCAATCAGAGCAAAATCAAGACAAAATGAAACTGCAAGTGCCAAAATTTCAACTATCAAGGAAGGACAGTTCTAAACAACAAATGGATTGAAACAAGAGTAGATGTGAATTGCTTTTGCTATAAACCAACAAGAACATGGCCCTGCAACCACAGATGGGCAGAATGAAAAAGTAACAGCCAATCCACATTTAGTCAAAACAATCAACTAATTATAATTGTTTGGAAATGTTTGTTTTACAAGGGGATTTGGAAAAATAACAGAATTCAATGCAATCCAAGGTTAATGACAGTTTAACACCCTTTTATACATCTTTTATTTTTCTAGAATGCTGCTATCTGAATGTTAGATCATACTTCTGCATTCACCCCTGCCCATCTCTCGCTCACACACACTAAGCAAGGATTCAAAAGCTTTACTTAAGTGAATGGTAAATGGATTAAGACTATCCAGCAGTGATATAACTCATTATATTCTCATCTTTCTTGTATACTTTACCAAGTCAAGCAGAGAGGCCAATAAAGCCAAATTGCAATATTCTTTAAGTCCAAACTATCATGTATAGGAATAACAGGAACAAAAGAATCCATTAGCATGCGAAAAGGATAAACTTTTATGTTTTGGAATAAATTCCAAACCCCAATTCACATTGTAAGCCACAAGAGTGATCCAAATTGTCAAGCCATCATTTAAAATATTGCGAAGGATAGTTCCAGAAACAGACGCATTAGAAGACCTGGTTCTTTTAGAATAAAGGTGCTCCAATATTGAAGGAACTTTCAAAGGCCTACTATGTAGTCTTCTTGCAAGCAAAGTTGTGCTTGTCAAATGCTAAGACTATGGAGCTTGGACTTTGGACTCTGGAGAATCCTCCATGAAAATCTAAATGAAAAGAATGCATTGTATGACTGAACCGATCAGGAACTTGACCAAAAACCAAATCATAAGCATTTCCAATAAAAAATTCCATGCAAAATTCCAAAGAAAAATTCTCTTTCAATCATAGGAAGCTCTCTATAAGGAAAACACAAAAAGGGATTCTTGTTTTTGAAAGGCAAAAGCTTTGAAAAAATCCATAAGACAAGAAAAAAGGAGAAAATTTTGTACCTTCCAAGCAAGAGAAAACCCAAGTCGAGCTGCGAGAAAGCTGCTACCAATCCAACAAACCCCACAAAGCAGAGCAGCCAAGGTCCCAGCTTTGATGTCCAAACACACGTAAAACACAGCATAGATCAACGCAAACAAGAACCCAAAATTCAAAACCAACGCAACGTGGCTCCCAAACAGAGAGAAATCGATGTGAGGGAGATGAAACAGAGGAGGAGTAAAGCAAAGAATGAGGATAGCAGTGAAGAAGATCGGCCAAACGAATAACATGTGGATTGCTATGTTTATTGGGTTGCTGTGGTATGCACCGTAGAACGCAAAGTGCTTTTCCAGATCAAATAATTTAATCTTGATCCCCATATTCTTTTCTTTGCAGATTTTTCCCGAGAAAATTACTGTGTTTGTTTTTTAAAGGCGACGACTTGGAAGCTATAGGAACCGAAAGTTGGGTTCTTTCAATGAGGTTAGTTGTTTTATAAAGGGCCAAATCAGAGTGGACTTGGGTGGCTGCCATTTGGCATCTAAATTCAAGCATTTAGTAAAAATTCTATTTTTCTTTAATTTAGTCATAATTTGGTATTATTATTTCAAACAACTATGCACCACTGAGATAATGACCTACACCAACATCTTGCCAAAGATATGGACTGATACCAACTAAGATAAATGACTCTAAATCGGAAATTTCGATCACATTCAATGGTATTTCTTCATGCTCATGCAACTAGATGGATCACATTTGATGGTATCTATGATGTTTATGCAACATTAATGTAAATAATAATGCTTGTCATGAAAAAGGTATTATGGAGATTGGACAGTCCATAATACATGCGACTACATGTTATAAAACAAGAGAAAATAAACTTTAATTTTAAGTGTCACGATAATTTAATAGGTTGTGCAGTGTATTATTTGTCTGACGTGAAATTGATGCAACACCTTATTTATTTATTTTTTTAATTTTTGACGTGATGTTATGCGTCTAAAATCACTTTTATCATATGATTATTATTTTTTTAAAAAAAATTAACTTAATAGAATAAGTAATGTTCATTTTTATTTCTTTTAAAATGGTAGGTGTGATGGGAGGCCCATACCTAACCATTTAAATTTGAAGGAGATAAACCTAATGAGAAAGCCCACTCACTCTGTTTTTGAGCTTGGTCACATCCTACGAGATGACAAGTGCCACGTTCCCAAAAAGCTGAGGTCCAAGTTGGATCAAGGGGAAACTAGGTCAGCACCAAAACCTGCCACAAAAATCCATTCTCTCACACTTTCCTCCACATGCAAAGCAACCTATCCTAAATGATCTGGCACTTTATCCAAAAACCATGAGCACCTTCACTAATTCTACAGCTCTCATCCATGTCAGCCAGAGCTTCACAGCCCCCCAAACTCACCTTTGCAACAAACCCTCCATCCCCATAATCCGAGCATCGTTTCCATCCCAGCAAAATGATGATGTGATGACCACCAGTACCAACCGGAGAAAACTTGTCACAACAATTCTGGCTACTCCACTAGCAGCACTGGGGCTGCATGGCACCTCGGTGGCAGTAGCAGAGAATTGGGGCACGCGTTCGTTTCTCAGGGAACGGTTTTTCGAGCCCGGGCTGTCGCCGGAAGATGCTGCCGCTAGGATTAAGCAAACTGCTGAGGGGTTGCATAGCATGAGAGAGATGTTGGACAACATGTCATGGAGGTATGTCATGTTTTACATTCGACTAAAGCAGGCTTATCTTTCTCAGGATTTGAAGAATGCTATGAGCACATTGCCCCAAGCTCGAAAGGAAGAATATGTGAAAACAGCGAATGAATTGGTAGATAACATGGCTGAGGTATACATCTAGCTATCTTTCATTTGCATTCAATAATCTGAATTAGTGAAACTATATATATACCTTTAATCTGAATTAATGGGTGATTTTTTCTTTTTCTTAATTCTACTAGTTTGATTATTACGTTCGCACACCAAAAGTATACGAATCATACTTGTACTACGAGAAGACATTGAAATCCATAGATGATTTAGTGGCATTATTGGGGTAGTACAAAGGTACTGGAGCCCTGATGGAGTATATGGTCAGCAATTGGCAAGTTGCTTCCATGTGACCATAACTTTGATTCGCAGTACGATCAGGAACTGTAGAGTTTCATTCAGTATACTTTCGGCAAGCAAATTTTCAACTCTTTAGGACACGTATTTATTCTTTTGCAGCTGTTGTTCATATAAAATTGATGATCAATGAGAGTTGGGAATTGCTTTGGTATTTGTTATGATTTAAAGTTGGATTGGTTGCAGACTAAGTTTGAATATTAGATTAAATAAAAGCCCTCAAACCAGCAAGACAAATACAGACTCAAACTAGAAAATATATAGATATATACATAGAGATGCACTCTTTCACTGTTATTTGGGATCACCATTGAGAGCTAGCAATGGCTGATGTAATGATTATCAGTATGAGCACAAATGCTGCAGCAAAAGAGCCTATCAACGATCCAGAAGTGTGTTCGCAGAAGGAGTTGAATTGTTGGCAAATTGCAAACCAATTGGCATTAGCATTCCCCTTGTGTGCTAAATAGACAATGGCTGCAGCAGTAGAAGCTCCAGCAGTGACCAGGGCCAGCATTACCTGTACAATTAGATTGAATGTGTTTCATTTGAAGTTAGATTCCTCAAATACACATATAATTATTTTAATTTTTTCTATAAATTCCTCTCCAAACCCCCCCAACCCCCCTCCCCCCCCCCCCCCCAAAAAAAAAAAAAAAACGAAGAAGAAAAGGAAATGCTCTGAGCATTTGCTTTGTGTGCTTTTTGAACATCTTAGGAAACAGCAGCTTCTGATGAGTGGTGTATGTTGTTCAGGTTGAACAGTGAAAAACTATGAAATGAAATGGTAGTTTTATCCTAGTTAATTTTCAGTTGATTTTTATCTCTGAGGGGCATATTATCAAATCAAATAAGCTTAGTTGAATCATATGATTTGCTTTTTGCCTATATGTTTAGCACAGAAACAAATATGATGCCCCAAATCAATGCTCATTATCCTCACCGTGTCAAACATGACCAAGATGATCCGACTGCTTTTGGCTGCTCTCCTGATAATGTGGTAGAAAGATAGGGGAAGAGAAAGCACAAGATAGGCACAGGCAACTGAATTGGCGATCACAAAGAACCTGTCAAATATAGACATGCCAACCAAGTAAATTAGGTAACTTTCGTTTACATTGCAATTGAATTCAAGTGTCATAGTCATGTATGGGGCACATCATGACGGTAGTAACTCACGTGAACATGGGAAGATCACTATATTCGGCATTCAATAGGATGGATTGAGGGAATAATGGAACTGTTTCTTCAGTAGTCCCCATGGCCATAGCACTCCCTAGTGTTCCTGCGGCAGCAAGGATTCTCAGCATGAAGTCTAGTACAGCAACCACACTGATCATCAATTTTGCCGGGGTTGCATCACTGGATGATTCACCAGACTCAAGTGGTCCTGTCTTCATTCCCTTGGTGATTTGTGTTGCCTTCTTTGAAAATCTCCAAAATTTAGAATAATTTTGGCTGGAACTACTTGCTAGATAGAGCAGAGTGAAAGATATGTACATTTATACAAACTTCAAGGCCATTGCAAATCTGGATTTTTCTCTTAGAATTATCCACCAGTAAAAAACAATCAAAGTGGGAATTAGGTTAATTTGCTGACCTTGAGATAATTGGCATTTGCTTCTGTAACATGTCACATGTCATTTTATGATAAGATGCATGACCCTCACTTTAATAAACTAGCTACGATGATGAAATCATTAATTTCTTAAATCCTATTCCTACCTGCTCCTACTTGCCTCAAACTTGCGTCTATGAAAGACTAAAGCAAAGTTAGGACAGTGGCATACCATGACAAGCAGCATAATGCTTGGCTAATTCGGTACTGTTGTTGGAAAACAAGCTCCTCCTACATACTGCCATGTCCAATTTGGTGCAGAAAGCAATTTAATCTGTGGATCCCAACTCCAACTACAAGGGAAGCATAAGGATGCTAGAGTCACTGTGATTTGCACAAAGGAGGGAGGGATAGATACACATTTAATCATTTTAATCAATGTTGTTGTCTAAAAGTACTTGCAGTCCCCATCATTATTAACTACTCTGATATGTTAATGTCGTACCCAAGAGACCTAAAATTTCCCATATATTCACATTTATGGTGTGCTAAACTAAAGGAGACACGTAAGGAAGATGAATCTTTATGTCATGGGACTTCTGTAGCTGTAAACGACTGAATGGCTGCAACCCATCTATAGGGAAACTTGGTCCAATCTCAGCCTAATAATAATGAATGATTTTCTGTAGGTTGTACACGGGGATGGACCCTCTCAAGTCTTGACTCCCAGTACCGTCAGACCGCAATGTCACATGTGTAGCCAGCTAAATTTGGGAATGCGATTGCAATCTATTTGTGCTCAGCAGTCAGCTGTCCTATTTTTTTCACAGCTTTTACCGCAACTTCTGTAGGGAAATCTGGACCGACAGCGATGAAACATGTCCAACAATAATTGTCAAAATCCAGAAACATTTTTCCCCGTATTATTTGGGTTCATTTGTTGACTTCATGTCCTAAACATTCACAATCACAGTCATGATGTGTTACAGCAAAGCATACAACACAGATGTAACAAGGGCATTCCAAGTGAAAAGGGTCACGTCACTCGTGCTTCTAGCAAACCTCTCTCGGTCTGTAGCAAGAGATTCTATATTCAGTCAGCTAAAATCTGTCAATCTTGCAACTTGTTGCAATGACCCTTCAGTCTAGCTAATTGCTTTAATTATTCCCTTACCAAAGAACAAAAGGGTGATTGAGAATGATATGTCCGAGCTGTATCAGCATTAATAAGAGAAAAGGTGGGGTCGGGCATGACTCGATGCAATTATGTCCTTGTACCAAAAGTAATGACTGATCCCTTTGAATTATGTGCGTGCCTCTTTCCTTCCATTCACTTGGAAACAGTTAGTATGGATCAAATTAAGTCTTTACAGCTTGAGCCTTGATTTTAATTCTAACACTGCAGTTCCACAGAAAATGTAAACATATTTCCTGTTGAAGGCTTAATCATTGGCACCTTTTATTCTATGAATACAATAGAGAAACATTCTGGAACTGCAGAATTAACCTCTAACCTAAGAGAAAATGCCATCTATGTTTTCTTCTGTTTCTTTAAACTTTTGGTTAACTAGCAATTCTTGGATAGTCATGCTATGATGATGAAGTTTCCATTTATAGGAATACCAGGCAATTGTCTGATACATTATTCACATTCAAAGGTGCTAAAGGAATGAAATGTTATATCTAGATCATATATGCAAGGATGGGAACTTACTTCATAACGATTTTGACCCTGCCACATATAGTTTGAACCTCTCCTCCATTATTGTCATGTGAGAGTGCTGCTCCATCTTCAGCATTTCCAAGTTTTATTATCATCAGAGATCTAACATGCGAAAATCAGGCAGAATTGTAGCCAAAGACAACTTGCCGGTTATCTCCACCAAAAATATGCTCCATCTCCCAATAGTATTTCATTGAAAAGATTAATCCAGATGTCCCAAAAAGAAAAAAAAAATGCCATCTACATATAAATCTATTATTTGAAAATAAGCTATAGTTATGATATATATGGAAGAGAGAGAGAGAGAGAGCCTAGCCGGCAAGTCATCCTTGGCTGCACTACTTTACCTCATCTCCACATGCAAGACCTTAGATGAAGAAAGCCAGCATGGATATTCAGCAATGGAGAAACGACTGAATGAGTCTGAGGAGTGAACTTTTGGAACTAAAAGGAGGACCAGATATGTATGGAGTATGTTTTTAGGCAGCAAAGCTAAACGTTTTAGCTTTGTTCTGCTGAAAAGAACAGCAATGTTTTCATCAGAGAGTTGGTTGTTTCTTTAAGGACCTATGCAAATGGAGGTTTGATGATGTATTCTTGCAGAGAGGAGTACTCTGAAAAAACAGTGGGTGCATATAACCAAGAATGAGGTTAACATATACATTCATGAAGGCATTGTGGGAGTGAATGTGACAACTGCAACTGCATGGGTCCTGAAGTCAGCATACTCAAGCCCTAAAAGTTATTATCAATCACCTAATAAGCTCAGAGTAGTTTTATTTGCCACGTTGTCCCTGCCCCATATTTATGTTTGTGATTTTCTTTCCTCCTGGTTCAAATATTTATGTTAACAAAGCATATATTTCGTAATCTGCAATCCTAGTCAGACCCTCGATCTAGTTTTTTGAGATTGTTTTGGAAACAAACCTTATCACTTTCCAAGTTCCAAGTTCCAAGTTTAGGATAAGGGATTAGGAGCTGATCCACTATTTGGAGAAATTTACACGACTGATGAAAATCTGAAATGTTTTGGCTAGGAATATGTAGGCAAACTATTAGCTTGTGAGAGGTGAAAATGCTGATCTATTTCAATGCCTAGGGAAAGTCTTTTGATGCCTATCCAATACTAACAAATTGACAGATCATTTGCTCAATTGATCATGCTAAAGTTGTTAAGATGGATAAATGAAAGTACCCCAAAGTTATGGATGAGATTACAAACGGAGGGAAGACTGATTCTGGTTTATGATGTAACAGGAATGGGAGTTTGGGGGGGACCTCGTGAATCTATGAATATGGTTATGGGGTGACATATGGGCTGAGGATGGCGTTTTTGTCTACCAAAGTTTCAATCCTAAATCCTAATGGAGCAGATACCAGATAACATTTTCTCTGATATCAGCCCACCACCCACCCATCCCCCTTTTTTCCTGCCTGCTTTTCAGGTACAACTGTACATGACTCCCACTTGCTTTTCTGTTGCAAAGATTACTTCACCTCCTCACCCCGCCTTGAAATTTCAACTTGCAATAATACTCCCCACTCTGCCAAAGTGCTTCAATTTCAAGATCTTTGAATACTTTTTAGTTGATTCATCTTTCTCTCATGCACACACAAAAGTGAAAAACACAGTACACATGCAAAATGCTTTAACATTCCTGAGGGATTGTCCCAAAGCTTTGACAACCGCTACCTTGACAGAGCAATGAGTAGGAAACTAAACAGATCCCAGAACAATGACTAAGGATCAATCAGCACAACTTTGGGCCCATGTTTCAAACCTGTTCAGGTTCTAACCCAAACCCAAAACAAGAAACTAGCCCATGGGGCCATGACTGCCCCTACCCCACCATGGAAGAAATGCTCCATGCGTATTTTTAAGGCTTCATGTTGATGATATAGTAGGAGATTGAAGTCGGTAACGCCTGTCTTTATCAACCGGACCCGTCACTCGTCCGTCAAGCATTCCGCTCCGATCTCTTTCATCAGGTAATCATTTCCTTTCACCTGTCAAGATGTCACCTTTTTTTTTGGATCTCGGTACTAATGTTTTCTTCCCTGTTCTGAATTCTCCATTAAATATTTCAGCAAGCTTACAGGCAGGAGCTTATTATGCACATATCAAGGAAATTCAGCCTGTCGTCTATCTGTTAAATTTTATAAACTGGGTATTGTTTACTTTGTAGTATACACTAAACCTGGCACATATGCTTGCAATTTAATGGGGTTTAGTTCATCTTTTGATTCCCTTCATTTGGTTTCAATCTGGCCTTCCAACTCTGCACCTCAAATGGAATCTTTGTTTTTACTGTCATGCAGGTATTTACTTAAAGCAAAAATGTCACAAGCAAATAATGTTGAGGATGTAAAGCAGAAGGAGGTGGTGGATGACAGTGAAAAGAATCAAGTTGATGATGACAAGGCTGATGATCAAAAAGATCAAATTTTGGGTGATGAGGGTGGTGCTGTCATACAAGAAGAGGTGAAAGATTCACATGAAAACAACAAAAGTCCCATGCCCTCAGCCCTACAGGAGGTAAATCATAAATGTTACATAAGCTGTGCTGATTTGATTTTGCATGGTTATGAACATTCAATAGTGAAATCTTTATTTGTTTTGACTTTAACAGGAAGAAGCAATCAAGAAAAAGTATGGAGGACTAGTACCTAGAAAACCTCCTTTAATATCCAAGGTTTTTATGCTTTGACTCTCTTGTTTTTTTCTTTTCCTTGATATTTTTTAATTGGAAGGTTGCTGACCAGAACAATACTTGAATTCTATGCCTAGCACCATGAACGTGCGTTCTTTGATTCTGCTGATTGGGCATTAGGAAAGGTAATAGTACTCCTTTGAATTTCTCTTTGGCTCTAAGATCCCAATCCCATATCTGTTTTAGCCTATGATCTTGAATGGGTATTCATTTATGGTTTAAAATGCTAATGTTGTTGGTGACATCTTCAAACTTGTTGAACAGCAAGGAGCACAAAAGCCTAAAGGACCACTTGAAGCATTGCGCCCAAAATTACAGGTATTGATAATGATCTTCTCTTTCCTGCTAACAGGCCAAAGTTAGAAAAACATGTCATTTTCTGAGTTCAACCTGTCAAGGTACAATAATGTAACCTGAGATTGAATATGTTAAATACTATTTTGTTTTGTTGATTCCCAGCCCACCCCACACCAGCAGATGCGTTCAAGACGCTCAGCTTATGCACCTGCAGATGATAGTGAAGGTAAAAGAGAGGATCCATCTTATTTCAAAGAGCAGCATCACCCACCCACCCAAAGATTGAATATGTTATAATTCTCAATTCTCATGCTGGGTCCGACTCATGTTCTATTTCTCTGACAGGAGATGATGGCAATAACACAACTTCATCTGCCGAGGATCAAAGCTGCAGATTGGAGGGTGACAGTGGCGACAACGTTTCAAAGGAGGATGAGACACATGACATGAGGATGTGAGAGAGCTTGGTTCACTTTTAGATTCAGTGGTGCTTTTGATGAACCTCATGAACATGCAAAATGTTTCTTTTTTGAGATTTTTCTTCCTGGTAGAAACTGGGGGTTGGTAAACCCTGTATATTTATTGATAAGCATACGATGACAGCGTCGAGCTTCATCATTATAAGCATAAGAACATTCCTTCGAACCTTTCTTGTTGGAGTCATAAATGAAGGAGTTACTGATTCATTTTATATATGACTTGAATTCTTATATATAAAATTCATATATTTGTTATTTCTTATTCTTTTATTATTAAAAAAAAACCCTTATCTCTTAATTTGTATTAACACAAACTCTTCATCTTTACAACAATTTAACAATCATCGGATTCAATATATAATACACTGTAAATTAACGATCATCAGATTCAATCTATGGTACATCAACTGCATTTAAATGTCAGAAACTCAGTACACAAACAGCTCACGACATATATATAATTGTCTGATAACAAGGGTTCGAGGGCTTTGAACGATGACTGATGAGATCAATGAGACAAATGAACTGCTTGACTGCATTGATTAACAGCTTGACAAACCATGATGTACATGTCAAACATTGTGACCAAAGCTGAGAATGCAGGAAGACATTTTGCACTAGTGCCAACAATATTTCAACTCGGATAGAAAACCCTGTCAGCAAGCATTATCCCTAAGAGAGTAATGTATTATGTATATACAAAAGGTCAAAAAAATAAACAAGTGATTTCTATCGAGTATCATCTTCAGAATAACTATAAAAGGAAAGCTTGCTACTTGCTAGTGTAATAAAAACAACAGTTCAGTGTATAAAACTAGCCACACATGGAAGCTAGACATAACGACTCTCCAATATTTAGAAGGTTCTAAGATTATTCTATTTCTCAGTACAGTAGAAAGTGTTCTGATGGTTGTTAACAAAACTCCCATGTAAATCAAATATCCATGCATATACATCCATATGAGTAAATGTCTAGGTGAATTTTTAACAGCCACAAACCGGTTTGTGCATGGGAGACACCACACACGAGTATTAGTAATTGAAAGATAGCAGTAAAAAAGATAATTAGATACAGAGAAAATCAGCAACAAAGCATTAACAATAATAAGAAATATATTCAAATTGTACGATTCAAGCATTCTTTTGCATATATATACGTATCTCCACTTTCTCTATTATTCTGACGATTAAGTAAAGAGCAATCTCCTCAGCATGTGTTTGTTGTGATGAAGAAAGGCAAGGCTAGAAGGAGACTTGTATGGGAATATTAAGCAAACATATAGCCCTGGAACAGTAATTGTAATATTCAACAACCAGACAAATCATCAGGTCTGAAAGTATTGTTATCATTATTTTCTTTTAGAATTTTCTCACTGCCAAGGATCATTGGAAACTCCCTAGTTGTGGCAACCATTTCCCTAAATCACTACCTGACTGTTGTCTTAGAAACTAAAGCTGTTTATGCTACAATTATGGGACATATCAACCTATTTCTCATCGGTTTTAAAAGAAAATTAGAAAAATATTAATGAATTACCTTTTCAATCATTTGTTTTTACTTTTTTAGGTTAAAAATGACCATCATTTTTTTCACTTCAAATTAAAAAAATGATTTCACATTTCATCTTTCTATTTCTGTTATATTGCTCCAATTCTGTTCAGTGTATACCACAAATACAACCAGATTCCAATTGACTACAAAAGTCACTTACCAGTTACTACATATAGCTTACCTGCTACCAATGCCAGAGGAACTCAACGATAAAAACCACCTGCCAAGTGCACAAATAACTAAAGTTGCTTACGGCAAGATGAAATAAGAGCATGAGGAAGCAATACCAAGAATAAACCTACCCCTTCAATTGATTCCATTTCAGGTTAACCTTATCTCCCTCTCTAGCTTTCTCTTCACAACACAGCCTCCAAAACTTACCTGAACACATACCATAACCAAATATTTCTGACTTTAAGTGATTTACAATTTCATAACACTCTTATATCACTTCCAACTCATTTTATGCAAAGCTCAAATCTCAGATCATGCAACAAAGGAATAATTTTTTAATGCAATTCATTTAGAAGGACATATAACCTCTCTTCTTCAAGAGAAAAAGAACCGTTATACCCCTGCAAACTCCAAAAATACACCAGCCATTTGAGCTACATGTAAAACATTATCAAGAAACCAGAATACATGGCATTTAAACCCAATAAAAGATACTGCTACATTTACACTTAGGATTACAGAAACCTACACTTTCCTATGACACTGCTCTCAAACCACATGGATACAAGAAAAAACCTAAACAAACAGATGCTACCTGAATTCCATTATTAAACATTAAAAACATTTCATGAGCCAAAGTGCCAAAAGTCAAGGCTACAAATGTAAGGTTTTTACATGAAAAGCAAATTATTTGAAACACATTACAGAGCCTGAAAATCATGAAGTCCAGGCCAAAAGTGATTTGAGTGGTGATTTGCATCATCAAATGATCTTGGTCACACAAGACAAGCGCAAGGGTGGGCCAAAGTGGAACATAAGTTTCTCAAATCCAATTTGTCTGGTCTTCTGATCTAGGCTGGCTTCATCGAAAGGGACAAAGGTCTGGCTTCTATGTTTGTTGACGACAACTGTTTAGATAGGGGAGAAAAGGCAACAAGTGGGGAAGGTGCATTAGAATCCTTGGCAGAGGATGGCTGGCAGGGTTCAATAAATCATTCTGCAGTATCTTCTTCACTCAAAAGTATCAAAAGAACTTGCTTATCAATACCCAAAGTATGTAAATGAAATAAAAAACATATTTACCTGCAGAGTCTGGGACTAATACCCATGCTTCCTATGTGAAACTGGGTTTTGATTGGACAACCTGGTCATAAAAACCAAAAATCAGGCCAAACAGTTAGAATTTATATTAAAAAACAAAAAAAAGTGTCCAACTTGATAGTCAAACATTACCCCCGGCCAGAGTTACGACCACCATGAGATCCATAGATGTCACCTCCACTCTGAAAAATGACAACATTAAACATTCAGAGGAAGTACAATAACAAGTGAGAAAAATTATGCATGCAGCCCATCAGAAATATGCAATTGATGGATCATTCTAACATGCAGATACTGCACCTTAGAAAGCACCCAGAATAACCAGATGAATCCCAATAATAGTATGCTTACACATCTTTGCAAAGAAATGTTAGTAAATGGATCCCAAGATAAGCTTACAAGTGAACCGCTATATATTCCATAACTGTCGCTTGCAGACAAATCACCAGAGCTGTATCCCCCTGAGTAAGAAGAGTATCCACGATTACGTGGTTGACCATCTTTGTTCCCGTATTTTGAACCATCTGACATATCTAATGACACGGGAATGTAGGGAAGAACAGGCAAAAATGTGGCTGGTGCTCCCTCTCTTTCAAATATATTAGCTCTCAACCGCGATATTATTTGCGAAAGGGCATTGCTAGCGACATCAAGACCTCCAGTTATCTGTACAGCATTAAAACATAAAATTTCCATCACGCCAGAAAAGTCTGATCAAGAGAATCAGTGAACAATAAAAGCAAGTGTGCATGTGCACACCAAAGAATATGTTTTTTTCACCTGCACCATCTCTTCATCTTCAAATGCAACTTTGGGAAGGTTTTCCTTTGAAAGTATGCGAATACTTGCCCTAGTAGCACTCCTCATCTCAGATATTATTGCCCCACCTTTACCAATAAGGCACCCAACCTGTGAGCTCGGCACAAGTAGACGGGTGGTTATTACAGAATCCCCTGATTCTCTTTCGGTTTTTTCACTGCATCGTGATTGCAAGCGCAAAGCAGCATTGATGGTAGGAGATGGGTCTTCAAAAAACTGCAGCGATATAAATAATTCAGCACGACATCTAAATTTATCATAAATTCCACAATAAAACTGTAGATAATTCTAAAAATGAATGTATTCTTACCTCTTTTGTAGATATGAATATAATGCAATCATCTCCTTCAGCTGCAGAGCTATCAACTTTAATGGATGCCCCAGACTCCTGCCTAATCTGTTTGATAATACCACCACCTTTTCCAATCACACCTCCAATATTTCCGACCGGGCATACCAAACGAAGAGAAAATTCCCTTGCAGAAGCATCATCTCTTCTAGAAGAGTAGTTGCCGTAAGAACCAATAAGGGGGGCATTCATGTACATCCCACCAGGTTGATTCACGTTAGATAGAGAGGAGAGAAGCAGATGCTGGGATCTTGAAGGATTGTCATGAAGACGAGATGCCACATGATAAAGAGCCCTCCTCACAACTGAGGGCTCTCCAATAATCTGAAATCCCGACAGAGAAACTGAATGAATAAATAAGAAGGAACCATGAGATAAATCAAAATCCCCTATGAAGGCAACTCATACAAGAACGTTTAAGGACATCAAAATACACCTGGAGAACACATTTTTAGGTAAGATCTGCTTGGTCAGAAGCCTCAAGGAGATCAAACTGCAGATCTTCCAAATCCCACCATTTACAACAGAAGACCCTAAATTTTGCAATAAAAAATTCTTCCAATTTCTATGAAGAAAAGTTAAAATTGTGGGTGCGAAGTGTCACCAAGATACACTTCATACTGTTTCCTCTCAACTTTGCAACAGTCTAAGGCAAAAAAGTAGTTCACAAAAACCAAATTTCAGATGTTAAATTTACATGAATAAAGGAGTTTCCACTCAAACGCTTCTCATATTCAAATATATCACTATCATTCTAAGTTTTGAAGTATACTAAGAGATTAAATCTACATATTAAATTTTAAACCAACATTTGTATCTCTTATTTATTACTAAACAAGTTCAAAATACATACCAAACAAAACATTCTACCTGAAGAAGCTCATCAGAGCTCAAAGCACATGCAGGTAAATGCTCATTACTTAAAACCCGAATCTGAGCATGTGTTTCGCTCCTTATATTCTGAATCACTTGACCACCTTTCCCAATTACACAACCAATCTGATCAGACGCCACAAGCATCCTCACAGTAACCACTTGAGTCTGCTCTTCCAAATCCTCATCACCAGGCAACTCATCTGCAACAACCCTATCGTGTACCCTAAACAAAGCATCCTGAGCAGGCGAAACAAGCTCATCCCCGTCACCAAACGGATTCGTTTCCTCACTCGAACTGTAAATCATAACAATCCTCTCCTCGCAACCCGGCATCGCCTCAGTAATCCTAATGTTCGACTTACTATCTGACCTCAACTGCTTCACAATCTCACCACCTCTCCCTATAATACTCCCAATCCTCTTCACATGACACAGATATCGGTAAACCGTGTCTTCGGAGCCAATCCCACGCTGTTCACTTTCCTCCCCGGCATTCCTTCTTTTACCCCCTCCTCCTCCATTCCCAACGTAATCAGATTGAAAATGGGATCTTTTACCGTAATCGTTTCTTTGACCAGCCATAACAGAAATAAGCCGCCTTCAGTTTCGAATTTCCGGATCTTACAACAACTTCAATTAAGTGCAACAATCCCAAACCAAAACCAAAAAAAAAATCATCAAAATTCAGAAAAAAGGAACAAATTTGACCAATTTCCTAAACTGAATGCAAAATAATAATCAGACGTACAAAAATTGAACAAACAAGTAACAATTTATAACCATAGATCGAATAATAACGATAATAATAACAATAATTGAAAGAAAACGAGATATAAATTGAATCATGGAGGGAAAATTACCGAGAAAGAAAGGAACGGGAGAACAGAAACGGAGTAAAGGACGGGGATTTAATATAATAACGGACTGGGCGATGGTTCTTTGAGGGAAAAATATCTTCGGTGACGGATCTTTTCCCTTGTTTTTAGGGTTCGAAGCGTGACAGCACGCTCACGTGCAAGGCTGAAGAGAATATACCTTTCTTTTCTACCCATTTGAGCGATGTACCGTCTTAAACGATGTCGTTTTGCATTTTGTGTGTGTTGACTTTTTATTGGCAGAGTAGCCATAGAATATTTGAGGAGTTTTGTCGGTGGAATGAAAGAATTAAACATGTGTTTATTTATTAATTTTTATAAATATATTTAAAATATTTGTTGCTTTTTTAATATAGTGAAATTTAAAGAACTTATCGTTAATGTGTTAGATAATTTTTGACATAATATTTGAAAATATTTATAAATTATTTATAAAAATTTTAAAATTTTTTATTATATTTAATTAAATTTTATATTTTTATTTTAAATCAAATAAATTTTTATTATTATTATCAATTGATTAATTACAATTAATTAAAACGTCACTTATTGTTTTATATTCATTTGACGTTCACGTTATATTAACGTGGAGATAAAAAATATAATGTGAGTATGTTATAATGATACATTATCATTCATTGTAATATGTTAATGTTGTATTATATATAATAATAAATAATATTTAATTAATAATAATTTATAAATTATTAGTTATAAGAATTTGATTAAATATAATAAAAAAATAAGTGTAGATTTAAATTTTTTTGAATAGTTTATAAATTGTTTTAAGTATTATGCTAATAATTTTTTCAAATAAAAACATTTAATTTAAAAATTTAAATCAATAACAATTTGAATGAAATTAATAAATATTCTTCTTTTCATTTTGCATTTACAATTATGGCATGTAATGAATGAAAACAAGAACCACCAATTTCTAAAAATATCTTCAGGAATCATGGGAAGAAATGAAAATATTACCACTTTTAGCAAGTCAGCTCTTTAACTAACTCCCCCAACTGAGAACACTGCCACTATTTCCAAAGCAAAGATGCTACAAATGGTTCTCCTCCATCAATCTCCTGGTTCCCACCTTCAGCCTCTTGCCTCCTCCTTAAAAACTACCCAGAAGAGCAGCTCGGTTGCTGCAGCTCCTCTTCCCCACAAACAGGTGTTACCTGCACCCAGATTCTGTTCCTGTGGAAGAAGGCATTTCTTTGAAGCTGCCACCGCAGCTTTTCTTCCGGTTTGCTTCTCCAATGCCTCTAGTTTACACTCTGATGATTACTTGGTACCCCTTCTTCGTCTCTAAGAACACAAACTGGTCAATTCTTTATTTCTCTTTACATATGTAAGTGTAGATTACTGTAGAGAAAATTTCAAAATGCAGGGTTTGCTGAACAGGATTCACCCTCCAAGGCCGGATTGGTACGAGGAGTTCTATGCCTCGGTCATGGACTCGTACATGAAATCTTATGAGGCAGAGGTTTGTTAATTAGTTGAAGAAGCAAGTCTTCATCTTTAGAATTTTGATGGTGATGGGTCATGACAGTGACACCTCTTTTGTTATATGTCAAAGGTTGCAGGTTACAAGTCACAGCTCTTTGGGGAACTAAGGGGAAAGGCCAAAACGGTACTGGAAATTGGCATTGGCACAGGCCCTAATCTTGAGTACTATGCTGATAATAGTGAGGTCCAAGTGTTCGGTGTGGATCCTAACAGGAAGATGGAGAAGTATGCTCGGGCAGCAGCAGCAGCCGTTGGCTTACCACCGAAGAATTTTCATTTCGTAGAAGCTGTATGTATATGTTCCCCGTGTGACTTGTTCCTGAAATTTGTGTTTACCATATTGCTATATCTGCTGCCTAGGATATTTGGAAAACAAATCCAATTTCTGAAGCAGCTGTAATCAAAGGCAGCAGTAATGAGAAATTGATGCTTTGGAGGGTTTATTGCAGGAAATGTTTAGGAATTGAAAATTGATAGCATTCTTATCTATAACAAGCACATTTTGTTAGGTAGCTCCTGAGTTTATCAAGACCACCCCCTCCGTCCTTCACACCTGCAATGCCATGCTAATGTTTCTATGCAATGTTTAAAATTGAGAAAACAAATATCCGGGCTTTAACTTCTTTTAACCTTCTGAAGGAAAGGCAGGGGAGATGATATCCCCAGGTTTATGTTGCAGCATTGACACTGATAGCATGCTTCATCAACTGTGTTGTTAAGTTGCTATTCATGTGTAAATTGTAATATTAGTCCTTCACTGGCTATTGAGAATACCAGATTTTGGATCATTATTCTAGAGAGATGAATTTCAAGTCGTTTTTCTTTTCATTTTCTGAATTTGAAGATGTTGACTTTATGCAGGTTGCAGAGGCTGTTCCTCTAGATGATGCTTCTGTTGATGCAGTTGTTGGGACACTTGTACTATGCTCTGTTAAAGATGTAAATATGGCACTAAAAGGTACTTCAGCACTCTAGGCTTTTTCTTCTTCTATGTTTTGCCAGTATAATTTTTGCAGCAGTTATTCAATGAAAAATATTTCCTTTAGTTCATTTATGTCAGGAATCATATCCTTTTCATTAGGAGCTTTATTGCTTTGGGAGACTCTTCAAGGATTTGTACATGGAAAAAACAATGGAACTCCTGTCTCATGATGAATAATATTCAAGCTATATGCAAATGATTATATATGCTTTCTGCTCCATGTATTTCCTAGTTCAGCATTCAAGTCCTCCAGTATTGCTTTGTTCATTTCAGAGCTAGTTTTTAGCTCATTCATGAACTACGTTATTCCACAGCCTGAACTATTTCAACATCAACTTTTATTTGATCTACAGCAATGAGAAAGCTCCAATGAATTTCTAACTTCTTATCTCTTTGTTCAGAGGTGAAGAGGGTGCTGAAACCAGGAGGCCTTTTCCTGTTTGTCGAACACGTGGCTGCCAAAGGTACTAAGCTGAATTTCCTGACATACAAATACAGCTAACGGTTTCAGCTCTAGTCATTCATGCTGTATTGATGGTATTTGCAGATGGAACAATTCTAAAGCTCTTGCAGAGTGCTCTCGACCCTTTGCAACAGATAGTTGCTGATGGATGTCACCTTACCAGAGAAACGGGGAAGTACATATCGGCGGCAGGGTTTTCGAGTTTGGAACTAAGCATGACCTCCTTGTCCAATGCTCCCTGCTCACTAATAAGTCCACATGTTTATGGAGTAGCTTGCAACTAAAAAATCCAGAACTTGATCAAACTCATCAGGTATCAATCAGGTTATGCTTGCTTATCAGCAACTTCAACAACAAAAATTGCAGCTTTTGATTGGTTTTAACTCATGATGATCCTCCTTTTCAAGTGCCCAAATTGGATTGCACATCTGGCTTGAAGGCATTCCCTCCCATTACACCAAGTTTGTAACTCTTGTACCTCTTCTGCATATGAATCTGAGGATTCATAAAGATTAAGCTGAGCTTAATTCCAAAGGATTGGGTTGTCAGGGATGTGATCTTACATAGTCTTCATTCCTCTTTTTGTCCGTTCCCAATCCTATCCCCATATGCCAAAACTTGTCCTGCAGTGGGCAGATGCTGGCAGTGAAACCTTTTGGGGGCAAATATATAATTAGATAAAACTTGTGGGAACATTTTGTGGCTTTGCCAAAAGAGTCTTGTTATTGTTGACATTAAATAATGCTAACCAGCCAATGCAAAGGAATATTATGATGAAATATACTTTAAAGTAGGCAGGTTTCAATTATATATATTCACTTTTTATAATCACTCTCTCATAATGCTGTCTGCTTCAACTACAGCTTTAGTTAAAGCAAAAAATAATGATAATCCCGATTTAACTTTCACTGAGATTCAAGACAAAAATTTTGATTTTAATGTATTTTATATTAAAATTTAAAATATTTTTATAATATCGATGTTCAATGTTTTTTAATATAAAATGATAAGCATCGAAAAAAAACGGACGAAGTATAACAATAACTATGATTATAATTAAACGTGAGTACAAAATCGGAATTGGGTCATGACTTTGACTTGCTATTGCTGCCTAAAACATAATCAATGACAAATTGACGTCATTAAAATAAGACGCAATCAATTAATCAAAACAAATAACTCTTTCAATAATCAATGAATTAATTTATTTAGAATACTATGATGATTAATTTTATAAGTACAATTCGTTATACACTTATGCTTACATGGCAGCATGAAACTATTGTACTCATACCATACCTTAAATTATTAGTATATTATTATTTAAATTTTAAATAATTTCACCAATCATTAATGTCATGATATTAAATTCAATGATTGATGTGAATAATTAATATGATATCATATTAAATAATTTCAGAAAAATATATTAATACTATAATTATATAATCCTATTTAATCTTAGTCTTATCTTATCTTATCTTATTTGTGCATGAATACATATATAATTTCATAAAGTTGTCGAAAATATTATCATTGACCTTTTGGAAAAATGAAAATGAAAAAAGAAAAATCTGCTGGTTAGTTTTAGAAATACACAAAGAACAAAGGTCCTAAGTTGAAAAAACCAAAAATAATATAACATTAATAAATTAATCTTCCTTTCCCCGATAAATTAGGGTTTGTTTTTCAGTTCCTAAAAATCCCTCGCATTTCCTCTCGATTGCATTTCGCCTGAAGAAATTGGTAAGTCTGACACTCTGTCTTTCTCCTCTTTCTCTGTGTTTTGATTAATTAATTTGGGATTTAGGGTTTAGGGTTTAAGTACTTTTCTATAATCACAGCTCTACTTTAAAGCCTCACTAAACTGTTCTTTACAGTTATTTTTCTGGGATTATCTGTTCTAAGTTTTGCTTTTGGTTCAGTTTGGTACCTGTTAGTTACTATTTTTTTTTAATTTCCGGAAATTTTTTATAATTTTTTGGTTTTGTTTTTGTCGGAAATTGTGAAAAATGTTGCATTTTTAAGGCTGGTTGGTTTTTAAATCTGTGACTGTATGTCAAGTTGACATCTGGGAAAGAAAGGATTAATTTTTAGTTATGGGGTATGATAGTTTTGCTTAGTTTTCTGAGATTGTTGAACTTTATTTGTTGCCATTTTCCATTTAGGAGTAACTGTGAGAAAGTTGACTAGTATATGTTTGGAAAATGAGATGATGACAGTGTATTTGATTATGAACTTGGCGGGATTTTTTTTTTATTTTTTATTTTTTCTGGGGAAGTTTTCAAAAAGGGTTTGTTTGTTTTTGTCAGGTATATGCATGATTCTAACATCAAATTTGATTTATTTTAACTTTTTCTTGCCAGGTTTCTGTTTTGATGCCAGTGACTTCTAAAGGAAGATGGTAAAGGGTCATGCTTGTGCAAGGAGATTCCTTTTTAACATAATTCACCAATAAAAATGGTGTGTTCCATGCTGTTTATATTTATCGAAGATTGGATTCTAATGTCAAAATAGTTGTAGAGTGTAAAATTTGTTCAAAATGTTGTAATTCTCTGAGTTATTAAGAAGCAAGCATTATAATAGTTAAAAGCTCGTTGAGTTAGGGCTTGTGAGGTTTACAAAAAATAGCTAAGACGGGGTCGTTGTGTTGTGTGGCTGCAAGGCCACATGGATCAAATACAGCCAGTAGAGACTGGTCCATGGGTCCCCATGAGCCTTATTGGCGAACTAACACAAGCTTCTCGCCACCCCCTTCGAGATGGGATTTTCATTTTCAACCCGAAGGACTGTCATATGGTTCACATGATGGGATTCAATTGTATGGGTCTGCTACATCTTCAAACAGCAAAGAAAGTAGGGGCTGGGTGAGGGGAAATCTTCTTTATAATCATCAGTATTCTACATCTGATGGTGCTGGGCTGTTTTTAAGTAGTCCATCTGACCTTTCTCAGGGTCCACAGTGGACACCCCCAGCAATACAAGAAATCACTGCTGATGATTATGAAACTACAACGAGAAGAGGTAATACAGTTAAGAGTGTTGCTTTGACTGTTAATTTGTATTGACATTGTCTAATCTTTATTCTTAGTTCCACTTGGTTGGTCATGGTGTTCATTTTCATTTTCCTCTTGCTGGAAATGTTATGTCTGATAATGTCTTAGAAATTGGGTAATTATCATAAGTAGTTTTGTATATGGTGATTTATAATTCTCAGGTGAAACATTGAAGCAGAGGCTTATAAATAAATAAGCATGTAGGGATGTACGCATGTGTCCAGCCATTCAAATGTTGTAATGTCTTCTTATGATGTACGCTTGCAATTCTAATTGCAAATTGCTATTTGCTTATGCATGTGATTTTCATCTATTTTATTTGCATAACCTTTAATTGTCCAACCATGAATATTAGGAGCTGTGACCTTAGTGTTGAAGAGATGAATAAAATTGCCAGTGGTGAAACTCGTAGCTCTCCTCCTGTATGTTCTTTGTAAGATGGCAAGCTATTGAACCTACAGTTGATTAATTGATTACATTTTCAGACAGGCTTGTGTCATCTATCTTGGTTGGTTTTTCTTCTACCTATTGCCATCACAACTGTCTTCAATTTCCGTAACATAATTTCTTTGTTCCTTTATTGATTTATATCTGTAGCCTTGCAGACATAAGTTTGTAATTGTTGACATTTTTCCTTGGATGCATCACATTAAAAGATCATTATGCGAAAGAAAAAAGCTTTTCTTCTGTGATAATTGTCACTTTATCCATTGCCTTCTTGATATTGCTTTTCAGTTATCTATACCTGGTGTCAACATCCTAGTCAGTTGGTATCCATTGACAATTCTAATTAAAGAGAATTGTAGTGTTCTGGAGTTTTAGTATGTTTATCTGTCTGTATTTTGGATCCTATGATGCTATTCGGATATATTTTGTCTGTGTTGCGGTTAGAATTAAAGCCAATTTCAATGGCAAAAGTGAACCTATAGGACAATTGGATTCATGATAACATCTTAGGCTGTTTGCATAAACACTTTAAGGAATTTCTGTTAAGTACTCTATCACAATGATCACCAAATATGTTATTGATACTTAACGCATTTGAAATTTAGAAATGGAATTTTGGAGATATCTTATTCTGATAAAAAATTGAGTCATTTCTCTTTGCTTTGACTGAAACAACTGTTGCCTTCTTTTCCTTGTTAGATCAAGTTGTTGGACAATTACCCTTTGCTTCTATTGTTGAGGTACCTTATTTTCATCTTCACATTGGTGTTAAGTTGAGAAGTTTTCCCCTTGAATTTCTGTTCCTTACTTTGATTGAATTTGCAGGGGATTTTATCAACTGCGGATAGTGGGGTCTCCACTTCATCCCATTCAGACAGTAGTGAGTCTGAGGCCATGGTCAAGCCATGCTTGTCATCTCATCGCAACTTTTCAAATCGACGTTACTTTATGTCCAAACCTATTCACCCCTTGTCCTTTCCCAAGGGGACTCCTACTACAGAAGCCTCTGACTCTGCAGTTGCTGGGTTTTCAGATGATGCTGCCACACCACAAAGAGATGCCCATCGCTGGAGCAGTGCTAGCAGCAGCAATGATTTTGCAGATGTTTCTGAGCCATTTGAGTCTGAGATTTTTAATCGGTCATTTATCCCATCTGATGGTTTCAAATGCGGGTTGTGTGAGAGATTTCTCTCACAGAGGTCACCTTGGAGTTCTCGTAGGATTGTAAGAAGTAGTGACATGCCTGTTGCTGGGGTTCTTTCATGTCGACATGTTTTTCATGCAGAATGTTTGGAGCAGACAACGCCAAAGACTCGTAAAAATGACCCTCCTTGTCCTATATGTGTCAGACTGGAAGAGCAAAATTCCCCAGAGAAACAAGTTATCTCTAGGCTTAGGAATGGTTTGCCAAGGCTTAGACCATTTTCTGAGGATGGGCCATCAAGGACTTGGGGCTGTGCACAGGTGGGAGATTGTGTTGAAGGGGCTTTGCATGCACCCCCACGTAGTACTATGTTATTGCTTAACCGGAGTCGCATGAAGAAAAATCTCTTCGTGAAGGGTAATTCGAGTAAAGAATTTCCAGGTAAGCTAAGGAAAAGTGGTTCATCTTCTTTGCAACTTTTTGGTGGGAAGTCAATTGATCAGGGTGCGGTTGGGTGCTCAAATACAATTGCCGGCCCAAGTGTGAAGAGGTGAGATTAGTTTTGTGTTGGTCGAAACTGTGCAAATCTGTTAAGGTTGGGTAGTTGCTGAATGCCATTGACTAAGCAAATTTCCAGTCAATGAGATTGGAAAGTAGGAGATGTTGTATAGATAAGATTTTGTGGGAACTACGGTTGAAATCATAGTTTGAAATTTGGCAATTTCGATCTGTAAACTGTTTATACTATTTGTTTATGATGGTGGAAGTGTTGAATGTTGAAACCAAATGCCTTCTGTCTATGCTTCCTTGATGTATCTATTTATAATTTTTTCTTTAGTTTCTTTCTCTCCCTTGATTATTCCCTTTTCAATGAAAACAACTTTCTTTTCTTTCTGGTAACTCCGATAAGAGTTTATTGTTCCCAGGGACACATTGTTAGTATTTTAGAGCTGACTTTGATATTAACTGTAATGATTCTTATCAATTTGTAAAATATTATTTATTTTGATTTATTAGATTTCACGATTTTATCATATAAAAAACGTTTCGTAAATTGAAGATAATGTAAAGACTTAAATATTCAATTTCATTCTAATACAAAATTCACGTGAATGTCACAACCTTCTCTCTTCTTACCTGTATGTAGGCACCACTACCTTTGATTCAATTTTGGGATTCAAAATCCAGTATAAACCCTGTTGTTGGGCTTGAAAACTGTCTCATTCCTCGGCTTTGAAGCTCCTGAATACAAGTTCGGTTTGCTCCCCCAACAAACCAAAGTTATGTATAACTCTGTGGGCCGAGTATGGCTTTCTTCACAGTCTCTCGATCCCTTACATCGACATTTACAAACAAGGAAAACCTCCACATTCTCGGCCCAAGATTGTTTGGCCTGTGGTTGGAAATACTTGACCCTGAAATCCTAATCCGAAGGGAAGCTAGAGGACAAAACAACCAGGAAATATCTTGCTTTTCCTTGTACTGATAGTTCTGCAAAGACCCAATGGGTTAACGTGGTGATGATGTACCTATGTGTAAGAGGGTAGGATGTGGGGGTGGTGGTGGTGGATACTGGGGAATGAGGCCCCATCGGAGATTAAAAAGGACTTGTTGAAAAAAGATTCTTATCTCTGTTCACCACCACTGCTACAGAAAAAGAGTGAGAGTGTATGTGTTCAACACATCATCTCTCATCACACCCCGTTCATCTGTGACATTTTCGTTGTCTATTTCACCTGTTAAAATGATTAACATTAGAGTCGACTTCAGACTAGTTCTGATATCAATTTGTGACGAAATCATTAACCTGATATAAAATTTTATAACACTTACTACCAAAGCTCAATACCAAGATTGGTCCTCTACGTCTCCTGTAGAGAAAGAAACAAACAGAAAGGCTAGGAATGTGAGTATGTTGCAGACATTTGCAGTGAAGGGTTCTTGTCAGCACAGTAGTGGTCAGTTGTCAATACCATATCCTATTTATGAACCCAACTTGTATAATTCCATGTGGTGGGGTGATGACTGATGAGGTTCACCTTCTTCCATACTTTTACAAGGACGAAAGCTTCTGGCCGGCATGGCCCAATTTCCCTAGCCATAGAAGGTTTTTACTGTGGTTTTCAATGGAACACTTGGAGTCAGGGTCTATTCTTGGGGACCATCTTTTCATGTGGTCTGTTGGCATTACCCTGGACAACTGCACATTGCTAGCACAACATGACACAACCCCGGATCCTTCATGGTTGGTTTTTGATGTTGGCCATTCCTTTCAAGGCCAAGACCAATATTTAATTCCCCAATTGGACCATGTTGGATCATGACTGGAGGTTCCCTTCTCCAGTAGCCATGTTAGCCATGTTCAAAAACCCTTGTCATTTTCTTTCGATTTGGCAAAAATGACACAAAAAAACCAGGAAATGAAGAAAGAGTTTAGACTTAAAACGCATGAAATGTTCTTCCCAAGTCCCATTGTGTATCCCCAATCATTGAATGCCAAAAGACGGAAATACAAAATTCTCTTCCTAAAAGATAACTTGGAATGAAAAGGTCATTACAACTCATAAGTGGGTACAGGCATAAGCTTACTAACACATACATGCTTCTAGCTTCCACCATCTGATAATGTGAACACAGTGTAAAGAGACCCTGATTCACCAGGTAGTTAAATTGTTATGACTATCATTGAGATTAAGGTTCAGATTCACATCACAATTGGTCAGTGTCGTGCCACAGCCTCCTTACCCATCATAACAAATGTCAAACACTTGCACGCTTTTATTTGAATATGTGCATGTGATGTGGAATCCTCATCATAAGAAATGAGAAATTTTGTATCCAAAAAGATCAATTGACTTGTACTCAAACACTTTTCTTCCTTTTGTGTTAATTACTTTTGACTGTGGAAAAAGGGTGATATGGACATGGTGGTGAAGTGTATTTGGGCTCCTCAATGGCAAAATTCAGCAGCAAAATTAGGCAGAAGTTTCGAATGTTTTAATCCATTCACCAATTTATAGTTCAGGAAATAAGAAAGGTGAGACAGTCTGAGTAGCTCCAAGATAAAACATATTCCTAGGAATCTTTTTGAGTAAAAGGCAGAAGAATTTTCTTTCCTCAGATTGGCTCTGAAGAAACATGGGGATCAGCTCTTTGGCTAGCTACACCCCAAATGAACCTGATAACATATCAAATATGAAGTTTGAATTCAAATTGGCTTCTCCCCCCACATGCAAAAAGAAGGCCAAAAAGAGAAAGAGTCAAAAGTTGAAGGAAACCCAATTTTTATGGTAAGCCATAAATCTAAAGCAACCCATGTGAAGGAGGAGGGTCCATGCATGTAGAGTTGCTCCCTCATTCATCAGTCCTATGAAGTGAAGTCCAAATCCGAAAGAAAAAAAAAATATCAGAGGAGCACAAACATGTTGGCCCCTACATGTGAGACTAATCCCAAGCAAAAGTACTAATGAAACTGGCTCTCTTAATTAGCAGCGCTAAGCTTTCTGATACACAGATTTTGCAGATTACTTCTCTTATGGGAGAAGAGAAGCCCCAGCATTTATGCTAAGGGTCATTGAAAAGTGCAGAAGATTAGTAGGGTTGTTAAAACAGAAGCATTGATGAAAGTGGGTTTTGCTTTGTATTTAAAGAACTCTTTTTTTTTTTCCTTTAGTGCTTTTCACAACATCATGACACCGCCATTAAGGCACATCTAGCCTCTCCTTATTGTGATTGCAAAGCTGGATCCAATTAGCTAGACAAAGACTTGGGTTTCTTTTCTTTTGATCTTATCCTTTCTTTCTTCTTAGATTGCTAGCTGAATATGCAAAGATTCCAGTTTTGAGGTGGAGACACAAGAGGATCTTCAAATGGATAACTACATAAAGTGCTCATGATAGGAAATGAACATGGAAAAATATTTCAGAAACATCATTTCTTTTTCATTTATAAACATAACAATACCAACATTTTGCGCTTATCTTCTAAGATTACATCCAGTTTTTTCACATCGCTTTCATGGAAGAAAATTTTGGCCAGGAAATTCATTAAAGAAAACAAGAACATATTCTGTTGACAGGTAAGTTAAAATCCATGAATTGGCTTACATTGGAAGGAGAAAACAAAATGCTAGCATCATTTGCAGAACAACACATTCTCTTGTTCCTGTATAGAGCTTTCGCCTTCCATGCCTTTATGCTTTTAGCTTTTAGCCCTCCTCTCTGTAACTTTCCTGGTCAGAGAGCATTGGACCGTTTTTGTTAGCTAGCTCCATAGGAGGGGAGAGAGAGGGAGGTGGTAAAAAAAAACACTCAGCTAACCCCCCCGGAGGCTGAATTAACTGTGTGATGGGCACAGAACATTCAACCCAAACTCATCGAAAACTGGGCCTCGGATAAATCTGGGCCACTCCCTGAAGCTGTACTACATTTGCACGTGGTATTCAACATCACCCTTTTTTTTCCCTCACAATTTGGGGTGGAATAAAATATAATATATTAACTTGAACCAAAGTCGAAACAAAAATCAAAAACCTGAATTTGAAATAATTTAAACTAAAAAAAAATTGAACTCCAAATAACCCAAACTTGAAAATCATGTTAAAATAGTTATATTTTTACATATATTTTGACATCGAAATGATCAGAATCCAAAATGAATAAACTTACTCAGATCATCTGTTTGCCACCTCAAACTTATTCCAAGTCAATTCCTTGTGATGCAAATGGCATATGGTACATTGTCCTTGTGACAAAAAGAGAGCTTTGATTGAACTTTAAACCTCATAAACTTTGTAATAGATTCAAAATTTTGCTAAAAGGAATTATTATCCAACTTTATCATGGGTTGGATTAGACTAGTTTGGTCAAGTATCAGGTGTTGTTGTTAGATGTAGGAAAGAGATTTGATGGCAAGACAAATAATTAATCGGGTGATTAGTGTTTTAATCACAAGGAAACACTCCTTCAGAGGAGTTAACCACAAGGACACAGCTGAGAATTATTGGCCATTTATGGCAGACAAGAGGATTATGTCCTTTGTTAGGTTGAAGACAAGAAAATCAAATTTTTATTTACTTTATGAGAAGATGATACCCCTTTTTTTCCCCCAAAGAAAAGTTCTTCTATCTAATCACCCTAGACATTTAGATACTACTACTACTACTATGGGTTGCATAGATTTTGCACTGTGGTTAAAAAAAGTTAAATCATTGCTTAATTAAGCAGCTAGATTTGGTTTACTTAACAACATTGGATACCGTTAATTAACTAACGAAATATTTCGATAGATCACAAAATAATTAGGTTATTTTTGTCTAATCTCCCATCGTCAACTTGTTCGTAATTTGGATTATGGTTTGATTTGAAGTCCTTGTAACTTGTTCATTAATCAACCTCCATCTAAAATTATGATATTTATCCAAATAAATTGATGTAAAATGCTTGATCGATAGATTATTTTAACTCAAATTAAAATGCAGATGTGCAGTTTCTTTATTTTATGAAGGAATTTACATTTTTATGTTTAAAACCCAAATTTTTTTTTTTAATTTTTAAAACTAACAAATGAATTAACCGATTGAATTAACTTTCGTTAAACCCTAATTAAAATCCTGCAAGTTATTGCAGGGTTAAGCACTATACCAACATCAATGACCCTGAATCCATGAACCCATACAGAATTGCTCATTAAATTATTTTACCAAAACAAATGACAAAGGTCCTAAATGGTGATGAAAATATTTGAATCACATTAATATAGAGAGATTGCTTTGGTTTCTCTTTTCAATCTTGGTCGGTTGCTCCCAACATCAATACAGTTCTACATATTTACTTCATCGAATCTTTGACCTAATCTTTTTTATGATCCGAATTTTGACACCAAGGCTGTGAACAAAGCCATTTGCTCTCAGAATACATATTCATTGAAGAAAAAAAAAATTTGGAAATTGGGTTTGATGGCTTGTTAACCAATGCAGTTAACAATCACATCAAATTTATTGTACTTAGAATTAAAAATGGAATCAGCATTTTTTATATGTTACAATGCCAGCTTGAATGCAATTTTTGGTTCTAAATGCTATACCATTTAATTCCAAACTAACTGTACCTTCAACATTTAAACTCATTTATATGTAGTTTTACTTAAATTGAAATATAAAAATGTTCATCTCTAAATGTTTATTCTTCTTCAAATTTTATGATATTGTTGTGCAAAGGACTACTGTTTACATGTTCACCACATGTTCCTTCCTCTGTGGAGTTGTGACTTTTCCTTTTCTAGAGGGACTTCTGCCAAGATAAAACTGAAAATCTTGTGGACAGCATATAAATAGAAAAAGTGAAAGAAAAATCTGGGTTTCATGCATTTAATCTTGCCCTGTCATTTGCATGTAGATATATTAAAGTAAAAGTAGCCCCATTATTCTTTTTTCCAACATGGTGTTAGTGGGATTTGTTCAGTTGATTGAACAAATATAAAATTAAAAAGCAAGATTCAAAGCAAAATCCTATAGCAGAATCAATGTAAACTTAAAAATCAAATGCTGCACTTTGAAGAAAGAAACAGTTGGAGGGAAGAAAAAATGGCATTGAAAATCATTCAGCAGCAGGCATTGGTGTCGGCAGGCACATTCTCTGAAGTTAGCCCCACAATGATGGCCCTTCCCAATCGGACGGTCGTCATTGAACCAAAGGCACAACAAAATCCCTGGACAAGTTGTTTATTCTTTGCCCTTTGATGAGTTAATGCTGGAAAAGAAAAGGGTTCATCGTTGGAACCCTCTAAAAGCTTAAGCTAATTATGAGAGACCAGAAGTTTATTCAAAGTGTTCTTCACCAAATCCAATGGGTAGTTGGAAATGCTTTTAGAGCAATCGGGGGTTTTTTGTTTAAAGAATCCTAAGGTAGTTAGGCTAGCTACCCCCTCATGGCAGTTAAAAGAGTTAAAAGACAATGGAGTGCATATCTAGTCTTAAAGATTTCAAACTGTCACTCTTTTCCAGGCAAAAACTCCATTGATCACGGGCATGAACCACACCCCCCTTCACGCCCCTCTGCAGGCGAGTGGTTGATGCTCTCCAATAACTCGGGAATTGTAAGAGAGAATTTGTGGTCTGCAGTGCCTGAGCACAGGTGAGCAATGGCCTTGGCAGTTGCTGCTGGGACAATTGAGCTTCACGCGCAGTGAAAAAAATAAAAACATATGTTGACAATTCACCATCTTGGAACTGGTTCTCGTCTGATTCTTACCAGCTTTTTTTGGCCTGGCGGGGTAAGGGTTACCTTTCCTCCCCCCAAAACACAAAACTGTTTACTGCTTTAATTTGAAACCAAGGGTGTGAGTCATGCTGAAGTAAAGACAATTCGCAATTGGTATGGGGATATTTGGTGTGGGTTTAGAGTCATAAGAAGATATGATTAGGCATATGATGACCACTTTTAACAACATACCACATGGGGGTTGAAGAGACAGGTAGAGAGATAAAGGCCGAGAGAGAGAGAAAAGTAAAGAGGGAATGAGACATTTTGCTTAAGAAGATTTGATTATCTTTTTTCAATTCTCCAACCGTGAAGATTCGATTTGATGTGAGCTTGAAGTCTCCATTAAACATGATTAAGCACACGAGCACTGTCTTGTTACGGTAGAGAGAGAGAGAGAGAGAGAGAGAGAGTTTTGAAGGCAGGATTATGACTCGAAAGATCGTAACTATTTGTTACGTAAACATGATTGAAATTGTATTTAATCTTAACCGTTAAACATGATTACAAACGTTAACTCGACAAGGAAAAATTAGATCATTAAAAAACCGTAATCCGCAATGACCCAAAATTTGATTATAAACAATCATTAGATTACCTGCTAATAATCACCAAAAAAGAATACCAAACATACACAGTTAGCTTGTTGGGTCAAAATTTGCCATGATTTTTCCACTGGACTTTTAGTTGCAGAGTATCAAAATCCTGAATATGGGGCAGCAAAGGGCTGACCAGTGAATCCCAAGCAACAGTGAAATGTGTGAGGAAACAGAAAAAAGTAAAAGAAAAAATATCTAATAGGGCATGGAGTAGTCCAGCAAAGATAACAGTGGAAATGGACGGTCCAGATCAAATCTTTCTTTATAAAGAACACTTTCAGACAAAACAACAAAAAAGAGAAGAAGAACAGAAGAGAACAGTTTGAGATGGAAAAGGATGTTGGTATCTTTTCACATATCCGACCAAACGGTAAGTTGGTTATTGGCCGTTGAAGTTTTCGTGAGGAGATCTTATTGCCCTAATTTCCGAAATGACTAATATCTCCTTTCATTTCATCTAATATTACTTTTTATTTGCGGTTTTTCGGCCGACCAAAAAGGGATAAAAGAGTCTTTTTACAAAGGGTTTTTCTTCAAAATTGCACCGTTGAAAAATTTCTTTTCTTTTTTATTTAAAATTATGTCAACTTCAATTTTGTGATATTACCTGATCCAATTATTTTAAAAGATTTGAAATGTGAAACGAGTATTATTTTTTTTTTCAAAAATTAATTTAATAAAATATGTTGATGAGGTATACAGAGATTACGATTACGTTTATGAATTTTCAAGATCTTTTTATCTGTTCGATTTGTTATTGTCGGTCATTCTATCAACCTCTCTTCTAGAGATGCAGTTTTCAAATATTTTGATATTTAGAAATTTTTTGATTTAAAATAAAAATAAAAAAATGGGTAAAAAAAATTGAAAAGATAAATATGAATGGAAGCAAAATGAGTTTTGAATAGCAAGAATAGAGCCAAAAGTATTGCATGTGCAGCCGCTAACATTGGCATCGTTAAAGCAAACCCTAAAATCGCTTTCAAACGAAATGCCGAATACTATTCCAAGTTTCAAACTGTTAGGTTTTAACAGTTTACTTAATTCTTCCTTCTTACCTGCCCCGACAAGCACTCGAGTCTTTTTACTTGTACGAGACGACCAGAACCTCAACCAATTCCTTCTTCTCCCACTCCCTGCCTGGCTAGTGTTCCCCAACTAAAACAGGCAAACTCAAATGGTCAAAAAAAACATGACAATCTACGATAACTAAAATTTTCAAAATTTCCAACTTTGAAGCAACATTATTCTATTATACAGTAATCAATGAATTAAATATTTGAATGCAGTAATAACGAGATATGCACATATGTATTCAAGAAGGTGTAAAAGATGGGTTCAATCGGATTCAGTATAATCCTATGATGGTATTGGTTTGTATATATATTTTTTTAAGGCTTGGGAAGTGAGTTTGACCCTTCTAGAGAGAGGAGCCAATATGGTTTGGAGTTGTTACCACTAGCTTGACTTGAAGTTTGAGAAAAAACTGCTCCACGCCTAATCCCTTGACTGGCTACAAATGGGGCTAAACCCATGAGGGGGGCTGGCTCTGGCATCTATTTTTTTGTGTTCTAGCTCGGCTCATAATTAGCATTGTTTAAGAAAGAAGAAGTAAACTATACTTACAACAGTTGGAAATGTGGTCCTAGCAACAACTAGAGATTGTTATGCTAGTCAAAGGGTGCCTTTCCTTTTAAGTAAGTTTGAATGGAAAAAAAACAAAGAAAAAATTGTTAAAAAGAGCCATCACCGACTAAAATTTTTCAATGGTGATTTATTAAGTAAAAAATTTGGTCAAAATTGAATTTTTTTGATAAAAAAATATATCAAATAAAAAGATTTGAATCTACTTGCACTAATTAATGAAGTAAATGTACATATTTATTAAAGATTTTCTTAATTATTCTAAGTACGAATACCTAGGTGAGTCACACTGTCCATTTTCATTTCCATGGAAAAAACCAACAAGAAGAAAGAAGACGGCCAATGAACAAAACCCAGGTTTTTAATCCCTTTGTCAGCATGCAAGATCGTGTCATTGTTATGAAGATCATGATTTGCCTACGATGATCCAGCTAGCTGGCTTGATTTATGCTCCCCCCCCCCCTCCCCATTGCTGACGCAGCAAGCACGGCTGCTGTCTGCTTATGAAAACGTCAATGAGGAAAATCACTTATGATTAATTTAATAAACGATAGTTCAGTTGATGGAAATTTGGGAAATTTATGGACAATCAGCTCTTAATGAGATGAGATTCTGCTGTTTAATCAGTCCCTGGGTAGCTCAAATGAAAGGTCAGCAGCCCACGTGCACTTAACCTCTAACCCTGTACCAATACAAGGATTGCTATAAACAAGTAATCCATTACACTAAGCATAGTTTAAGATATTCTGACTGACTCTGGCCTTTCAAAAGTTTTCTTGACAACATGGTCAAATTTGCACATGGAATTGCAAATGGATTGTCCCATGGGCGAGTAAATGAAGGGGATGGAATGGAATTTGGGAAAGCAGAGGAGAAAATAGCGAAGTCAATAAATCAACTTAAATTCGTATACCAGAAAAGATTTGGTTTATTAAATTCACCCAGCACCTCGTTCAAGTCCTACTTAACGGCCGCAGTCTGTACCACCAAAGAGAAATTGCTGGCTGGCTCTGTTCTTCAATGTCGATGTTCATACAAATGGAGCATGTGCCATGGCAGGACCCAATTAATAAAAAAAAAAGTAAAAGAAACCCAAGCTGTAGCTGTAAAAATATATTAAATAGTAAATAGTAAAAGACAGATAGGGACAGGAGAGAGAGAGAGAGAGAAGAGGGCGGGAAAAAAAACAGAGGGTGGGGTGAAAAAACAGAGCAGGAGCTGCAGAGAGAACAAAAGGGAGAAAAGGGGTATTTTGCGGCAAATGGGCGATGCTTTCTTTTGCATGTGGGTTTGGAAGTTGCTCAAGGCATCAAGGGCAAGCAAACCGGCATGGCCCACTTAGATTTTAGGGCAATTTCTGATTTAGAAAGCTACAAAACCACGCGGTTTCAAAGCCACAAAAAACAAGCCTCTGTCTCTCTCTCTAAGCCCCCAAGCATGTGCCTTCAAGTTTTTCACTGTCACAAGACTCTTACCTTTTGTACTCTTAAATTCTTTCTTTTTATTTTTTTAAAAATTTGGGCTATTTATTTTTGGTCCCAATAGCGCAAAAGTGTTAGTTAGTGTAAGTTGTAACTTGTAACGGTGGCTAAATAGTCTCCAGCCCCTCCTCCCACCCCACCTGCCCAAAAATTCTATAAATCCCCCTCACCCCTTCCCCATTTGCTTCACTCAACTGCCTCACATTATTCTTTCTCCTCTTGTTTCTCACACTCTAATCTTCATGTAATCCTCTTATCCTTCTCACATTTTCCCTTTTGAAACATATACTATTATGGTTTAAAGATAACAGAGCAAGTTTTACCATTTTGAGCAAAGTGCTTAAAAGAGTTCACTTACTTGTGTGCAGGAAAATGGCTTTTGCTGGGGTTTTCTTGGTGGGTTTTCTTGCAATGGTCTCAGCTGTTCATGGAGATGGTGGTGGTTGGATTAATGCGCATGCGACCTTCTATGGTGGGAGTGATGCTTCAGGAACAATGGGTATGCACCAAATGAAGCAACTGTTTTGGTACAACGTACGGCAGCTAAACAGGACCCTCTCATTTGACTGATTTCTTAAACTTATTTGCAGGTGGAGCTTGTGGTTATGGAAACCTGTATAGCCAGGGTTATGGGACAAACACTGCAGCTTTGAGCACAGCTTTGTTCAACAATGGGCTGAGCTGTGGGTCTTGCTACGAGATTAAGTGTGTGAATGATGGGAAATGGTGCCTGCCTGGCTCCATTGTGGTCACTGCCACCAATTTCTGCCCTCCAAACAATGCTCTCCCTAACAATGCAGGAGGCTGGTGCAACCCTCCTCTGCATCACTTTGACCTCTCTCAGCCTGTCTTCCAACACATTGCTCAATACAGAGCTGGAATTGTGCCTGTTGCATACAAAAGGTATGCTTAGTAGTCTTCTTGAAGTTTTTTTTTTTTCTAATCTTTTGTCACTAGTTGCCTTTTCTCCCGTTAACTGAGTTTTCTAAAGAGGTTTAGTTAGATCTCCAACCAGTCTTTGAATGAGCTTTAACTTTCCAATATTCTCAGCAATTTCAAAATTAACTGCAGTTGACACAAACCCTTAACTCTGCTCCCCATATCTTGTGGTCCAATGTCTGTATTAAGGCAGTAAAATGAGGATGTGACTTTTTTTTTAACAGTTTCCTCCAGTGAATACTTTGTTTTTATCTTGAAAAGGTAGTTACTCTTCAGTTCACCTCACTTACCTACCTTTGGTTTTTTCGTTTGTTAGAGTACCATGCACGAGAAGGGGAGGGATCAGGTTCACAATCAATGGCCACTCCTACTTCAACCTAATCCTCATCACCAACGTTGGCGGTGCAGGCGACGTGCATGCCGTGGCCATCAAAGGCTCAAGGACTGGTTGGCAGCCTATGTCCAGGAACTGGGGCCAGAACTGGCAAAGCAACAACTATCTCAACGGCCAAAGCCTCTCATTTAAGGTCACAACAAGCGACGGCCGTACTGTGGTCTCCTACAATGTTGCCCCAGCTGGCTGGTCCTTCGGGCAGACCTTCGCTGGCGCCCAATTCCGCTAGACCCACCCCCCCTCTTTTTCTTCCTTCATTAAATACTAGCATATACCAAGTATTAACTAGCTTGACTTTTAGTACACCTAGCTAGGGATTATACTATATTTATGAAGAGGCCATGTCTTGGGCTTCTTGGGTCAGAAGTGAGAAAGGGCTTATTTTAAAATAGCCCTTTTTTCACTTTGGGTTTTAATTAGCTTTACTATGGAGGGGGGTATGTCCCATTTAAGGGGACCCTGTCTTTGTTTTTTTTTTTTTGGTATTTTAAGGGTCATTTTTCCTTCTGCTTGTAAAGCAGGAGATGGCAGAGGTGGTCTTTTACCACCCGCCAACTAGTAATAGGTACTCTTTTTTCATTTTTAGCCACCTTGGGTTGATGGTGAGAATGTAGAAGCATTGTTTTGGCTTTGTAAGGTCATTTTGATCAGCTTTGGCTGAATTATGGTCCTTGGGCTTTTTTTATATATATATGTATGAGAGAGTAATTTGTAAAGTAGCAATTTCCATCTAGTATTGGAAAGTAAAACTCTTGATTTATAATTCTCCATGTTCTATCATTTCTGTTCTTCACTGCTCATGATTGTGCCAATCACTGAAAGCAAGATTCATCACTACATGGGAGCTTCCATGTCAATTAGGTCTATCCAACTTTGCAAGTTCAAGGGTCTTTAGCCTATAACTTTATATCATGATGGGAGAATTCTTGTAGTACCTAGCTGCTAGACAAAGCTAGCTGTGTTTGCTCTTTCAGATTGCAATCTTTGCTCACACCACCAAAGGATGCAAATACCATTCACAATTGAAGTGATGGAAGAAAACCCATAATGCCAATCCATGCAAAGATTCACAGTTGTTCCAAGAACTGATATTCCTGAAATTCCTAGCTCCTAGACGACAAAGCTTGGCTGTGCTTGCTCTTTCAAATTGCAGTCTTTGCTCACCACCATAGATGCAATACCATTCACAATTGAAGTGAAGGAGGAAAACCCAAAATGCCAATCCATGCAAAGCTCTACAGTTATTCAAGAACTGATACTATCCATAAAAAGTTCACATTCATGGGCAGGACATGGCTTTTGAAGCCATGTAAAAGCCATAATTTGGAGTTCATAAGTTAGGGAAACCCTGCAAACAATTTCTTGGAATTTCCATTTCTAAAGGCATTTCAACTTGTAATTTTTGTATGATCGAATTTATATTTAATACACTGTCAAAAATAATATCGATAATATAACAGAATTGCATCCTTCTCTTTCCTCATATGATAAAAATCTAACTGGAATTTGGGTGACATGTCAAAAAGAGAATCAATTAAATTCGAAAAAATTGTCTGGTCTACCATGGTTAAATTCCTAATATTTTCTTGGCATTTTTCTAGGGAAAGTGACATGCATTGAATTTCTCACTCATAGAAATCTAAAAAATCACCACATTTTGGTGTGAAAATTAAAACTTGAATATCTGTTTTGAAATTCTATCCTTAGCCAACATAACTAATAATAGGTGAACAAAATTTACTAATAAAAGAACAAATAAGTGTTTGTCCCACTGTATTTTGTTTGGACTATGAAAAATTGGCAAAAAAATAAAAAAAATGGATGACATTTCATATCAGTGTTTCTTTGCATTAGGCTTGTCTCTTGCCTGGCCATCTCTTTCAATATAGATTTGGTTCCCAGTTTCAAATCTGCTGCCTAACGTGACTCCTACAAAGAGAATCTATCCTAACCAAGAAAAAAAAATCAAATATCTTTGCTTTTACTGGTGTTTATGCAATTATTTCTTCATTTAATTATTATTATATTGGAATTTTAAATTTAAAAATATAATTAATTAACATTTTAGATAATTTTTTGCACATATAAATGTCTCTAGAAATTTCATTTTCTATAGTTCTAATTTAATTTTGACTGAAAATAATAATTTTAGAGGAGAATCAGCCATGACGTTTCTTGGAAATTTCATTTATTTCCCATCAATTGTTTTTTTTTTTTGTCTGAAATTGACAGAAATAAAGAAAAAAAGTTAATCATATTTTGTAAAAAATATTATTATAAATAATATTATAATTAATTTTTCAAAAAAAAAACGAGAAAAAAAATATCATGGAGAGTGGTGATTGATGGGTCAACTCTCTTTCTCTCTCTCTCTGTCTCTCTCTGGTGCATACTGTGACTGTGAGGCTGACCTGACACAATCTCGAGCCACGTGAAAGTTGATTCAATCGGCGATGTTCTCGGTCTCCACGACGACTTGCTGACGTGGCCTTCAGACCGTATCTACGGTTGGTATTCCCCTACGCTTACGGTTCGTGTTTTGTGTGTGGTCTCTCCGTTTCATTGGACAACGATACGGATACGATATTTTTTTCTATGTTCTGTCTGACGATCAAAGTCATGGGCACGCATCTTCGGACAGTTGCCCCATGTGAGTCGCCGCATCTTATGCTTTATTACGTGTATCTTTTTTATTGGTCGAGTCCCGACGTACCAGATCTTTTTCCTCTTTTTCAGCTTATTACAAAACAAAAAAGATAATGCTTTTACCTTTTACTTTTCCTTTTCCCTTTTTTTTTCCTTTCTTTTGTATTAAATTTTGAAATTTCAATTTCTTTCAATTTGGGCTTTGAATCCGGGTTTTTCGGAAGCCCATTTCTCAATTTTCACCAAAATATAAATTTTTAATAAATAAAATGTTAAGAATTTTTAAAATATATATTTTACAAAGTTTTTGAACTTTTATATTTATACATTTACAAAATGATATTATGCGATTAAATGATAGTGAATAAGTATTATACATTGAGACGGCATTATTAGTTGAGTGAATATGGAATAAATATGTAATAATGTACTTGTAAATATGAAAGCAATGTTATGAATTATATGCTCTATAATTGTCACTCAGATAAATTTTTTGCATCAAAAAATTTATGAAATTGATTATAGATCATAATATCACTGTTTAATATGTGCTGTACGAAGGTTCACTGTAATAGGTTACTATAGCACAATGACATAATTTCATAAAGGTAATTAAGGTTTTGATTTGACTGTGCTGTTAAGAGAGTGAAAGTTTAGAATCAATTATAATATTTTGATATATGCTTAATGTTATGGATTACTTGTATTATAATGTCTCTTGGTACCAGTACTAATCATGTTATTGCTGTTTAGAGTGAGTTATTAGAATAATAATTTTGATTATATTGTTAATTGTTGGTGGAAACAATTCTAAATCTTTATATATTTCTTTTCAAAAACAAAAGACATTTGGTCACTACAAAGACAAACTCCCCAATTTCTATGATGTTTTTGTTTGGAAACATCCCATGTTCTAAAAACAATACAGCTATAAAGGATTAAGGACCATTTGCATAAGTGTAATGTGCCTTTCTTGTCTCTTACATCAAATCACGCCCTTCCCCTCAGCAAAGAAAAATAAACCCTACAACAAAACTGTATCCATGGAAATTAATTGATACACTGACTTTTCCATCATCTCATTGATGAATCAAAGAAGGGTCCATCTCCTTCTAACTTTTGAGGTTCATCAAAAAGCTTGATTTGTGTTAGCTGGGGACCTTAAAGCCATGGCTTCTGGATGTCCTTTTCATTCAAAAGTCACCACCATATCAATATCCAGCTGAGCTGTGGAGATGCTTCTTTAATTAGCCAAATATCCAGGAGGCTAGCATGTCAAAAAATTTTCTTGTCATGGGAATATTCAAGGGGTGAGACTTTTCAAGTTGTTGAGAATATGCATTGCCATCACTATTGGGATAATCTTGAATTTCAGTTAGATTAGCATATTTTGTTGAGATAGCCTTAATTCTAGTTAAATTAAGATATCAAAATCTTAATGATAAAATTCTTCTACTTAATTTTATAAATAAGTCAGGGAGAGTATTCAATGAATGTCTATATTTAAAAAAAAAGTTTTGGGTGTAAGTCGGATAAGGGATTGTAAGCTTGTGATTCATCTTATACTTTCTCTTGACTTTTTTTAATGAATCTTTTTTTATTACTGTATTTCGTGTGAACGTAAATTATCATCAAAGACTAAAAATCGTAAATTTTTTATATTTTCGTAAGTATATTTAATTTCTTTTTTTTATTTTATTGATTTTGTAAGATCTTAAATAATTTTTTAAAATATTATTTCGTTATTTTCACATAAAGCACGTGATACGAATCTTGTCTAAGATTCTAGAAGACTAACAGTAATGAAATGATTTCATAAATTAGAAGAGCATCTTAAACTAGTGTGATCCAGCCTGGCCTAGGGGAAAGGGAGATGGATGTCCCAATCTCTGGACATCCAGTCCCCATTCTACTGTGTAAGAAGTAGGCATCAAAACCATACATTTTTTAATGTCGATGTCAATGTAGACTCAGTGCAGGAGTTGCTGTCATGCATGCCTTCAAAGATGCTAAGGTTAATGCCACCTGGTATCAACTTTCGAATGTGTAAGCCAACACTACATAGTTTCTCTCTGAAGTCTAATTTCCTTTTGGTCAAGAACAGTGTTTCATACAGATAGAATGCAAGGGTAAGATCAAAGAGTAAAGATCAATGCTTGGCTAAAGTTGTTATTAACGAGGAGAAGAGTACAAGAGTTCTGCATGCATTCATGGGGCAACAACAGAAAGGGTTTTTGATATTGAAGAAACCAAAATAATAGTATTTTTTTTTTTGTTTGTTTGTTTTGATTTACAATCAATGTCTTCTGCTACATGTGTTTTATTTACAGCTAAAAAATTGACAGGGAGGAGGGGAAGGCAGTAAGTAGCCTGTCTGTAAATCAAAAGGTGAAGGCAAAAATAGGTCAGGAAAACCTAGTACTAAAATATGATTTGTTGTATACAGAAATTATAACAGGTCATGTGGTGCCTCATTTGATAGGGAATCAGCACCACTCAATTCTGAGGTTCATCACTATTAAAAGGCAAATTCCTATGTTGTTGTAGTCGTGCTATACATCTCATTGGCTGATTCCAAGTTTTTGCATGGCAGTGAAAACCGTTTTTGAGACAAGTAGACAAATTTCCGTGGATTGGGTAAATTTTTTCACATGCACATTACCAGGTTCTCCATAGCCTGCTCAGTTGGATGGGATGGAATGGTAGCATCACTCTTCCTGAATCTCAGTTTAGTTGCTGCAACAAAAACAATCAGTATATGGATAAGAAACATGAAATTAAAATCCTGTCGTCAGGTTAAAAAACCTAAACAGAGTAACAACTGAAGAGCAAGAAGGGAAGTCAATATGCCATCCCTTAATCTAGTACCTTGCCATCTAGCAAAAATCCCATGTACTCTTCTTGTCATCCTAGGAGAATAAACGTTGACATAGAAGATAGATTTACAGTAAGCAAAAGCATACTTGGATACAATCCTTCTTTTTTCCATAAATTTTCTTTGAATGAAGAAAATTAATACAAGCTTACAGCCTATATATTATTCTAGAGCAATATTGTGATAATTCCAATATTGTTCACATATATTTGCATGCACACAGAGTCACATATTTACCAATAGATTGCTCAATCATTTTGAAGTTACAGAAAAACAGTCGGTGAAACATGAAACGCTGCTATAGAAATCAAAAGCATAGTGGGAGTAATGGGGAAATACTTACTCGCGAATACAAAGGCTCATCAAACATAGTAACAGCACATGGCCCAGAGGTGGAAGCCCAACTACCTTGGGTTGTGTCATATCCAGCTCTAGGACCTTCTAGGACTCCATTAACATTATAATCTGCAGGAGTTTCCTGAAAGTTCATCTCTGCCACCGGTGGGAATTTGGCATCATTAAGTATATTGAGATTATATGACAAGTAGGGGTATTGTCCACCCAGTTGCAGCTGTAATGATGGATTACCACTCAAATCGTTGAGTATGCCATTTTCTTGTCCAGAACTAGACAGTTCAGAACTTTTAGCAGTGCCAAAGTAACCGGAATAACTTCCAAAAGAAGAACTTGCAGAGCACTCCACATCCCTGGGGTATTACATATCAGCATCATAATACATTCCAGTAGGCCTTTTTCATCATCTTATGCACGTAATAAATTGAAATAAATATAAACTATTTACATGCATTTTGTGTACTCTTGTAGGTACTAACATATGCATGTCAAGTTTTACAAAAGATTCATTTAAAACAAACATGCCATCAAAATTAGGGATAGTAATACAGATCAGTGAAAATTTAGTAGTATTAAGATTTGTAGGAAACCTGTGGGTAATCAAATTTGGGTCCTCGGGTAAGGCCATGTGTCTACTGTCATTATTAGGTATCCATGCGAGAGGTTGCAGCTGTTGCTCAGCGCCCATTCTAAAGGGTACATGCATTTCATTTTGGAACTGCAAGAAAAGGCTGGTTAAGATACTATTTTCTTTTGACATTGAGTAAACTGAGCAGGAAAAGATTCCCAAGACATCTCACAATCTTACCTGACTTGTGCATTCTAATGATAGAAGCTGTTGCTTTCCTAAAGTTTCCTGCCAAAAGAAAGGTAGATAAGTTAGAGTCTTAAGTGTAAGAACACATGCGGCACTCATTCTTTAAGCATTTAGAAAGAAGATTAAAAGTTCATGTAGTTTTCAATCTGCACACTGCTATGAAATTTCCATCATTTCACTTCTTGCAGCAAATAACTAATTTGTTTTTTCCTTGGTTAAATAAGCAAACTCCAGCACATGCCCCCTAGCAGGCATTACAAAAGATCTAAGTACTTAGCGAAATGAAAGGCACACCTTATGGGCTTGAATTTGATTTAGATATTCCTTGAGTGTATCTTCCACTTGCCCCAAATGTTCTACATTGTTGATCTTGTCTAGGTTAGTCCAACAGCTGAGTAGCCAATGCTAATATTAGTACAAGTTAAGACCAAAGATAGCATACTGAAGGATATTAACAGCAAAGACACAAAACTAAAACTCTACAGTCAAAAAATTAGTTGGTCTTCACCTCAGTCTCCTGTGTATTTCAGAAAGCTGAGTCTGCAATAACCTTGCTTGGTTAGTCAGGTCCTGCCAATAGAAATTTTGTAGATACAGAAAGCACGTTAGAATGATTGAACAGCATAAATTATCATAATACATTAAGGTAACAGGTCATCATGCCATACATACCTCTATTGTTTGTGTACTGGGGAAAAAGAAAAAGCAAAAAGAAAAAAAAAAGAAAAGTCATAATCCTATTAAAAATATTTTGCAGAATAAATTTTACTGAGAGGCATTGTGCCAAGAAGAAGACTCTCATATACCTTGTACCCAGAAATTCATGAACATTTACATCATGGTCCAACTTCTTGAATGTTTTTTTCAGTGCCTAGACTCTCAAAGAGAAAAGAAATTATGTAATTGATAAGGGAGATGACATTTCAAACACCAAACACATTTGATAAACAAAGATAGTAACATTACTAAAGGAGATCAATGGATTGTAGGAAGGACTTACTTCAAGGCTTTCCAACTTCCTGTTCCAGAGGAATGAAAATGTGAGTCAATTCCACTTGAATAAGTATATAATATTAAACTCTTAAGCATAAAAATCAGTAATGTGATTTTCCAGCACAGAAAATTTGACCATACCTTTTTGCCCGTTCCTGTGGAGTGAGTTGAGCAAACTTTGCAATGATTTCCTCAATGCTACTGAATTCCCAAAGCAGAATAAAAAAGAATGTTACTATCATAGATAATAGCTAGCCTTCTGCATAAATTTACCCTGCCAAAACCACTTTGGCAGGTAGAAAAAAACCTATGAAAACTGAATCAAAATAACTGATGTGCATGCAATTGTTAAGCAGTCTCTTAAGTTTCTCCACATCAGTACTATGTATGGATCCGCATTGCCTACTTCACTGATAATATCTTGCAGACACCTTAGCAGATTTTGCAACTAGCATGTGTCTCTCAGAGCCAAAACTAATTTACAGCAATCAGTTGTTTCTATGAATATGAAAACTTGCCAAGAACAAAAACAAATATTTATGCCATTGCTCGATTATTGTTCCAAAATGAAGCATCCAAATTCCTTCTTTCAAATTCAAGTTCCGGAATGCAATCCAAGAAAAAAAGTAAAACCTGCCTGCCCCTTAGAATATGGTATTTCTGAAGATCAAATTCTTGTAATAATCATCATTGCTTAGGTAATCAAATTTATGAAGCTACCTAAAGTGTTGGAAAAACTGTTAATGCAACAACATATATCAATATCTTATAAGTTAATTCTGAAAATGTTCAACCATGTAGTTCCTCTGAAAGATCTCCTTTCCAAAAGAAGAAAATGGTAAAAGAACCTCCGGCATATAAGCAAATTTCCTGGATGTTTCATTCCCGGTAACATACATTGACATTGATATTATTACTATACTAAGCGGATTATTGCAATGCTTTACTGACATCACCATTGTATGCAGCAAATCAGAGAGTATATCTTTGAAAATTGTTGGAGCATCCTCTACACCTATACTAAACCCAATTTGATGCTTTCCATCAAATCCTATTTAAAGCTAAGTATGAGGTGCTGCCCCTAAAATTTCACCAATAAAAATCGAATTACCTGCGCTTCCCACTGCATAAAGAGGGCTTGCCAGTCGGGGAGAACATAAGGAGGATAATCTCTATATCACATAGGATAGATAGCTCATTTGCCTTCTTCATGATGCCATGTTTCCTTTTGGCATAGGTCACCTGACGGCCATTTGTGTTCTCTAACTTCTTTATCTTTAGCTTAACCCTTCCCATCCTGCATATATATTCAAATACTCAGAACCGAATGCTCAAGGGCTACCAAATATCAAGATGCTATAACTAATATACTTTTCACATTCCTCATCAACCAACGCCTGTAAAATTGAAACTAGCAGAATTTATTGCCCGAGAATCAAGTCACCACAAGCTTGCAAAGACAGAGGAAAAAAAAATCCTTAAACTAATGAAATTTATGTCATAAACACAACAAAAACACTTTCTTTGGCTCAACTAGAAATGGGGTTATCAGAAATATCTCTTTGTGACTTTATATCATATAACTATAGAAGCTAAAAAGAAACATGATCGAAACGTCTTTAAGATTCATGTAAATATCAAGCTGGGTTCATTGGCATGAATCAAAAAGAGGCATACCCGATGAACAAAATCAAACGACGAGTTGAAAGTGCATGATCCAAACGTCTTGAAGGAGGGGGAACAGGTTTGATTATTGAGCCAAAGAAGAGAGAACCAAAGGGCACAAAGAGAGAGAGAGAGAGAGAGAGAGAGAGAGGTTGAAAGCAGGATGTGAAATGGTGAGCATAGAAATAGGGTTGCATTTACACGACCGGGTGAGCGGCAAAAGCGGTCGTGGGAAACGAGCTAGAGAATAGGGATCGTCAGGACAACCAACCAACTCCAATACCCCCCAAGCCCAAATCCAAACCCCACTTTGCGCCAGCAAAACTATCAAACTAAAACCTTAAAACGTTCCACTTTCACATTTGTTTGGAGATCAAACTGCCGTTCTGTCATATGTTTTTGGGTTAATCTTCTTTGCATGTCTAGAAAGTATGGTTTCGTACGTCATTCAGAAGGGAGAAGCATTTGTTAACAAAAAAATAAGTAGATTACTTATCTGAGACTTGAAATATGGTAAAATTATTGCTTTGGTAACTCAACTTACAGAATTTACAATTATTTCCATAAACTTTTAATTTTATTAAGTAATTTGTACTTTTTCGATCAAACCACAAACAATCGCATCACCACGTATTTAAAATACTATTTCATTTTTATTTTTATTTTTTAAATTTTTTTTACTTTTGAAATTAAAAACATAAAATATAAATAAAAATCGAGACAGAGAAAAATTAAGGAGAAAGAGGAACGAAGGTACATGAGAAAGTAAGAGTATCTAATCACATTTTTTTTTCAAATACTATATCAATAATTTCATTATATTTCGGATATCAAATGTGTAATTAAATATTTTTCAATCATAAAAAATAACTAGAAATTCAACCCTCTCTCTTTTTATATATATAAAGAAATTTACTAGTTTTAGTTGTTTAAAGTTTTAGAATATTATCCTATTAATAAATAAATAAATATTTTTATTTTTAGTTAAATATTTTTGAATATTAAAAAATACTTATAAAATTATAATAAATAAAATACTATTTAAACGAATGAGTCAAGTTGAATTTACACTTAAATTTTGATAGAGACAATCTATAATTTAGCTCTCATATTTTCTTTTCTTAATTAATATTTTATGTATAATTTCAATTCTACGAGAGATTAAATTATTAATTTTTTCAATAAATAATAAAATATTATTAAATATAAATTAATTAAATAATTTTTTATAATTTTACTGAATAAAATTAATAACATAAGTTATCTACAAAATATGAATTGAGAAAAAAGAAATTGAATTATGTGAATTGAAAAAAAAAAGAAATGTTAGGATGCAATTGAAAAAGTTGAAACTGTAATGGTTGTAGATGGAATTTATCCAATTTTAATATTTGTAGATAGGTAAATCCGCGAAAAGCTTTCTCCTTTCTGCACACCGGGAAAACCAAAAATGCTAACTAGCAGTTGCAGAGTCCAACTCCCTCCTCAACTGCTCCTTAAAATCCCACCCTCCGCGCCGCCAACGGCCAAAGACGGCGGCCTCCTCTTCCGCCAGAAACTCCTCTACCTCCAATCCTTAAACATCGACCCTCACAAAGCTCTCCGCCTGAATCCTTCCCTCCGTTCCACCCCTCTTTCCTCTCTCCTTTCCCTCGAACACTCCCTGTCTTCCTTCGGCCTCTCGCGCACTTCCATCGGCCGTATCATCGACATGTACCCTCTCCTCCTCACCTCCGACCCTCTCCCTCCCATCAACTTCCTCCTTCAAGAAGTCCCTCTCCCTCTCCCACGCCTTCCTCTCTCCCTCTCCCGCTGCCCTCGCCTCTTGCTCTCCTCCGTCACCACCCAACTCCGCCCAGCGCTCCGTTTCCTCACTTCCCTCGGCCTTGTTTTGAATTCCCATACTACCCTTCTCTTGGTTTCCAACGTGGAAAACACCTTGAAACCGAAAATTAGCTTCCTTCAGTCTCTGGGTTTTGACGAGCCGGAGGTGAACCGGATGGTGGTGAGGTCACCCGGGTTGCTGACTTTGAGTGTGGAGAATAATATGAGGCCTAAAGTTAAGTTTTTCTTGGAGGAAATGGAAGGTGACTTGAAGGAATTGAAAAGGTTTCCTCAGTATTTTTCGTTTAGTTTAGAAAAAAAGATTAAGCCAAGGCATAGAGCTTTGGTGGAACATGGGTTTAAGTTGCCTTTGTCGAAGATGTTAAAGGTTAGTGATGGAGAGTTCAATGCTAGATTGATTGAGATGCGGTTGCAAAGAGTTCAAAGGAGATAGACCTTTTTGTTGTAAGTTTTTTTTTTCCAGTTCTTTTTGTTTCTAATTTGATAGTCAAATTTGGTAATTGTTCATAATTACTACGTTTCTCATGGAAGAATGTATAGTTTTTGTGATATTTATGTGATAGAGGAGGTTGAATCTTATGCAGCCACGGAAAGGTGCAAGGTAAGCTTAATTTTATATATATATATAAAAAGAAGCCTTTTTGAAGGTTACAAACTGAGTAGATTGGAATCTTATGCTGGAATATTTTCTTGCTTGAGATATGGTAATATGTTTGCATTGGGACCTTTTAAGTCAATTAAGTTGCTTATGCATGAATAGTTGAGGTTCAGTGTTTTTACATTTCCCCAATATTCAAGATATTATAGAGAACATGTCTCGCTGTGTTTTGGCAAAATTTATGGAATTCTAAGAGGCTCTTCATGTATAAGTTTTTAATTTGTAGAGAGTGGAAAGTATTGTGATGACAGTTCAGCCATTTGCTGATAAACTCATTTTTTTGGAGGGTAAACTCTGTCTATCATGTTTTTATCTTGCACAGCTTGATCAGTTTAGTGTCCTAGCATTGTAGGATTCTGCAATCCAACAATGAGTTGAGAAGGTAATTTGACACTGGTTCCAATTTTCAAAATTTGGCTGCTCCAACGGTGTCCACTTTGAAATAAATAGTCATAGGATGAATTGAAATCTTTTAGTAACATATAGAGTAATGAGATGAAAAAGGAAAATGGTTGTCCTGTGACTATATTAACTCTTGAGAGACCCAAGGATTGATAAAGCATAAGAAGCATTTTGATATGTAGTTTCCGTTGCTGAGATTGAATTGAAATTTGTTTCAAGGGCTAGTGCTACGTTTGTAATGTTTTTGCTCTTTTTTTAGCATAAATGCAATGGTGCTAAGCTCTCAAAGGGTGCTCAAAAATCTACTTTAACCATCTCCTTAACTTTTTCATATTGTCTCTCTTTAGATTCAACCGTCACTTTACTATATTGGGTCTATTAATGTTGTTGATAAGGCTGAAACTAGCTGTTAGCTGGGTGGGATTGCTAAGTCATAAAAAGTGTGAGCAAAGATATAAGCAAGAACAGAAGCTGCAAAAAGATTTTGAGAACTGAAAATTTTCTGAAGCTGGGGTGCCTGTAAAGCATCTTATTTACCCTTTGCAATGTTCAAATAGAAACAAAAATGTAGGTATTGAAAACTGTTAGAAGCAAAGAGTAGAGCTTAAAGGTCGCCAGATTTGGGACCTAGAATGTTAATTTATTCCTCTCATCTCCCTCCCATAGTCCTCCCTTTTTCTATACCAAAAAACTTAGGTGATATCATATTGCACCTCCCCTGCCTCCAAAATTCCTTACACTTGTCACTGCCATCCCTATAATGGGCCCTAAGTGGTAAACCAGTGATTACTGGTAATCTGCATAAGAGGAGCTTGTTAAATAAACTCTCTCTCTCTCTCTTTTTCAAATCCTACTCTTACTAGATCTTTTGTTGTGTATTTTATGGCTTAGACCCTTTCAGTTCTAGGAGCTATGAGGTGTCTACTGAGCTGAGGGATATCTTGGTTACAAGCAGGCACTTCTTGTTCTTATAGGAGATTTCATCATCATGTTTTAATTTAATCTTTGCTTTTCAGTACTTTCTTATGTCATAGTGGTGGAGGTTCCCCTGGCTCTCCACCTTTTTGTGTGGGGGTGTGTCTGCATGTTGGGAAGTTCTCTTTTTCTCTTTCCCCCACTCCCTCCCCCATGCCCAAGAAACTAACCAATTCATTTTTTGGCAGCTGTCTCACTTTTATTATTTCTATTTCATATATGTTTTCTTCTTAGGAACTAGGGACTAGTCCTTTTAAGGGTGTAATGGACAGAAAGGCACGGTTTGTTGTCACTTGGCAGTCGAGTTGCTTTAGGTATAATGTAAAATACTATTACACATGATTAATTGACAAAGAATTATTTTGTGAGTGACATATGATACTCAGTAACTTGACAGGGATAAGTACAATGACTAATAGTTTGGTTTTTACTTTTATTTATTAGCTTCGTTTTTATCATTGCTAGGAATTTTGGCTTGTGTCATTATAATGCTCTTTACTTGGAGGGCCGCTTGGTATACATTGAAGGTGGTGCCTTAGATGCTTCATGGGGTTTTAATACAGGACTTGATTGTAATTGATGTGGAGATCCCCTTAGTCCAACAGATTAGTATTATTTCTATTCATGGTAAGGTGGCCTTTACTCTAATTTATCGACTCGAGGGCTTTAGCATGCTGGAAATAAGAGAATGCTGCTAAGAGGATACTTGGACTTCAGGGATTATGAGAACCAATATAGCATGCTGGAAATAAGAAATGCTGCTAAGAGGATACTTGGACTTGCAGGATTACGAGAACCAATGTAGTTAAAATACTTGCAGTATGTCAAAATGGTGAAATCTCTTGAAAGTTCTGTCAACTATTTTCTGAAGGAAGCAGCACAGATCATTCTCAACATGTGTAATAGTAGATCAGGTTTTGCCAGTGGTTATTATCCCTCCAACGGAGGATTAAGGTCCACAGTTTAGCTATTCTTCTTCTCTTGGCCTTGTTCATATGCAAAAAAAAAAAAATGGTCATATTCTTGTAAAAAGCCGATGAAATCACGATGCTTTTGGAATTTCTTTGAATTATGGAAAAACTGAAATTTATGAGAGAGGTGCCTTTATCTTTTGCTCCATTTTTGTGCATTAGGAAGAAGGATAAAAGGATATGCATACTCTAAGGAAAGAGTTAAATTGGTTTATAGCTGAACATGCTTTTTGGGAAGTGAATTTAATTTGGTTCTTATCTTTTAGTTTGAATGTGAGGACTATTAATTTGATGGCTTCTAAAAGCACCAAAGATGGCCTACGCCTTTATGTGAAGTTGAACTGCCTGTCTTTTAAATGCATAGACACATTTCTCCCTCCCCTCTTTTTTCTCTTTGAAATCAACAGATCTCTTCTTTTTTTAGCTTTTCATCCATCTTTACTTTCTTTCCTCCCTTCTCTCATCTAAGTAATGCTTTTTATCCATCTTTATTTTCTGTCCTCTCCTCTCATCTTAGTAATGCTTTTCATCCATCTTTATCTTCTGTACTCCCTTCTCTCATCTCCATCCCCTCCCCCCACAACACCACACCCCCCCACGCCACCCCCTCCCCCCCCAAAAAAAAAAAAGAAGATCAAAGCTTTTAATTTTTCTACCTAGTTCATCTTTTCAGCCCTTGTTGGTTATGCATCATAGATAGACTGTTTGCGGAACTTTGGAGCCTGGTGCCTCACCTTATGTTGGGAGCAATGTCTGTAACATAATATTTACATATTACATTTCAGAAGGTTGAATTTGAGCAACTGGTCATGGCCATTTATCTTTGATTTCTTTCATATTTTCTGACTGTTAACAAATAACAAGTTTCTGTACACAACTTTGTATAATTTAATCTGCTTTCATATATTATATCTTCGAAACTTTGTATCAAGGACACCACTCTGAGTGATATGGGTATCTGAACTTTGACCATAATGAAATCTGTTGGTTAGATAGTCATTTGCTTAGTTTATGTGAAGCATATGAAAGCTTATATGATATGCTCGTCATTGGAGCCACCATAGCCAAGCATCTGCAATATAAATTGGTTCTCCCATACTTACTGCCCATATGAAACGAAAGCTCTACTTATGTAACTGCCAGATGCAGGCTTTGATGCATAAAAATGTTACTAATCCCTACATTTCTGCTGTAGTTTTCTATTGCTATTAGTATTGACATGATGATATTCTGTCTCCTAGTGGTGGGGAACTCGAACTCGCTACAGTTCGGGAGAGCCACATGACTCTCTGTTCCATATCCTTGTCGTGCTCCCCCTATTTCATGTAGTTTTTGTTGTTTCTTTTGTAATTGGGCCAAATCAGTTGTAACATGAATTCCCTGTCTTGTTTCTGTTCTGAGAAATGTACCTGCCATCGGTATCTTGGCTTCCATGAAAACTTGTCATCTCTTCTTGGGCATTCATGAGTGTTTCGTTTCAGTTTTCGTTCCTGTGTCAGGAGAATCTTTGTATAGTCCAGCTCCCTGCACAACCATCACACTTCACAGTGTCATCAGTCATGGGGTTACAGAGCACAAAACTGAAATAATTATTGCTTCCAGAGCTGAACTGTCCATAGAAACAAATACCCAAACATTTAATCACCAAACCTTCTGCTATTCTTTTACCAAAATTGCGATGTAAATGTGGGAATCAATGTTAAATGAGGACAAGTCTTATCCTTAGCCAATAAATTTTTACTGTTACTGCTAAATTATGGCTCAGGTGTTCTTTTTTCCCTTTATTCTCAAAGAAAAGAGATATTAACATGTTCTTTAAATGGTAAATATATGTATTTATTGTTGAACTAAATCCATAATAGATAAACTCGTAAAAGGATTCTATCATCAAACATTATTACAGTCTTAATTTTTTGTTTTAGTAAAATTGAATCTTAGAACAAAACTGTCTTCACTGATTAATGCTGAGATTTTTCCCCTAGGATTTGAAGTGAGCTGATGCCATAGTCGACAGGGAAGCAGCTAGGGAAACATCAAAGAAAATGATCGTCCTCTAATGTACTGGTTATGTTTATTATATGTTTTTTGGGGGTGGGGAGGGATGGTATAGAGGCATTCATCTCTCCAACGAGAACGGTCAAGGACCCTACAGACGGCCAATTATCGTTAATAAAGTGTCACATCACCATGTACAAGCTGCTTAGGCGTAGGGAGAGCAAGTTTATCGGTTCTGATCCCACATTTCCCTTCAGAGCAAAGAGGAACATTGACCCCATTATCAGTTGGTTTTTTTGGTTTGTCACTGCTGTTTTGCATGGTGCTAGGGTGATTCTGTGCACAACTTTGCCCCGGAATTCAGCTTTAGCATTACAAGGTCACGAAATTAGTCCAGGAAGAAGGGAGAGAAAATGTTGGAAGTCATGAGATTGCAAGAGGATGAAGATGTTTATCTTGAACCAAGCAAGAGGAGGGGGGGGGGGGGGGGTCCTTTACTTAGGGACTTGAATCTTAGTATGCTTTTGAAAACCTTGCATTGTTGTTGTTTTATTTTTACCAAGGCTTCCATAACATATATCCTTATGTTAATGTCACTATACCCGGTCTGAAAATTATACATGTAGCAAGGATAGACAACAACACACAAGCCTTTATTGTACGGTGTCCAAAGGACCATGAACCGTTGGGCCTGCTTTGTTTGTTCGGAACAGCACGATAGGGGGTCTACGCACGTGGACAGGTACAATCACTTGTTCCTCTTTGCTCAGAGAGAGAGAGAGAGAAAGAGGGATAAGAGTTTAAACACTGTAGCAAATAAGCTATGTAAACTATTCAAAACCATCAGGTGCAGACAATTCCTCTATGTTAGTAAAGCTGTGTCTCTTCCCCAATCAATGAAAGAAAATCTCAAACAAAATCAGCTCCCTGTCCTTTCCCCCTCCCTTGCTGCCCATATGCACAGTTACTTAACATCTTACAGCCCTATCAATACTGTACAAAACAAGCAATAGCTTATTTTGTTTTTCCCCAGCCCTGCCCCTAGGTCCTTGGCCTTTTTTTTTACTTGGTACGGATTACTATTCAAGTCAGGTCTCCAAGGAGAGTAACAGTGAGAGAGAGAAAGAGGAGGGCGGTGGCCTGGTGGGTCTTTCTCACTTTCTGTCAAAAGATTTTCTTTTTGATGATGGGCTTTAAAAAAACATAAATAAAACCCCCCATCCTCCCTTACCAGACCATCCAGTTCACTATGACCTGCTTACCTGCAAATCATGAAAAAAAGAGTCGGGAAACAAAACCTATATTTACTATATGTAGTATTAATTTTGACAATGACTCAATGAGGTCATATCTTTTTAAAGCTCTTTGGTTTCTGATCCTTCTGTTTCAGAATGGTTACTGACCGTTAAGGCTTGGGACAGTCTAACTCCTCACCTTTTATTATCATTTTTTTGGCATCACCAGGCCTTTATATCCCTCTCCCTGAATGGATAATTCACAGAGTTCAGTCTATGAAAACCCTGTTTAACCCAACCCCTATGCCTGCTGACTTCAGCTTGTTTTCTACTTTATTGGCATTTGGTTTTTGAGTTTTATAACTTTATTAGTGTACCACATGCCGGGTATGAAATTATTACTACTACAGTATCTCACCATATCTGATACTGTTTATTTTGTAGTCTTCATTTTTAGGTTCTGCTGTCTCTCCTGCTAAAACTTAAATGCCAAAGAATCTTGCTAAATCCAATTTCGTTTGATTTTTTTCATCATGCATGTTCAACCTTCCATGGTTTCCAAGCCCCAATGGCTCTAATGCCTACTACGTGGTTAACTTTAATCCATTGATAAGCTATGCTGACTTCAGGTTTTGCTGTCAATTCATGTCATGGAAGAAGAAATGTTGTGACCGAAGCACATTTTGTGCTTCCAGTCTTCTTCTAAGGTACTATCAGTTCATGTGGCAATGCCTTGTTGCGGTGAGAGAAGCATTAATGTGGTGCAGGCATCGGTCGCTCAAATTTAAGGAGTGGGTCTTAAGAAGTTACAGCTATCCTTGAGACTAACTGATCAGGTCTTGGTTGGCCTTGGAAATTGTCTCCAAAGACATATCTTACAGTCTCGTCATGACTTGTGACAATAGGGTCTGTAGTTATATTTTTGAACTTTCCTGGAAAAGTTCTATCCAGGAAATACAAAGAAAAAGAAAAGTACATCATTTTTTCTTAATTACTACTAGCAAATCACGTTTTCAGCACAAAAAGAATCATAAAATTTTGGGGTTTTTCCTCTTTTTCTTTTTCCTGGTTGGGTTATGGTGGCCAATAACTTCTTGCACAAACCCCCCAGAGTTAATCCAATAGGGAATTGAGTGAGGCACATCTCTCAGAGTATGGGCAACGCAGCCTAAAGTGCTGCAGCTGCTGTTGAGACCTCAGACAAAGTTAACTGACTTCCATGCTTGATATCCAACAAATGTTAAAAGGAAGCGAAAGCCCCAAGCATATGATGTCTGCTGTTGTCTACCTTGTTGGCTCTCTCCAACCTCCTTTTTTCTTTTCTTTTTCCTTTGCTTTGCCTTTGCAAATTGCAATATCATTTCTACTGGTTGGATTTGTCTTGTTCTTGGGGGCTATGAAAGGGGGGGGTACCCTTCAACTCCTTCAGGAGCAAAGGCCTTGCTTTTCCATATGGTTCCAAGGGAACAGCCCCAACAGAATCTTATGGATCAGCCCTACTATTTATATGGTGGGTCATCCATATCACCAATGTGCCCCTCTTTTTTCTTTTCATGCATTGTGGCTCCCCCAACCCCCTCTCTCCCGCAGAAAATATTGATTAGCCAAAGCTGTTTCACATCCTACATGGCTCATTCCAAAAGCATGTTTCTTCATTTATGGTCGGTATTAACCAACTGAAGCACATGTGCTTGGGGAGAGGATAATGTTGTGGGAGCCCATCCCCCCATCCCTCCCTTCTTTACCAAGAAACCTACTCTTTACTAAGACTTGAGGCCTCCCCCCCCCCCCNCCACCACACTGCCCCAACTACTTTTATCCAACAATTTTGCTTCTTGGTTTGGTAATTCAACAACATTTTCATCACAAGTTTCACATCATGTGACAAGAACCCGTTTGATTTATAGTTCCATTCAGAAATTTTAGGCTTTTCTGCAGGCCATGAGGTTTCCAACTCTTCACAACTTGTATTTGAATTTCCGCTGGGAAACTAGCTTGGCTGCTCGAAGATTGAAATACCCCTTGTGTTTTACTGGTTTAGCGAATGACCAAACTAAACTAGAAATGGAACAAATTTCATGACGATGGACTTAAGCCTGGGGGAGTAAACTAAAACCTGCCCTTAGCAAAATGATCATGAAGGGTGAAGTAGGTATATAAAAAATAGTATTGATTCAGATATCATTTATGGTGAAAGAAAAGAGTTCATCTCTATCAGACGGCACACCCACAGAAGGGTATACAACTTTTAAGATCAGCACAGTACCATCGATTGTTCGACTATTCATAACAGGTAAATATTTATAAACTTATTTATGTATCATTGATGAGTAATCAAACAATCGAAACTCTGACAAAGATTTAGATCTTTTGCTAAGCAAGCATGAACTTGGTTTTCATATGCATTTCAATGTCAATGTCGGTTAAGTTAGACATTTATAAACGTACTGGTTACAGATTTATGATAACATACGCATTTGGCAGGAAGAAGAGAAAAACAAAAAAAGAGCATGGTTTTTCTTAAAAATCCCATCAGCTCAAAATCAATCTTTTTCCTTCTGCTGGCTGCAATTAACTAACCCTTGTCTGTTTATGGTGATAATTTATTCAAGCTTTCATTATTGTCCTTGCGGTTTCCAGTGCTTAGGAGGCAGCGTTAGAACAATAACTAACAACATCGCCCTTCCCCAAAATCCAAACGAGGAGAGAGTGGGATGGGGTGAAAACATTTTCCTGGTTTGGTCTTTTGGCTCCGAACGCGAGTGGCGTCACGACACCAAGACAAAAGAACTAAAGAGGGCAAGAGAAGCATCCTATGTTTATGTCTTAAAAACCTCCTTCTGCCTTTGGGAGAGAGAGATCCATGCATGGCTCTTCTCCACACGTGCGAGAAAGGGCCACACGTGGAAATATTGAAGCAGTAAAGAAGACAAAGCTTCACTGCTTTGATTTCGGGCAAAGATATCCCATATTGCTGATCAGCTGATATGCATGATGATAGCAATATATTCTCCAAATACTGCAAAAAAAAAAAAAAAAAAAGATATTATTATATGTTTTTTTTAACCCTGACACTGTTTTAACATACACGATGGTGTCTGAAAAGTTGGAGACCGAGTGATACTTTTGTCCTTTGCCTGAAAATGTAACTACATGGTCCTTTGTTTTTTCAATTTGGTAATAAGGGCATTCAATTGCCTAAGCTTTCTTTCCCCCCAAGAACCCAAATTTCCTTTGTCCGGTCTCACATGTCACAACTAACCTTTTTCCCATCATCTGTTTTGAAGCAGCTACTGACTAATGAAGAAGAAGTTACTTCTTCAGGCAAATTAAAAATTATGTTTTGTAAATTTTTCATAAATGGTCAGTATGAAACAACCTGTCAAAATCTTTGAAACCCATCAAGGTTCTTCCAATTTTGTGGCTTTGTTCAAGTATTGCAGCTCCATTAAACTCTTATCCTTGGATGATTTGATTTTACCCTTAAGATTTAGAGTTAAAAATTTTTCATGAATAGTATAATATTGAATTTTTGACATAAAATTATGAAAAAGTATCAAATAAGATATGAAGTAAGGAGATAATAAAAAGAGAGAAAAGAAATTATGCAAATGTCTATTGTTCGGTAAAACACTAAATTAGCTTAAACTGTCCAGCTCACCTAGTAAAGAAAAGAATCATTAACTGTCCAATCTTGTCATTTTTGCTTCCTTGGAAATGCTGCAGGCACCAACTTACAGGTTTATATATGGACCTTATTAAATTTTCAATTTGTCAGTTTTTCCATTTATCTACATGCTGTAAATGTACCAAAATTATTATTTTTTTAATTAACAACTTAATCAGTAATGAATCATTGGTCTCCAGCAGTCAGCACAAAGACAACCAATTTTCAAGAATTGTATGTAGGGTGATAACATTCTGTTGTTGTTGTTGTTGCATGGAGGATAGATGGCATTACTCAAGTCTGAAGAAAAATAGGAAAAAAAGAAAGCAGTTTGTTATTATTCAGAATACAGATTGACAGTATAAAATATTTTGTTCAATGATGTTTGATAAATATGACAAAAATAAAATGAACTGTCTTGCCAGTTCCCAATGTCATGATGACATCAAGACAACCCTATGATCTTATGGGCGTGTTCACATACAAAGAAGTAAGTTTAAAAAGAAGAAGAAAAAAAAACCCACCATTAATGAGCAGTGCAGGGAAAACACAGAGTAAGGGACACCAACATGCCTTCTTTGGTTTGGGACCCCATGGGCCTCTGGTAAGAGTTTAACAAAGAACAGAGCTAAAAGGTAAACTTATATGTATATATATGTATATATATATATATATATATATATGTGGAGGGTCTAACTCTTTTCCTTTTCCTTTTTATATATCTATTTTTAGGGTTGGGTGCTTTGTTTTCCCAAATGAAGTCAGGATTGTGTTTTTGTTTTTCAAAGTTTTTGACCAAAGACTCTGTCCAATTCTTCCAACATCAGCAATGATGGTACATTCCTGTTATCACATTAAATGTAACGTCTGTCATTAGGTTTCCAGTTAGTGAAAAATGGGACCATCCATTTCATGCAAATTACAATTCCAAGTCATGTAATGAAAGAGAAAATTATCAGTCTTTTCACATTTTCTGGTTAAAGGTTAAGGACATTCCTTACATGGAAATATGCTCATGCTTTTAACTGGTTTAATTTGGGTTTTGATGTTTGTGAATATGCCCAAGGTTTTACTATTTGTGAAGTTACTTCACTGACCTGACTCCTCGTCATCATCATCATCCTCCTTTTCAAGTTATCAGAAACTATCGAAAAGTTGTTTCCCATTTTAGGTTCCACGAAGTCATCCTTCGCACTATTAATGGCAAAAAAATGACTGAGAGTAAAAGGAATGGGAGCTGGATTCTGGAATTCTATGGTAAAAAGCTTCTTCTTGTTTCTTTTTTATTATTTCTTTGCATACTACTTTCCATAGGCCATGACGCATGACAGAGGCTTGGTGGGCAGCATACAGCTGATAATTGTGTAGGGCAACGTGTAAACTGTAAAGAGAAGTTCCCAAACAATGACAAGATTGAATTGTACTGTTTTAAGTTCTTTGCAATAATTGATGTTCACTTATCTTATTTAATTTGGTTAAAACTCGTTATCGGTTTATCTAATTTTTCTGTTCTGATGCATCACATTGCTGACACTGTGAGATGTATGTACCTGCATACATCAGGAATGCAAGAAAAGGAATTCTGGGTTTTAGAGATTTAAGAGAAAGGTAGCTCGAATCTAACCCCAAACCCTGGATCAGGTTTCACCTTGGGAAATCTCTTTACCTTTCTTTTATTCTCTTCTTGGTGTGTTTACTGTTTCAATCTTGTAATTGTGAAAAGAAAAGGTAAAAACAGCTTGGAGATATTCTAGCTCATGGTCGACAGGTGCAGCATCTGTAGCGATGTCTAGGTGATGGACTATGGACTAAATCAATATGAGATTAAGTAGAATCTTTGTTTTTAATAATGGCATTCAGACATAAGGCTAAGATGAAAGAGACAAGAAGAACAGGTGGGGGAGATAGGGGGAGATAGGGATTAAGTCATTAAGGTGACGTTAATGCAAATGGCCTGTTTGTACTGCTATTATTAGTTGGGAAGGAAGGGACATGTATCCGGTAAATTCTTGGTTGGGGGATTTGGTTGCTGGGTCAACTTCAGGTGGTTAACTGAAACCCAGGTTAAACCCAATCCTCAAGTTAAAAAACGGAACAGGGAAAAAGAGGAAGGAAGAAAAAGAAATTTGAAAATAGGACTGATCCTGATAGAGACGGAGGGCTAGGTTAATTACTAGTGTGTTGACAGGGCCTGTTGTGTCAAGCTCTCAATTTCTGCCTTGAAAAGAAAGGTGTCTAGACCTGCACAACCCCAAGCTTACACACATCACATTATGAGACTTTCTTGTCAATATAGAGAGGGACAGCCTAGAACCCTCTTGCGCATCGGAGAAGGAAAGAGAGAGAGAAAAGAGAGGGAGCTTACACACGTGCGAGTGAGGTTGGATTTGTTGAAAAGAAGAGGAGATGGAAACAATAACAAATTTAATAGTAGGAACTAGTTAAATTAAGGGGGTCAGGGTCAGTCAGGGTGGTTAACTACTTCAAGCACTCTTTTTTAGTCCCTTTCTTCGTAGGAGTCAAGTAAACAAAAAGGGGGAACCCAGCCGTGTAGGTTTCCCTTACACACCCTAGCTGTTTTTGCTGTTTCAAGTTTAATCTTTCCCAGCCACAGCATAACTTCACTTTTTCCCAGTCGTTCACTGTTTGTCAAACTTGCTTCTCATTTTAGTTTCTGTTTCCCCACCCTTTTTTTTTCTCATAGTATTATTTTAATTATCTGCGCATGAAGATGACTTTGTAACAGTTGTATAACAGTATTTGTCAGGGAGGAAATGAAGGCATGGTTAACAAGTGTGTTATATATGCACCAGACGACATGAATAGACTCAGCTGTCACTCTTCCACTCCTTCTTCTTCCTCTTCTTCTCCTGGTTCCTCAATGGGGATGGTTTACCCAGACATGGGTTCTCTTTCTCTTGGTCCCAACTATGGTATCGTAGGCTCAAGTGTTTCTTCCTCACAGGATAGCTATGCCTGCAAGGGCTCAGAGATGGAAAATGAAAGAGCTTCTTCTTGGGGTTTTCATTTCATGGGGAACTGCAAAGCAAGGAGCTTTGAGGAAAACCACAGCTCTGATGTTGTGGAGGGTAAGGACTCTGATTGTAGTGATGGGTTCGGAGATAATAATAGGTCCATAAATCTGAATGCCAACTTAAATGAAGAGAACTCCAATGAGAATGGGGTAAGTGGCAAGGAAACAGACAGCGGGCAGTCAAAGCTTTGTGCTAGGGGCCACTGGAGGCCTGCAGAAGATACTAAGCTCAAGGAACTTGTAGCTCTTTATGGCCCTCAGAACTGGAACCTTATAGCCGAGAAGTTGGAAGGAAGATCAGGTAAGATAGTGGCCAAAAAGTGTGGCAAAAGCAGTATTATTTTATTATTCATTTCAGTATAACTTTTCCCAACTTTCCATTTTGTTGTTCCATCTCTTTTCGTGGCATCTTATGTAGTATTAGAATCACGGCGCTAAGCTAAGGTTCGCTCCTTGTATGATTCTTGTCTCTTTGGGTTTTGAAGGTAAGAGCTGCCGGCTAAGATGGTTTAACCAGTTGGACCCTAGGATCAATAGAAGAGCTTTCACTGAAGAAGAAGAAGAGAGGCTAATGCAAGCTCATAGACTTTACGGTAACAAGTGGGCAATGATAGCGAGGCTGTTCCCTGGAAGAACTGATAATGCAGTGAAGAACCATTGGCATGTCATCATGGCTAGGAAGTATAGAGAACAATCAAGTGCTTATAGGAGGCGGAAGCTGAGTCAATCTGTTTATAGAAGGATGGAAGAAACTCCAACCTTTGTCTGCAGAGATGCAGCCACGAAAGCAGAACCTCCCCCATACTGTCTCAATATCCCCAATAGAAGACTTGGCATTATCTCCCAATATCAGTTTGGAACCTTCAACGGTGCTGATGGTGGGGTTGATGTTGGTGTCTCAAATGTTTCACCCCACATGACCAGTGGGAGAGAAGCAATCTCAAGCAGCGAGGTCCCTCACAGTGGGTTATGTGCACAACAGGCACCTTTTGATTTCTTCCCTGGTAGCTATCTTCCTACTTTGCTTCCAAGCTTCTTTTATGTTTATGCAGTTTTTTTTTTTGTTTGTGTTTGGGTTTCTGTGCTGCTTCTCATTGGTTTCCTTTTTGGAAACCTACCTCGAATTTCTTCCTACTCTTTTGTGATTCGCTCTCCTTACAGCTGAACAATTTTGATGATTTTTGTGTTCATTTATTCTTTTGCTGTATAGACATTGACTGATGTAACCATTTTCCTTTACCTTTTTGCTGCTTTAAATCCGATCCAATCCACTCCTACCATGTTCATTTATGTTTTCACTGTCACATTTTTTGCCTTGTTAATTTAGTTTGTTGCTACTTCTTCGTGACTAACGCATTAGATAAACACAGGTGTTAATAGCAATGACATGGTGGGCATGTTCAGCCAGACCAGATCTTGGGGTGCCAGGCCAATTGATGAACCCCAGATCTGTGGTTTCTATCCCCACCACCAGCAGCAGCAGCAGCAGCCTTCTTCATACATGATGGCAATGCAACAGTCAGACTTCCTCAGCTCCCAAAGCCTCACAGATTGCACAGCATCAACACCCCAAGTTTCAGCCAGTGAACCTTCATCATCAGTGGCAGGGAGCAGAGCAGCAGCCAGCAGCCACAGCCACAGCCACAGCCACTATGAGATCGTTCAACCACCATTCATTGACTTTCTTGGGGTAGGAGCCACATGAAGTTTAGCTAAAACCCCCCCACACCCCCGCCTAAAAAATAAAGGGCCTGGAAAAGTTTTCCACCTTAATGTGGAAGTGCTCCAAGATAACTGAGAGGCCATTAGAGGTAAAGAGAGGATTTGTTTTTTCAGATCGGTGACAGTAGATTCATCTCTGCATTAGTCTGTCCCAAGTCATATCCCCCAGCATCTTTTTCCTGTTATCACCCACCCTTTCTCTCCCGAGACCTTGTCCAAAAGTTTAAACAAAATAAATTTTATATTATTCTCCCAAATAACCATGCCGCCTTTTCCTGTTATTTCCCCCTTTTTGTTTCTTTTAAAAAATATGAATAATAATCAGCATGGCATATGAACCAGAGCCATTGGCCTAGTACCTGAAATGGACATCCCCCCATCCTGATTTTATATAATATTGGTAAATATCTATGTGAACAAAACTTCAAAAGGCAATAAGTTAAAAGATTTCTGGGTGGAATTATGGAAGTGAAAAGCAATGAGGATAAGACACAGAAATCAGAGAGATTGAAAACCCCCCAGATGAGGACACATTAATCAAACAAAAGGAATTCATCCAACCAACAAGTCATTTTTGTTTGCTCATTCACTGCTTCACATATGGTTTCCTCAATTCATGGGTAAAATCATAAAAATATTGAGAGAAATAGTAATTAGACGGAGCATCATATGGGGGGCATGAACATGATGATGGTGAAAGGAAAACATTAAAGACAAAACAAGAAACTGAAACTTTGAACTAAAGACATCCTTTTCTCATGGGCCTGCAAAATTCAGGCACAAATTATGCAAACAGAAACAACCTCTCTCCATTTGCACTCATGATGGAAAAACTGTTGAACAGCATTTCCTCCCATCATCAGCAGAATCTTTCTCAGGATTCATGCCATTCACATGGGAATGTATACCATAAGCTGCTTGTTTTTCTACTGCCTAAAAAGTTCCCAAACATTATGTATTGTATTTTTACATTAATATTTGATTTAATAATAAATATACGTATCTTTTGCATCAAAATTATAGAAAAATGATTCTTCTCAATGAGTTAATCATTTTATTATTGGCCCACTTGTATAACTTATACTAAAGCTCATCCTAAAGTAATATTCGAGTATTTAGTTCAATAATTAATATATGATCTTCATACTTAAAAAAGTTGAATTCTCCAATTCCCAAATAAAAATAATGTAGAAGCTCACCCCTAGAGTATTTTTCAGTGCCTGTTAGCCCAATGAATTTTCAAAAGAAGAAACACAGAAAGGAAACTGTTGGCTCTAACAGCATGGATCCAGCTGTGTTTCTGCTTGGCCCAATATCCATTTCATTTTTTTTCCTTCTTTTGTTATTCCTTGGTAAAATATTGGGCCTTTATTTGGACTACAAGAATTATATTTTAACTATAATGGCTTTTTCATGGCACTTTTTTTTTTCTTTCTATTTGGAAAAAAGAAATTTGAACTCTACTTTTTAAGTAAAGAGTCATGTACCAATAAGAGGCGGAACCTCCCTAAGAAACGGGCCATTTCAAAATTTTTTTTTTATATTATATAAAAATTTTAAGCTTTTTTATAAATTCTCTTAATGGCTCCCGTAAAATAATTTTTTATTCAATAATTAATACAAACAAAAAAAAAATTTCATATGCTTGACTCAATTTTAAAGTTTTTTTTTTAATTTTTTAATTTATATTATTTATTTATTTTTTCATTTTTATTCTATTTACTAATATATTCTAAATCTTTATTGATTTTCTTCCACAAATTTCTACGAATCATCAACCATATTCTTTTTCTTTCTTTCTTATTATGTCATATGTGGGTTTTATTTTCTACTTGTCATAATTTTTTTCGTATTATGTGAATTTTATTTTTTATGATTTTAATATTTAAAAATTAATAAATTATTATGTAATTTTTAAATATAAATTATAGTGTTGCACTATTACTTTAAATTTTATCAATGTATCATTTTTTATTCAGAATAACCAATGAGTTCTGACATGTATGTTGTAAACTTTAGGTAACAAAAATATACATACAAATTGATAGAATTAAATGATTTTATTTCTTTTAATACAAATTGGCAAAATTAGAGCAATTAAAGGTATGTTAAGTAGACATTGGGAGGTCAATATAAGTCATATATACAGCGAAGCTAACATAATTGTAGATTTTATGTCTAATTTTGGGTTTGACTGAAACTCTGATAGTATTTTGTATGACTAGCTACCAATAAACGCTTTCTCTTAACTTCTAAATGATATGATGGAAGTTTGTATTCCACGTTTGATTAATCAATAAATTTCTTTTTAAATAAAATATATATATATTTGTCGATTTATGGATTGGTTTAGGGGGAGGGAGTCTCCTCGACAACCGAGCCGATTGGCCGATGAGGTTAATCGACACCACCATCGATTGCAACAGCAACCGTCGGTTGAAATAACCAATGGTTGCGGTCGATTGGCTGGTTGCAACCGACCGTTGGCCTCTCCTACTCATGATGGAGAAATAAGCAATCTTGAAAGGTTTATAAGTTCGGACGTTGAACTTCTTGTTAAGTCAACCTTTTAAAAGAATAATAACAGTTACCATCTCCAATAAGAACATCGTAAAACTACTAGAAAATTTCCGGAAAAATAAAGGAAAGTCACACATTAAGAAAATTAAAAATTACATGAATTTTCATAGAAAGCAAGTCTCCATAAACTTCACAAACTCGTTAAAATCGATTCTTCCATCTTCATCTTCATCAGCAACCCTTATCATCCTTCTACACTCCTCCAACAGCAGCAAGCTTTCCTTCACGCCTAAGCAACGTAGCACTCTCTGCAGCTCTGTTGCATCAATGAACCCGTCTTTGTTCTCATCGAAAACGTCGAAAGCTTCCTTAAACTCCTCCAAGCAAGGCGCTTCCTGATCGAACGTCTCAGCAAGCTCATCTGCTCCCAAATCATCCCCCTCGTAACTCATTCCTAGCCTGTCCATCACCACCTTTATCTCTCCTACGCTTAGCTTTTCACAGAACCTGTCACCCCGAATGGGACTGATTTCCATGTTCAAACCTCGGGGTGTTTTCCAAATTTTCAGCTTGGAAAAGAAGGGTGGAAGCAGCCAGGTTTGGAAGTGGAGAAGGAGCTTTGACAGAACGTTATGAATTTTCATGTCGCAATGCTGGAATCGGACTGAAAGTGAAAAAAAAAAAAAAAGAACTTTGGTTAGCATCTCATCCATCAAGGATCAACAATCAGGTTCATGTTGGTGAATGCTATATATGCACTAAAAATTGTTTCCAGGATCTTCACAACAAAGTACTAATCAGTAATACCAGGCAGCTTCCAAGTAGTTCTCTCAACAAAACGAAAAATATTGGATTCCTTGATTGACCATGCACGCTTTTCAGTCATTAATTACACCGCACCTTCTCCAATGGAAATTTCCAACTTTCTTGCATGCTACAGGAAATTTCTTGCAAAGGGCAGGTGGAAAGAAAAGACAGATATTGTATCAGGAAAGCTTAGGAACTGTGGTTTCTTTTATGGAAGTTTCCATGTCAACTTCCCGGAAGGGTTAAAGGTTCAAAGCTCTAATTTCTGATAAATTTCGAGATAAATGAGATGAGATTGATGGGACGTGAGATTTATTTTATTCAAATTTTAATTCGAAAAATCTTTATTTATAAAAAAACCCAACCCTACATGCTACTCACTATTGTAATAATTACTTAATTAATCACATGATGAGGGTAAAGGAACAAAAAAACAGATATTGTTAAACTCTATTTATATTAAATTACAATTAACTCGGGAATCATCATATATATTAAGACTTTAAAATATAAAAATGTACCTAATTTTTTAATCTACGATTTGATAACGGAAGGAAGCGGATTAACTAAATTCGATGTTCTCCTTCTTGATCTATAATTTTTTAATGAGTTAGATTTTTAATATTTTTTATAAAAGACTAGACTAATTGATCATATATATATATATATATATATATATATATATATATATATAGTGTATTCCCGGTTCCTCTCGTCATAAGATTGGGTTTTCTATATTATGCATTGTATTCTTAATTTCACTCGTCATAGGATTAAGAGGTTTTTATATATATAATGTATTCCTAATCCCATCTATCATAGGATTTAAAGTTTCTTATAAAAGTTCATATATGATATTGGAGCATAATCGACTTTAGATCATAGTATAAGCTATAATATTATCTCTTTGTTAAGAACAAATTGTTAACTTAATTTGACTTTGATAAAAAATAAACCAAATAATGTAAGTCCACAATTTAATTATTTAAAAATCTTTATCAAACATGAATCAGATAAAAGAAAAAAAGAGGTTTTGATTTTTCATTGGTCGGTAGTTAATTTTCATTTATAAGGTTTCTGAGAAGTTCAGCAACATTATTAACATGATTTAGGCCCAAAGGTCAAGTGTAGCTAACAAAGATTTAGCAATAAATAAATAGATTGAAAGTAGCCAACAACCTTATCTAACTCTTAAGTAACTTTCAGGGTATTTTCCCTTTCATTTAATATTAAACCTAGTAAATGACACAAGTTCTTTCAGTTGTGTCCTTTAGGTCTTGGTCTTGCCCTTCTTTTGGGGTGTAAAGTAAATTGTCTGTTCAATTTCCACCCCAAAAAGAAACCTGGTTTCTTTCTATGCTTGACTCGTCGACCTCTTTCTTAATTATCCTTTGATTTTTTACAATACATTTGTACTATGTTTGGTATTGGTAGGAAGCAAGGGAAGAAAACAAGGTGAGGAAGGAAAAAATGGAAACGGAGATGAAGAAAAATTGTTTTCTTTCTATCCCGGACTCTAAAATTTTTTCGAAAATCGAAATTTACTTTTTAAAATGAATTTCTTTTAAGTTGAGTTTAGGATTTTATTTAAAAAATTCAATTAAATAATTAATTACACTTATATAAAAAAAATTGACGACGATTCTATTTCATATCCAATGATCAAGTTTTCGAACACGTATGTTGCGAGAATTGTGTTAATATTTATATCAATATATAAAGTCACCAAATAAGTTCATATCACAAATTTAAGACACTTACAATATTATAATATACCCTAAATCAACATAGAAATTGCTATACTTAACAACTAATTAAGTGAAGTCAGACCCCTCTCATGTTAAAGAGTTTGTGAAGCAATTTGCAATAAACAAAGGAATAAGAGTAGTTTGACATAGACTCGGTACCAATGGAATTAAAGAATGAAAAAAAAAAAAAAAAGAGGTCAATATCTCCAAAGCATGGTGGGATTAAGTGTTTTCCCCACCGACTTTCCCTTAATCTTTTTAAAGGAAAATTATTACTAAATAAACAAAAATGCTACTCAATTAGTGTTATCAAACAATAATTAAATAATTTGATGAAAGTTTAATGATGGTACCTAATTATAATTATCTTTGCTTATAGGGTTTCCTCCTATGATATAAACTATTGCTAGGGTTCCAATCATGCAAGTTTACTACACTTAATGTCATAGTCATTAAATGCTTTTAAAATTTGTCACGTAATAAGTAACAACTGTCTAGATCTATACATTCTATTTGACTCGAGATGAGTTTAGATATAAATTTTGAAATTCGAATTTGGTTTATTTATAAATAATATATTTTTAGTTGCTTTTTTAATATATTGATATGAAATAATACTAATAAAATAATAACTAAAATGACGGGCCGGGTCGGGTTCGGGTTTGACATTTAGAAGGGAAGACTTGATGGACCTGACCTAATTAACCCACAAACTCCTCTACCTATGCATGTATATATTTACATATGCTAAAGCAGGAGTAATATAAAATTATCATCCCACTAGATAGAAACCAAAATAAATAAATAAATAAATGCATAAAGCTATATATATATATCCTTATGGCGGATTGATATTCATCTTGGATGTTGGTTGTGCTCTCAGTTGCCTCTCCCCTAGCTGACCCGGCCATGTCCTGTATAGAAAGAACAGGAAATCTGTTAGAAACAACGTAGGATGGCCTCACGTGGAGTAGGTCCCTTGACAGCTTTATGTGGTTTTCTCTTGATGGTAATGAAATATCTGATATGTTTCAGCTTTTGGCTGATAGATTTGGAAGCAAACAACGGATTTCCATCTGATTTTTTTCAGATACCATACTTCGTCCATATATTCGATCACAAGCTAAAACCCTAAACAAGAGAAAAGGTCACCATCCATCACTTTGATGCTAATGAGCATTGGATAATCATGGTTGGTTAGTGGGGTTATTTCTCATACAAAAAATGTAGTAACAGTTAAAAAAAGGAAGAAAACAAAAGCATGGGGGTTGGAGAAAAGGGAAAGGAGAAGGGAAGAAATTTATTCTTATCTTTTCTGCTTTATGGAAACTGGTTGGCTGGATTCTTTGGGGTTTGAAAGGGAAAGGTGCTTGTCCTTTACATAACATAAATAATTCGTGGTTATCTGCTCAACCTGATGAGGGCCTACATGACCTTTTTCTGTCATTTGAATCTGCCACTTTCCAATCCGATTAGGAATATCAGTATATGAACCTTTTTAAGAAGGGAATTTCACGTTATGCTGATGTTATCGAGGTGATTTTACCTTATAACCAAGGAGAAAAACTGTTTTACAGTCTTGAACTGTTCTGCCGAACGGGCCTGATGCTCGCAGCTAGGCACCCATTATATATATATATATATATCTTTTAGCAACAAGAGCAGTAGAGGGCCTTCTAGAAGGACAAGTAAGATATTTATTGCAGCAGCAAAAAGATAGATGAGTACATGGTCGGAAAACTGAATATTGCTGGTAAAGTACAACTGTACAAGAGTGAAAAGTGATGAAAATTAGTTACAGATTATGATTAATTTACAACTTCATTTCAGGACATCTCTGAAAGTTGCACCATCCAAGTATCTCTCAGAGCTTTCAAGCTATATATATCATAGTCCCTCATGAAATTTTCTACATGGGAACCTGCCTGACCATTTGTGGTAAAGCTACATTGTCATAGCAGATACAAAAGGTAGCTAAATGAGCTAGTCAGGGATAGCTTAGGTAGAAGTAGATAACTTGAATGTTAACCCTTCTTTTTTTTTTGTTATAATTAACTTGTCATACTCTTCCACTACATTGGATTGCTTCACCGAGGTTGGCTAGCAAGATAACCTTATATATGGTTGAAGGTGGAAAAAAATCTGTCAACTGCAAAGTGGTTGCATGATGTGCGCTCACTGGATCCATTGCTGACATAGCATATAGAGTATGCTACTGGCATCATCTCTCTTTCATGTATTCTCATGGAACTTGAGTGACCGAGACAAGGCTGCAGGGTTGGCTCGCAACACTGAGAATGTTTCTAGTCTGTAATTTTTTTCATCCCTGCTTTTTGATTGAAAGCCATCAAATAGACCTCCTGGATTGATAGAATTGGTCTTCTTGCCTTTAATCACAATTGTTGCCAGCATAGAGCTTTTTGCAGTCTCACCAGGATCATCTATCCTCAAAGTTTTTGAAATCAAAGCTCTTCCTTCCGACTTATCACCCTCTCCTGAGGGCTTTTCTTTCTCCAAGTTGGCTGGACTGAGAAAGTTCTCATCCCTGGAATGTTTCCCCAGAGTTGGAGAAGTTGGGCTAGAGCTTGGAGCGCATTGGTTAACAGAAGAAGGTGATGGGGAGGCAACTGGAACATCCCAAGGGCTTGGTACACTACAACCGCTATATGTCAGTGGTGCCCGATGGACGGATACTGGAAAACTTGGAGGGCAGAGAGCCGGTGGTGGTGGAAGCATTGCAGGGATTGAGTCCCATGAATAAGGCCAAGAAGGCCTTGAGAAACAGGGTGCTGTAGAAGTAAACCAGTGACGATTCTTAACCTCTGCTTGATTTAAACTAGCGTTGCCTTCCTTCTCTAAGGAATAAGAAGCAGTAATCAAAGATTCACCCGAGTGATTATCCTCAACAAGATACCTTTGCTCAGTTTTGCGAAACCCATTCTGAACATTAATCTGTGTTTTTCCTGAAAGATTGAATACTGAAGCTACAGGTACAGAAGAATCTGAGCCAAATGTGAGGACATGGCCATTATTGTTTTCACAAGAGGGGTTTCGGTGCATTCCATTTGCAGCACTTGCTTTAGCTGCTCGGATAGCTTCGGAAATCATGATCTGATGGTAATGCAGAGCAGAAGAGCTCTTGGTTTTGCGGCGGCCCGCACCAACAGGCACGTTCCTCATGGTTCCTCCAGCAGTCCAGTACCTCTGACAGTTTTTGCAGAAATGACGGGGTTGGTTCACATTGTAATTGTTATAATAGCAAAACTTGGTTTCCTTGCTATTACATCGGGGACATGGAAGTATCTTATCAGGCTTCTTCAAAGTCTTTTCCTGCGAGGAAGTTGTCTCACTTGTTCCTTCGTTCTTAGAGCTTTTAAGCGATGAAGTGTTTCTTTCAGCTAAAGGACTCCTATCATTGCCCGACAATGCAGTAGGATCTTTTAAATCATCTCTGATCTGATCTGATGTGCTGTCTTTCTGTTTATCCTTGGGGAGTTCTTTCTCTGTAGATTCCTAAAATTCAGAATTTTAATGAGAAATTATTGAAATAAATGAGATAACCCGCTTGTCTACTGTCATGAAGTAAAGAGCATAGAGGCTAGGAGTAAATTGGAAACTCAAATTCAAGCATAAATCTCTATTGTACTAGCTTGGCAGCTTCCTTCAAATTAACAAGAACGATGAAATCAGGAAGAAAAGGGATAAAAAAAAATTGAAAAACCCCCAGAAAAAAGACCAGTGGTTCAGCCTGGCTGTTTAAGGGTTAACTTGCGATCTGCAGGTGCTCCAGGTTTACCCTCAACAAAAGGAAAACCCAAGAAGGAGAAACCCTGATCTGTTTCTGAGAGACTCTGGCAGGGAGGCTTTCGACTCAGTTATTCCTCCGACAAGAGAATCCATCAGAAAGCTTTAAAAAGTCATAGATAGCAAATCATTGAAACTGAGCCCTTGAGTTAAGAGATATCTCCAGCTCAAAACAGAGCAAGCTCATTCAAGGCGGTCGGAAAAGATAAAAGAAGGAAGAATAATAATAGTATAACTAGATTTCAGCTAGGCAACGTACTTGAAGTTCAATAAACATAAATTGTGTTTGCTCAGTTGTGTCCAAGCAATCAACCTTAACCTAAAATGATTGTTTGAAACTGAAAGAAAGTATTCATAACATTTCTCACAGAGTACTCAAAACAATCAGGTCAAGCAAATAGAGAAACGAAGCACGATCCTAATTCCAGTAGCTGCACTTAGTTTGAATGTTTGATCAAACCCAAAACCAATGGTTCTTTGACTCGAAATTGAAAAGCCAAAAAAGATGCAGAAGGGTGAGAGAGTTTGATTCAACCCATCAACAGTTTTGACTTTTCTAGAAAATGTGTTGTTCTTGGAATTCCCAAAAGCCTAAGCCATTAAGAATTGCAAGAAAACCAAAAAACCACAACAGAGTCGACGACTTTCTCAAGACTTGAAAGTTCAAAAATTTCCAGGTTGTGAAAAACAGTTTGTAGTTTGTACTTTAAGAACTCAAACTGAGTCAGCATGTATACCTGGTCCTCCCTGATAACCTGAGCCTGAACCCCATCATTAGAATTCACTCTACCTAAAGGACTGGATGAAGAAACAAGATTTCCATCGCCGCGGTTCTCCTAGTAGCTCCTCTAAAGGGTATCTCCTGATCAGCCAAAGCCTCGTCCTGGTTCAATGTTGACAATGGAATCGTCTTGCCAAACAGCTTTATAGCAGAAAAGTCGTTGAGTTTAGACATATTCTAAACACGGCAGCTTGTCTACTTTAACCAATGATTCTCTCCCTAGCTTGTTTGCCTCAGTGACAGTCTCTCAGGATTCTGTTGCTGGTTTTAATCGAGGGGAGAAGGAGGCCATGGGTGTTGGGGTGGGTTTAAACAAAGATGGCGAATGCCACATAGGCAAGAGGCAAACCATCGAGAGCCACAAATTTTCTGGTCTTCAAGATCTTTCATGCTGTTATATTCCTCCACATTGCTAAAAAGATAGTGCTTTGTCTGCCCCCCCCCACCCTCTTTTTTCGCCATGTCGGATGCCCTCACCTTCCTCCTTTTCTTCTTCCGAGTACTTGACCATCTCTTCTCAAATACTCGCTTTCTTTTTCCTTTCTTCCATCAAATCATTGCCTTGACTTGATGAACTTATCTTAGCTTAAAATCTTCTTGACTAACCCAACAAACTAAAAGCTTCCCTCCTTTCTTTCTTGATTTCACTTATAAATGTGGAAATTTACACATCATCCATCTATACAAAACAATGGAATGGATCGATTCTAACTTCATTATATTCTCGAAATTTGTCACCTGGTGAACCAGAAAACGTGACATGTCTTGAAATTTTTTCTTAATATTTACAATTTCCCAAAGCAAAATTTTTCATCCATTTAAACTTTGGTTAATGTTTAATCGACATAAAGTATTAAAAAGATATTAGAAGATGAAATTGCTAAAAGAGTGTTATGTAAATATATTTCAATTTGTCTTTAACTTTTAATTGGTACTGACTTTAACAAACTTTGGTCGTATTTGCTAATTAGTTATTACTATTTAACAAAATTGGAAAAACAAATAAATAAATTGTAAAACTAACAACTAATTAGTAAATAAATGGAGCTTTAAATACATGCAAAGTTCTTTAATAGTTCTAACTCTATAATTCATTGTTTAACATAGTATTTAAATAAGCATAATGAGACGACTCATAAATTACTTTTTTCATTTTTTTTAAGTCTCTCTCTGACTTTCACCAAGATTAAAACAAAAACTGTTATTTTGATATATTTTATATAATATTTTTTAAATATAAAAAATAAATTTATCATGTAAAAAATAAGAGTATTAGATGTTTAAAAAAGAAAAAAATGACGTCATTTTGTGATATTTAAAAAAAAAAGTGACCTATTTTAATTATTTTCCTTTCTTTTTCATTCCAAAATCAAAGAATTTGTCCCTTATCGAACATAAAACTATTTTTAAACAGTAAATTTTGGTAATAAATAATTCTATTAGTTGCAAATACAACTTGTTTTTGGGCGAGTTGCCGATTTTTTGCTTTTGTTTTCCAAAAAGAAAAAAACTACCACTATGTATTAGACAACCTGTCAACGCCAACATGCAGCAAAACCACGTGGCAAGTGACCCACCTGGCTGGTCATGTACAGCTCAGCATCTATTCTCACGTAGGTCCCACCTGCGAAAAGTGAAAACCACGAGAAAATTTTCCTTTTAACAACACGTCATCCCCGCCGTTGATCGATTTGAGCGAATAGCATCTCGCCACGTGGTGACGACCGGCAACCGGCATCTCCCGTTTTTTCCCCCACCCCGGGGGTGGGTGAAATTGCAAAAAGATTCTGCTTTTTCTAGTGGCTGTTCTTCGTTGGCAATCAGGGGCAGATATATAAATTCTCAATTATCGCCACGTGTCCGGTTCAGGTTAGAGATAAAGACACTAGACCGCTTGTGTTTTTTGTTTTATTCTTTTTATTCTTAATATTAATAGAAGGAGACGATACCTTTCGATTCAATAATTAATATACGATTTTTTTATTCAAAAAATATAGTTTGAATTCACGTTTTTTAAATAAAAATTAAAAAAAGAAACAATACATTAATTACATAATTTTTTGACATAATATTTAAAAAAATTATTAAATTATTTAAAAAAAATTTAAATAAGTTTTTATATTTTTATTATATTTAATCAAATTTTTGTAATTTTATTTTGGATCAAATAAGCCTTTATAACTAATAATTAATTTTAATTAAAATATCCATTATCATTATATATCACATGGTGTTGATATGAGATTAATATAATATGTTAACATATCATAATGGATGATAACATAATATCATGATATGATCATATAACATTTTTCACATTCCATGTTAGTATCACATCAATGTCATATGGATATAAAATGATAAATGAATATTTTGATTAATGATAATTAGTCAACCATTTGTTACAAGGGCTTATTAGATTTAAAATAAAAGTATAAGGGTTTAATTGAATATAATAAAAGAATAACAATTTATATAAATTTTCTTGAATAGTTCATGGGCATTTTTCAGCATTATTCCTAATTTTTTCTACAAATATCCATCTTAAACAATACCTATAAATACCGATTAATATTTTCTATAAATATCCATCTTAGATTGTGATTGATTAGAGCTTACTTCAATATCATAAAAGTTATTATACAAATTAGGATAAGTTTTGACTTTTGAATTTGTGGAGATTTTACATCAATTTTTTTTAAATTAATATCATAATGTTTACTAATTACAATACAAAATATCCATTGATATCTCTAGTTAAAAAGCGTAGGAGGAAAACTTCTAATCGGTGGGGAAAAAGGCAAGTGGGGGAAAAACCCTTTTCAATCAGTCATCAGCCATCATGTTGAGGGATAGAACAGAAGAAGAGATAATGCTTGTGTTATGGTATAACAATACAAGAAAGATCTATCTAATGGGGTGTGTACGAAATACTCTGAATAAAATACTAAGGAAACCCATTTGCTTAGAATGGGAGAAATTTTCATTCTTGGCCGACCAAAAATTGTTATGGATGTCTGACTGTAAAAATCTTAGGTGATGAGATGGGCTAAAGCTTCATGGCCATTGAATTCCTATATGTACCCTAGCCACATTAATCTTCACCAAAAAAATAAAGCAAGTTGTAGGAAGTCTTGCTTCCCCCACTACTACTCGTGGGGCTTTGGCTTTCCACTTGATTTTTAATCTTTCTTATTATCTATACACTACGTAATACCTCAAAATTAAGACGTAGACATTGAAAATTAGTATAACTGAATAACACGAAAATGAATTATCACTAAATGAAATTCGAATCTTTCATCATTTAAGTTGACGCGAACGACTTTATCAATTAAGTCATCGTATCATTTGGACAATCAATTTCGTTTTAATTTCATTAGATTTTAATTTTATAATATTGATAAGAGAAACATGCCTATAAAAAGACACTAATGGGTGACTTAAGAAGCTGTTTTTTCTTTCTCTAACTTTCTACATGCTAGTCTAAAGTCAACGTTTCTTTTTTTTTCATAAGTATTGTGTTGAAATAAATGAAACCTTAAACTAGAATGTTAGGTTAACAACTTGGATTCTTTATCAAAAAATCATAGAGAAAGACATTACTAGTGGAGTGGAGAAAGTGGGGTGAGTTGTTGATCACTTTGCTGTCACTTTTTCTTCCTCATCCCATCCCCATCAATCCTTCTTCTCCTCTGTTTTCTTATTGGTATCTTGTGCTAATGCTTCTAACTAGCTAGTTGCTCCATAGATCCTATATTCATATCTATATGAAAGAAGAAATCATGTAAAGAAAGGGTATTCTTATTTATAAAAATGGTATTTCAAGCTTGAACTATAGTATGAGAAAAATTAAAAATACGTTTTTGTTTTTCGATTTGTTTTATCGGAACGGTGGTTTGGAATTTTTGATCTTTATACGAACCTGATAACAAATGGAAATGGACAAATGGTAAGTGCCCCCATTAAGTAAATTGTACATCAGATTGATGCCAAAGCAATTAGGAAATCAACATTGATATATATTTTTATGCTCATTCCATATATTGGAAGATGCCTTAGAAGTTTCTTATCCTTCATGATAATATTGTGTTCTCACTTGAGGGGCCCGATTGCTTGTAGCTGTAGTGAATTGACAATGAAGGAATCCAAACATATGCAAAATGTACATATATACGCTTAAGGGGCCAAATCATTTATTTTTCCAATAAATGTTGAGTGTATAATCAAATAGATGCTTTTGGTTTCCCCTTGCTTAATATAGAAGAAGCTATAGGGAACTAAGCATAGCAACGCTGTATCTGCTATTTTGGGAAAGATTTTCTTTTTTGTGGTGAAATGAGTGGTTACCATTTGTGGATACAAAGGTTTGGGGCTTCACTAGCTGATTGATAACCTGAAGAAGAATCATAGGGAGCAGACAAGAAGTTTTTATCCTATTCCTATACTAGCTACCTTTTGTTTGTTTATATGTAATTGAATACCTTAAATCTGATATCCATGTCTTGATACTAGGTTGCTAGTGCACCAAAATCAAAAGGTTATGGTCAGCAGAAGATACCCTGGAGATGGAAAGATCATGTCATCCCACTTTGATATTTATGATCTCTTTGTGGTCGTGAGAGCAACATGGTTTTCAACTAGATTTTCGAAAGAAAATTTTTTGAGGTTTGAAGTATCAGAAAGAATTCTACTTCCTTCCATGATTTGCTGAAATGAAAGCTGAGTAAAATTCCTGTTCATTGTTTCCATGTAACTATTGTAGAATATGAACTTTACTGGCATGAGTTTGCTTCAACCCATGGATTAGATGATGATCAAGGTGAAGATATTGAAGCCATGTCACTGAGAATGACGATAAGATTTGTCCTTGACCATGTTAAAACTATTCCCGGACAATGCACTTTAGGATCTAAAGGCAGCTATGTCTCAAAGTTCTTATCTTCCGTTGGCATACCACGCTAGCTGGTTGAACCAAACCAGAATAAATAAAAGTAATCCATTGCATGAGTACCTTCTGGTGTATATGTCATTAAAGGATAATGAAATTCAGAAGTCTCCCCTTTCAGGAGAAGATATGCCTACTACTTTGGTTTTTGTTTTTTCCTGTAGAGCCTAGTCCCTTGGCAGGGTTGAGGATGTTGATCTGTAAAGCAGCAAATCTTACCTTAAATTCCTGGTTTTGACAACTTTTTGAATTGCCACTGTTACTGAGTCACCTGATTCAACATAGACATCAGTCTTTGAATATTTGCCCGAGTGTCTTAAAATTTTGAAATAGCTGACAATGAGAGCGTGGTAGATGACTGCATCCAACTTAATGATAACAGGTTTTTCTTCGCTTTACTACAAAATGAGTTTCCCTTGTCTAAGTGTCGGGAAGATAAGGCCTGGTAAGCAAGAGAATACTTGAACAAAAACCTTCTGTAGCAACCAATTCCTTTTCTAATTTTAGTCTCTCCCTCCCTCACTTTCTTCCGTTTCCCTCCTTTCAGCAGGAAATTACAAGACCAACCCTTGCATCCTTCCACGGTTGATAAGTTCATAAAAATTTTAAAAAGAAGCCCTGTTGTCTAGAACAGCTTGGGCTCGTTTATGATGAGCCTTCGGGAGTTGCTTCCAGGCTAGTTTTGCTCATGGGAAGTCCAAGAATCTCCTACCCCACACCTTGCTTTGGGAAAACCCAAGGGCCTTCATTTGGATTTCATTGGAAAACACGTGTAGGTAAAACGTGGGCTATTATTTGTAGAATAGAACTGTTGAAAATCCAACGCAGGATGCTCTTATTATTCTATTACTTTGACGAGCGCGTGTTTCCCCATGTTCCTTCCAGTTTCCAAGAAGATGAAGGAAAGAAAAACAAATACAAACGACAACTATTCCAAACCCAAGTAGTTGCAAGGTTTTCAAATTTTAGATTCTCTTTTCCCCTTCCATCTTGGCACTTTCTGTGATAACTGGCTTTTTCTGCACAAGCCATGAAGCTACGGTATCAATAGGAAAAACCCTGATGTTGATAATCTGTTTTTCCCTGCTAGTTTGAGTCAGTGAATCTCTGCACAGTCACTGACCTTATCCAATTGAGTTACCTTGTTTACCATAGGAACTATGCTGCCTCTTTCCCATGGATCAGCAAAGAACCATTCTGTTGTCGTTCGGGCACCATCACGATCCCACTAATATTACCTAAGTAGTAATAATATTCTCAGAAGGGATGATTATCAAAGAGGGGGGCAATTGCCTCAAGGGAAACAAGAGTGGGATGAAATCTGACCTACACTTTGGAGCTGTTCGTGCACTGACCATCACTTTAGTCAATCAAGCAAGTTTTTTCTTTGGACTTAATGCTTTTGTTATCATTAGAAATGCAACCTGTCAGTAATTCAAGTCCAGCAATTAAAACAGAAACCAAGTTTTCCATATGATAAATTCACCATGAAAACCATCTTTTCTCACCGGTGTAGCTTGGTGAAGCATTTTCTGCTTCCAATCCCCTGTGGTTTCCCCTTTCCATATTGCTTGGCAATGCTTCGCACTGGGTTAAGTCATGTCAACCAAGTGGACGGCTTGGTGTTGGATGTACCATTTCATGAGAAATGATGTGCTTGAATTATTTGAAGGAATATTTCTGCATGATTTTACTTTGTCTCGATCAATCATGCTGTGGGGTCTTGGACAAAGATGTTGTGCCATACTTAGATTTCTAGAAATTGGGCTTCATTTAATGAGGCAATTTCGACATTTACTGTCCTGGTGAAGAAAGCAATCATGTCTACCACTTATAAGCCATGTCCTGCATTATAAACCAGATAGGTGGAGAACTTTGTGAACTCTTAGCTGCAAGATGAACCTAGAATTTGCTCCATTAATGTATTTACAAGCCCTTATTCGTTTTAGAGAATAAAAAAGAACAATAAATGCAATAAGTTTGTAGTTCTACATATCAGTTTCTTCAGCTCTTTAACCAGCAAGGCTTCTTACTTCCTCAACCTTCGTAAATGTGGTAGCTTGTGGGATATCTGGTCTTCATTGTGATTGTGACATGTAATCTTGACGAGAATATCAAGAATTTGAGTAAGCGGGATTATGATATCTCATCCAATATGAGATCTGAAAGTGATAGTAATAAATCCGGTCCAAGCATTAGTGGCTTACCAATTTTTAAAGATAACGTAATTTAGATTTGAAAATTTGCTGATTGAAAAATTACAATAAGATAAGCATCAACAGGTCTCGAAATAGTTGTGGAGATGGAAATAGCTACATGAATTACTACTGAACTCAACCAAAACAAGAAGTCCAGCTCCAAGGCTACAAACAGTGATTTAGTGGAAGGTCTTAATCAAGTAAATATGTATGACTGTGTGTGCTTGTCTCTGTAGCTTCTTTTTCCTTTTTTTTTTTGTTTCACTCCTTTACTTGACTGATGCAATTTACTGATTGATATGTTGGGAACAACATTCAACTGTCATTTGAACATGTGATGTTTCATGCTTGTTATTCTCTCGTCATAAAAGACTATAATCAATCACCCCAGATGATATGGGGAGAAGATAAATTTGATCTGTGACATATTGCTAACATCATTTTCAGGTTTGTAATACTGTGCTTGACATAATATTTCAGCTGAAAAATTTTCCATTATTCTTTAGTTGGATGGCGACTAGTTCCTTTTGTTTCTCTTTTCTAGATTCCAGAGGCCACATTCTTCTCATCTTCTTCCGTGCTTTAGGATTTATGAGATCTCTTCTGATGGGTCCCTTGAAAGAATAATAATTGATGAGAGCACCTTTGTTTGTGTGACTTTTGATTCACTGGACCTTCTGCTACTGACCTAAAAATACCAGGGGGCCGGTTGGCATCATCCCAGAATCTCCTTTACTTGCTATGGAATATATTAAAGCAAGAAAGGAGGTTCAAGTACAGCAGCTGGATAAAGAGAAAGGTACTTCAATAACTCTTCTTTCTTTCCTTGTTTTTCAAACATTCGGGCCACATATCATAAAAACCTGTCTGATAAATTTTTATTCCTTTCTTTTGAATATGAACTATGAGCTTGCCACTGAGGAATTATAGTTCCAGAGGGAAGAAGCTGATGCTTGCTTAGGAAGAACCCTTCTTTGGTGTGAAGATGGACCCCACCACTTGTTGGTCCACCATGTTGATTTCATTGTTAAATTTCTTTTGTTGAGCAGAAGGATGACGGTAACAATCTGATCAGTGGACGTTCCACTCTATGCTTACTGATTTGTATCCAACTAACTGCATATTAAAATTGTAGTGAGTCAACTGCTTGGGATCTTTTCATTGGTAAAGTCGTGTATTCAAGCAAATCCTGGAGAAAACGTTGGACATATCCTCTTACTTCTTTAATTAATTGAAGCAGCCTTATTGCTTTTCTAGTTGCCTGATTAAAATAACACTTGGCATCTAATCTTCCTTAACCTTTGAATCCTGGAAAATGGTTTATCAATTTAGCAGACCAACTGAATGTATGGCACTCAGATGGCAATACTTTGGAGGTTCAATCATTGGGTTTTGATTCCCAGTAATTTTAACTCATGACCGCAGCCCAAGAAATCTGAAAGATTAATCTGATTCAATTGACTTTTATGATTTGTTGTTGGCCATTGTGGCTTCCCTTTATCTTTGCATGGAATTTCTTTCCTTCAGGTCTGCTTGGATATGGATCAAAGATTTAAAGCTAACATTCTCTTTGGGAATATGTTTCTTTATAGGACTTTTAGCAGAATGAGTCCTGTTGATTGCTTTCATACTAAGAGAAAGTGTGCGTCAATAAACTAGGTGGAGCTTTTTGTCATTTCATTGTGTTTGCATTTGCAGAGATAAGAAAAGGGGAGGGTTTGATTTCATTGTCTATCATGTGACATGTGCCATGGGATGCTAGCTCTATTCCTTTGTACAACCACTCCAGGATACCCTGATTCAAGTTTAGCCATTGTGTTAATGATTATGGAAAGCTTGTCTAAAATTTCAGGTTTATTTTTTAGCTTACCTCAACCTGAGGGTAAACTTCAGGTCTGCTGAAGTTGCAACTTGTGCAGTCACTTGGAATAAGCCTTTTCCCACTTTTTGTTTGAGCTTATAACATCATCGGGAAAGCAAGCAAAAACCTGATGCAAAAATTTTTGGACAGGTTTCAAAGCCATGGGGGGGGGGGGGGGGGGTGTAATCAAGCTGATTATGTTGATCCTTCTTTGCTCGGATCTGTCAACGCCCTGCCAACCTTTTTGATTCCGATTGGATCTTGGCTTTGATGATCAAGGGCTTCAAGGGATCTTGAAGTCTCTTCTCTGTTTTTGGATCATTTTTGTTTTGTGGTCTTAGGGTATTGCTGTAGGTGTTTGAGGTTGATTTTTAGGAATTATGGCTTTGTTGTATAGCCTCCTTGTTTCCTGCTGTTGTTGTTGATTTTAGGCAGGATCGAGTTTATTTTGTGAGGTTACTGATTGATGAGGGCATACTGTTGGTTTATGTAAGCAGTGGTGAATCTTTTTGTTCAGGCTTTCTTGCCAAGCCGGGTTTCATTTCATACCAATGAGAGTCTCTGGCAGCACCAGTTCGAGACTATCAATGGTATACCGGTTAATGGCTAATAACTCCACTTTTCAGAAAAAAAAAAAAAACACACACAGAACACAGAAAACTGCTGTGTCCCAAAAGATTATGTCAAGAAGTTATCATGTCTGTGTGCCTGGCCTACACCTGATCTGATAATGTTGAATTTTACTTCAGATGCCACTTGGATGGTATTGATAGATCTCTTGATGAGGTAAAAACTCAAGTTGCAAATAGAGTCAAGCTGTCTGCCTTAATGACAGTCTGTATAAAAAGACCAGGGACCTAAGATTCTCCTGTAATGGGATAACCTTACAGAATAGTGTCTCCTTTTGGTTCAATTTCCAGGGAAAGAATTTATAGTATGGGGTTGTTTTCACACCCTAGTTGTGTTTCTGTTATCTGCAAGATGGCCTGATATGATTCACTTTTTCTGGAGTACTTTCTTTATAAGCAAAAAAGGGTCAGCTGGGTCCAAAAATCTAATATTAGATTCTTTGATTCCTTCATCTATACAAAGAACAAAAAGAATCTGCCAGTCACACCACACCCTCCTCAAAAAAGAAAATTTAAAAATAAAGGAAAGAAAAGAAAAATTAAAAGAAAGAGCCATTTGGTTTTCCCTTTCAGTCACCAAAAGGAAATAAGTATCCATTCTAGCCTCCCCTGTCAATTTAGTTTTTCTCACTCTCTCATAGTGTTAGGAAAGTTGCATCCATTATTTATCATGGTGGGGCTACCTAACTCAGCAAGGGAATCAGAGAGAGAGAGAGAGAGAGATGTGTTGTGTGTGAACTGTGAAGGGAGAGGGGGAATGGGAAAACAGCAAGATAAAAACAAACCATGCACTTTTCCTCTTTTCTCTCCTTTTGAGACTCAAAATTGAACTGTGTTGCTTTCTCTGTTTTTGCTGCATCAGAGATTCTCTCCAACCCCCTCTTTCAAGTCAAAGAAGAAAGGAGAAATTTAAAAAAAAAAAAGAAAAAAAGAAAAGAAAAAGTTAGTATGAAATGGGAGAAGAGAGAAAGGAGGAGCCACAGCTCATGGCATATATTCCCTCCCCGATACAACCCCACCTATGTTTCCAGATATGGAGTGAGATCATAGGACAGCCCAACAACTCCCAAATTATAAAGAGAACTACAGCTGCCTCATAGCTCAAAAAAAAAAAAGAAAAAAGAGGGGATCAAAACCCACATGAGTTTCACTTCTCTGCCTGTCTCTCTTACACAACACAGAAAAACATGGGTCTGCAAAATTTGCAAAATCAAAACATGAGTTTGGTTCTGTCAACTGATGCAAAGCCTAGGCTGAAGTGGACTCCTGAACTTCATCAAAGATTTGTTGAAGCTGTCAATCAACTTGGAGGGGCAGACAGTTAAGTAATACATTTAGATAGAACATAATCATGATCATTTTCATCTTAATCATATTGTTACTAGTATATGTTTAACATTTTCTCATGTTTCTTTGTGTTTTATTTGTTGACAGAAGCAACACCCAAGAGTCTGATGAGGGTCATGGGAATTGCTGGACTCACTTTGTATCATCTTAAAAGCCATTTACAGGCAATTACTCTTCACTATGTAATTGTATCAACTTTCTCTACTCTAACCAAATAGAAAAAAAAAAAACAAGCTTTAACTGTATTTTACTCTAGCAGAAGTACAGGCTGGGGAAAAGCCAACAAACAGAAATCTGCCTTAGCAATAAACAAGATGGTGAGATTAAGAAGTCATTGCTTGTTGCATTTAAATTCTTATGTTGGGTTTTAACCACAATATAATCTTTTTCTCTCTTTCCTTTTCATTCTCGTGATACAGATTACAGAGAGATACAGAGCAGTAATGGGGATTTCCATAGTGATATAAGTGATGAAACTCACAAGCAGATGAATGAGTAATAGTTACACATGGATCCTATATCTTTTTTCTTTTATTTAATATTTGGGTGAAAATGCTAATAAAACAGATTGTATTGACTGTCTAATTATTGTGAAGCTTGCAGATTGCTCAGGCTCTCCAAATGCAGATGGAGGTACAGAGAAAACTTCATGAACAGATTGAGGTATGGCCTATTAAAAGGATCCTAATTTTAAAGCTTTTTTTGTGTTGGTGCATCAATGCATATCAATCAGGCTATTTCTCCATTTTCAGGTCCAGAGACATTTACAGCTAAGAATTGAAGCTCAAGGAAAGTACTTACAATCAGTATTAAAAAAAGCACAAGAAACACTGGCTGGGTATAGCTCCTCTTCTGTTGGTGTGGAACTTGCTAAGGCTGAGCTCTCTCAACTAGTCTCAATGGTTAACACCGGCTGCACAAGTTCTTCATTCTCAGAATTGACAGAAGGAGGAGGTTCAAGCTTAAAAATAGAAAGAAAGCCAATGAGAGGTACTATATGTTCCATGGAGAGCTCATTGACATCTTCTGAGAGCTCTGGCCGAAAGGATGAGGAGCCACCAAAAAATGAGAACATTAGCACTCCGAAGTCTAATGCTTCTGTTGAACTTTCCTTAATGGACATTCACCCAGAAAAGAAGCCGTTGATAGGTGGTTCAAGCAATCAAGCTAAAGGAAAGAAAAGAAGTGGGAGTAACATTTCTGATGGTACATGTGTTGAGCAACCACTAGCTAAAAGATTAGAACTTCCTGAGGAGGAAACTGGTCATTGGTTAAGAAAGTCTGGATTGTTGGGATCATTTGATCTCAACAGCCAATGCCAGAGTGACATTGAATTGGGTCCAAAAGCAATAGACTTGAACTGCAGGGAATAGATCAGCTAAATGGGCATGGTTGGGAACCTTTATCCTTGGTGGCTGTCAGTAATCTAGTCTAAGCTGCAAACTTGATTGTTTAGAACCAATCTTTTGTTCATAAACTATGTATATTGTTATATGTATCGAACTCCAAGAACTTTTGAAAGAAATATTGATATCAAAAGAAGGTATAATGTATATTTTGCAGATACAACTCTTCCTTTATCCTCTCTCTCTCTCTACTTA